>NC_089254.1:94035428-94358167 GCF_963930625.1 Muntiacus reevesi | reverse complement strand
TCAGACACTGCTCTTCCCAGCCAGGATAATGCACCAGCTGCCCACTTCTGACCCCTCTGCATTCTCAACGGCTCCTACCTTTAAAACAGTTGCAAACACCTGACTTCACGCAGAGACATTTGACAGGAAAGGCTTTTTACAATGTTAACATGATAGCATTTGGGCTCCCCAGGGGGCACTAGAATCTACCTGCCAATACAGGAGATGCAAGAGACACGGGTTTGATCTCTGAGTCAGGAAGATCTCCTGGAGGAGAAATGTCAACCCACTCCAGTAGTCTTGCCTAGGATATCCCATGGACAGAGGAGCCTGGCAAGCTACAGTCCTTGAGGTTGCAGAGAATTAGACATGACTCAGTCCACGCACACGTGTGCACACACGCACACACACACACACGATAGCATTTCAAGGAAGCAAAGGCCCACCCCTCTGCCAGTCACCACCCCCCAAGCAGTCCTCACCCAAGCGCTCACGTGTGAAGGTCAAAGACCTACAGGGAACAGGGAAGAATCAGAGCGTGAAGTGGAGAGAAGACCCAGACGGGCAAGCTGGGTCTGTTCGCGACTCGGAGCTCCTGCGCTCCGGGGAGGGGGAGATGGATGAGGAAGGAGAGCGAGTCCACGGTGAACTCTTCTGTGGGTCCGAGAAAGCCGTGCCAATACAACGCGTGGAGGGGGTGTGTCTGAGCTGCGTTTTGAAGACGGGGGAGGGCTAGCACCTGGGGCCTGAGAGAGGAGGCAGATTGGAGACAGGGAAGCAGAGTGGCTCACAGTCAGGACAGCACACACTTATTAGGCACCTGCTGTGTGCAAGGTGACTGTACCAGGGGCTGGGGTGCCAGCACAGGGCCGGCCGGGTGGGAGCTGGGCTGCCCACGCCATCAGCATCCCGGTTGCCAGCCTCCTCCCTCTCTGTTCCATCCTGCCTGCCAGCCTCACCTTCCTTAACTTCAGGCTTCAGCCCATCACAACTGCCTTGAGAATTTCCAGCAACTGCTTTGACTTTCGGGGACCAAGTTCAACGTCGTCACACAGCACAGCCCCTGGACAGCATTCTCCCTTCACGCCTTGTTCACACCCCTCAAACATCATCTACATGGCTCATTGACGCCTTCTCTCCACTTGGTGGACGAGGAAAAGGCGGAGAAGTGGTGGGGAAAGGGGTAGGAGGAGGGGGGACACTGAGGGGATGCCCTGGGAATTGCTTGTAGGATTCAGCTGCTGAGTTCCGGGGCCCTGACTGGTCCCCTCATCTCTTGGGCCCCAGCATCCTCACCCAGAGTAGGGAGCATGGCTTTCAGTGACCACTCGCTCACTCAACTCAAACACTTAGACATACTCCTCCTGCCTCTGCACTTAATTCTCACAAACACCCAGTGAAGTTAAACATGACTGTGTCTGTCTTACTGCAGACGCGAGCAGGTTGAACTATTTCATCTCCCAAAGGTGCTTTCCCTTCTAATATCTGTGACCCGTGGAAGAGTTTAATTCAGAGGCTCATCAGCAGAGAGAAGACAAGCATGTTCCTCTATTGGTTTTCTCTTGCTGCGTAGCAAGTTACTCCCCAAACTTTGCAGCTTAAAGCAACCAGCGTTAATTATCTCGTCCTTTCCATGGGTCAGGAATCAGGGAGGGTTAGCTGGGGGTTCTGGCTGGGTTTGTCTCTGGGGAGGTTTCTGCTGCTGCAGGCGGAGGCCACAGTGATCTGGAGTGAAGGGTCCCCTCCAGGCTCAGTCACACGGTTGATGGCCCGCCTTCGTCTCTTCCTGGCTGCTGGCTGGAGGCCTCAGTTCCTCGCCACGTGGAGCTCTCCAGACAGCGGCTCACAAACCGGCAGCCTGCTTCCCTCAGAGGGAGCGGGCAATCGGAGAAAAGAGAGCGGGCGAGAAGCCCCAGTGCCTCCTGTGACCCAGCTGCTGTCACACAGAATCACGTCACCGTATGCTGTTCGTCACAAGCAAGACACCAGGCTCAGCCCCGGCAGAAGGAGGAAAATTAAGCCCCACCTCTTCAAGGAAGGAAATCAAAGAAAGTGTGGTTGCTTGTGTAAAATCAGAACAGTTGCTTTTCCAAAAAGCAGATGATGAGCAAAGGTAAATCCTTTGGGGTTTACAGAACCTTCCTAACTGTGGAAGGAAGTAGATCCAGTGTTTGGAAACAGGCCTTAAAATCAAAATACCTTGGTGGCTCAGACAATAAAAAATTCACCTGCAATAAAAGAGAGCCTGGGTTTGTGGAGAGGGGAATGGCAACCCACTACAGTATTCTCACCTAGAGAATTCCACGGGCAGAGGAGCCTGGCGGGCTACAGTCCATGAGGTCGCAAAGAGTCGGACACGACTGAATGACTAACACTTTCACTTTCTTTTCCCAGTTCCTTAACAAACGTACAGCCCAGGGCAAGACCCTCAACCTCTCTGAGCTTTAATGTCAGTGTCCTGGTCTGCAAAATGATGGCAATAACTACTCCCTCACGTGGTTATTGTGTTTAGAAAATGAAGTGATGGTTGTAAAGCTAATGGACCACAATAAGCATTCATGAAATAATAGCTGTCATCACAAGCAGTTCATCTCACAGTAATCCTTGCCCATCTTTAGCAACAACAGAAAGTTACTGGGTTAGAAGAACATGAGGCACTAGGAGAAATAATGATACACTTGGGAGAGGGGTGATGAACCCAGAAAACCGGGGGTTTGATTAGTAATATTGGGCTCACCTGAGTTCAACTTGGGATCAGACATGTACACGCTGCTATACTTAAAATGGAAACCCAACGAAGACTTACTGTATAGCATAGGGAGCTCTGCCCAATGTTGTATGCGGCCAGGATGGGAGGGGGTTTGGGGGAGAACGGATACTTGTATATGACTGGCTGAGTCCCTTCAGTGTCCACCTGAAACTATCACCACATTGTCAATTGACTACACCCCAATACAAAATGAAAAGTTTTTTTTTTAAGTACAAAAGAAATACTCTGTATTTTAAAATCTGCAATCCTTTATTACATCTGTGAAGTTGCCTTTGCCATGTAACCCAACCTATTCATTCAAAGGTATAGGGATTAAGCCATGGACATCGTTGGGGCCATTATTCAGCCCACCACAGATGCTAAATGGCTTCCCTGAATCATAATGGAACCACCTAGATGGTCAGCAGGGTGCAAGAACCAAGAGAACTGGCCAGAGGAGCTGGCTGCAGGGGCAGGACCCCAGGCACTGAGAGGCACTGACAGAACTCCTCAGAGTCCCCGACACAGGATCCGCAGATAAGAGAACCAGGCAGAAATTCTGAACGAGACAATAAGACAGAAACCAGCTCCTGGAAGGGGCACTGCAGGGACACATAGTAGAAGGCAGAAACCCAGTTAACTATCCACAAGGTCAAAGCAACCTGGGGCAAGGCTGGCTAGGTGTTGTGTTTTCTGGGCTCCTGAATTGGGGGTCCTTTAGCATCTTCTGAGAGTTGGGTGCGTTCCAGTGTCTTCAGCTGGGAAAAAATATTTACTTGAAGGGAGAGAGCAAGGTGAGTCCTCACAGATCTCTTTCTGCAAGCTCAAAGCAGGAAACATGGCAGGAAGAGGGGGGAATAATTCATAGATAGCCTTATCTTAGCAATATTGCCCTTCTGCATACATTCAAGTACCAAGACGAGGAAAAACCCTCTAGTTAGTTCATAGAGACGCCCATTTGCTTTCCTTGTCTTTGATTCCTACATCTCCTTGATTTTTACAGCTAGACCGATTCCTTTTATCCTCTGGACCTGGTGAGATGTTAATTACACTATTATATGTTACAAAGGGCTTCCCAGGTGTCGCAGAGGTAAAGAATCCGCCTGCCAATGCAGGAGATGTGGGTTCAATCCCTGGGTTGGGAAGATCCTCTAGAGTAGGAAATGGCAACCTGCTCCAATATTCTTGCCTGGAAAATTCCAAAGACAGAGGAGCCTTGTAGGCTACAGTCCACAGGTTCATAAAGAGTCAGACACGACTGAACACATACATACACACACCACATATATGTTACAAAGCTGAAAAAGGTCAAGTCTATAATCCAACAGAAATATAAGGGGCAACAGCACCCTCCCTAGTGTATATTGCTTTGGTGTTTTGGGTCACATCACTCAAGACCACAGCAGGTTGGTGGAGGAGGTGGTGAAGAGAACCCCAGCCTATATAGAAAAAGCTACAAAAGAGAAAGTCCATGTCCTAACACTATCTCCCCTGTCACCAAAGACAGAAGGGAAACAGTTGGCTCAGCTTCCAGAAACATCGGGGCTTGCTCTTTGCCATACTCTCCACTCCTACTCCAACCCTTATCCCTGAGACTACTTTTCCTTCTAGCTTCTCTCTCGTCCCCTAGAAGTTTACTGACAGCTGATCCAGATATGACCACTCTCTCTGTTTCAATGTTTCTGTGACTATTTAACTAGATTATCCCCAAACAGGAGAACTACAGGTCAGAGGGGGATACCCTTCCAGCCTTTTAGGTCCTAGACCCAAGAGGCCTTGGGATGGCTCTAGAACCCCAGTGTAAGATGTACTTAGCAATCATTACAAGCAGCAAATTGGCTCTAACTGCCCAAGTCCAAAAGCCCTCCCTGTGAATCTCCTCAGCCCGACAGCTACAAGAGGCGGAGGTGGGCAGAAATGAAGCCCCAAGTGCGGGAGTGCCACTGAGCACTGACCACTGAGCGAGGTTGGTGATCTTTTCATAACGGGTTCTGTAACAAATCTCTCTACCGTGCCCCTTCTCAAGAGGAAGTTTGTGGGAGGTAGTCCTTGTCTCTCCCTGGATGCCAGATGCTCTAGCTTGAGCCCAAGATTCACTTCCAGCTCTGCCAAGACCTCTGCGGGACCTCTGGCAAGTCATGTCATCTCTCTGGAATTTAGTGTCTTCAAAGGTGAATACAGGCATTTGGATTAGATAACTCTCCTAGCTCAATGAACTTACAAGTCTGCATTCTTACCTCCTATCCTCAATGAAACAATGGACCAACTAAGGGGCAGGAAGATATCAACAGGTGAAATTCACAGCTAAACACGCACACACAGACACTGTGGAAACACCCACCTCAATCCTGCCCTCTCCATCTTCTATTCCAACACGGGCTCTACGTTATTCTTATGAACTTAATAGAACGAAATGCTGCTGAGCGTCTAAAATACCCATCCCCAACTAGACCATAAGCTCCTCAAAGGCAATAGCAGGGTCAGAATCCTTTTGTATCCCCATGGCATATAGTGTGGTGTAGGGTTGTGGTTCCCTAACTCATCACCAAGAAAGACGCAGATGCCAGGACTCCATCCCAGACTGACTGAACTGGAGTCCCAACAAGGAAGAAACTGTACTTTATTAAAGCTCCCTGGGTGATCCTAATCATCGAATGAAGCCAGTGTTAGAAATGACTGGGCGAGCAGAGCTTGCAGTAGGGTGAAACCACAATGAAATCAACCACCCAGGAGACCCAATTGGAAAAAGAAAAATATTGTGCTAAAAGTAAGAAACTTATCCAGTCCACAGGAAGAAAGCCTCATTTGGCTGATTTCTGTCTTCCTCCTTATCAGGTTAGGTTTTTCTGCAATGACTGGATTTGCCCTTCAGAATAATAATCATTATTTATGGAGTGTCAAGCACATTGAACTAAGAACCCGATGGTGCCAAATCTCTCCACCAGCTTTAAGGTACAGGGAAGGGGGCTTGGTTTTTAAGGATGTAAGACCAGCCTAGGGACAGAAGATAGAGCTACTTGCACTCTTGGCCAACAGAACTTTTGTCATACTCACATGCTAGATTCATGCCAGGTCCAGGATGCAGTGATGGGATGCAGAGGGGAGGATCAGAGGAAGGGGAGAGGACAGAACAGAGAAAATTCTTAGGTTCCTTTTTCTTCCTTTTTTTAAAGGTTTTTTTTTTTTTTTTTTTTTTTGGACGTGGACCATTGTTAAAGTGTTTCTTGAATTTGTTACATTATTATTTCTGTTTTATGTTTTGGTTTTCGACCATGAGGCACCTGGGAATCTTAGCTCTTGACCAGGGATAGAATCCAACCCCCCTGCACTGGAAGATGATGTCTTAACCACTGGACATCCAGGGAAGCCCCAGTTTCCTTTTTCTAATCACCCTCTTTCTGAGCCTATATTGGAGAAGAGAGTCCTT
Organism: Muntiacus reevesi; assembly: GCF_963930625.1. Lineage (NCBI taxonomy): Eukaryota > Metazoa > Chordata > Mammalia > Artiodactyla > Cervidae > Muntiacus > Muntiacus reevesi. The sequence continues at coordinate 94,352,012 of NC_089254.1, read as the reverse complement.
GGAACTGGCCCTCAGCCTGCCAGTATTGATAATAGAACCCTTGATCTGGACGAGGCTCACAGCTCACGACACAGGCAAGCGATACGATGTCGAGGCCACTTTCAGCCTTGTTTCTTTCCATGGCAGACATGTGATAACTGCAAAAGAAAATGAAGATGCAGCCGCCAGCTGCAGAGGCAGGGAGGAGGCCAGGAGGGCAGGGTGAGGCTCTGGTGGTGACTAAGACATTCTCAATCAGGAGGGCGAAACAGAAATGTCAGAGCAGCTCCCACCTGGATGGCCTAGAAGGCCACAGCAGCAGCTGACAGGGGCTGGGTTGGTGGTAGAGGGAGGTTCGTGGGCCACAGATCACTTCCCAGCTGTCCAGGGTGGCATCTCAGGATGGCCTTCACCAGGGGAGGGGAGCAACTCTGAACCTCAGCAGGGTGGGAGGGCCAACAGCATGGGTGCTCTTAGCACACTCAGCAGTCCTCCACCTTGAGAGTACTTCAGAATCACCTGTGGATCTTGTTTAAAACTCAGATTCCTGGGCCCTAAGATGGTTTTGCCCTGCTACCTGTCGTGACCCAAAGCCCTGGAGTTCCTGTGGGTGGAAGCTGGACTCTCCCCTTTGCTCTGTTTACAACCTAGAAAAGGGCACTGAGACCACTCCTGGGGGCCCTAACAGGCATGCACACCAGGGCCAGGTTGGTCCCTAACTCTAGGTAGCAGACCCCTCCACAGGGCCTGTGGGTTGCAGCCAAACCCCATCCACAGAAGCTCCGTTCTTGCACTGAAATGGCCAGCCAGGGACTTCCCCGGGGGTCCAGTGGCTAAGATTCTGTGCTCCCAATGCGGAGGGCACAGGTTTGATCCCTGGTCGGGAAACTAGGATCCCGAATGCCACAGGGTAGGACCTAAAAAGGAAAAAAAAAGACCTGAAATGATCGGGCAGCCTGGGCTAGCCCAGGGAGAAATTCAGGCTTGGGTACATATCAGGAAGGCTGTCGATATCTGAGAACTCACTGAAAATGTGACCAGGATTGGATTACCCACCCTGAGCTGGTGAGGTCAGATTTCCAGATGCAGGGAAGGTCTTCTGGGGACACAGCTTCACATTGCCTCCCCATCCTAGTGTTCTGCTTCAGACTATCTCACTGCCCTGCAAACAAAGAAAGAGTGTGTGTGTCTGGGCGTGTATACTCAGGAGTGGAGGTGTGTACTAGGGTATATGGCATCTGTATGGATTCCCTGGATGTACATGGGCAGGACTCTTGGAGATTATTGGGGTTTTTTTATCTCCCCTTTTGTTTAAAGACCTTTTTACTTCATAAGTATTGACTGAGCAGCTCCTCTGTATTAAGCACCATGGGAGACACAGAGGCCCTTGTACTTATCAGAACTTATAGCCTGGCTATGGAATTTTCCCAGAACATAAAGTATTTAATGAGAAATAGAGAAGAAATAATGTTCTTTGAAGTTTACACCTCTGGTGCTGCCATACAATCTATGGGATTTTGAGCTCTTTGAGAGTCAATGATTTCTATTATCTTGGTCCCCACAAACAACTCAGATGTCAGTAATGCTACTAAATGTTTGCTGATGAAAGGGACATTGAAAAGAATTTAAATATATTTGCTCTGCATATATGAACTTCAGAAGATACTAATTTTTCAGTGATGTCTTTTGCATAATTTTAATCTCTTTCAAAGCAACCTCAGTCTGCTTGCCTTTATAAGGCAAACTTCTCTTTAATGTTTAATGAAAAAAATATTTTGCAAGATAAGGACACATTTCACTCCATTTCTTTCTAATCCATTTCCAATCAATTTCACTCCACTCATGGAGCCCAGATCACTCCCACACAACCCTGTATTTACCCACCCCCTATTACATGCCCAGTATTGTGCCTGGTGCTGTGGGGTAAACCAAAGATTCATGATAAATAATTGGAGAGCCAAGTTTATCATTGTTGTTTAGTTGCCAAGTTGTGTCTGACTCTTTTTCAGCTGCATGGGCTGTCCATGGAATTTTCCAGGGGAGAATACTGGAGTGGGTTGCCATTTCCTTCTCCAGGGGATCTTTCCGAACCAGGAATTGAACCTGCAGCTCCTGCCGTGTCTTCTGCATTGCAGGTGAGTTCCTTACTGCTGAGACACCAGGGAAGCCCAAGTTTATCATGCATAAAACTAACTGGAGAAGCGTAGGAGACAAGTCTATAATACCAATAACACAAACAGAAGCCAAAGATCTTTCTCCCAAATCATAGTTTTTTCCAAACTAGAGTAATAAATAATCCCCTAAAAGGGAAGCCTTTTCAGGGACTTTCCAATTTGACTTAAAATTTTTTATAATGTTACTTGAATATGTATAAACATAAAATTTGGAATAAATTTTTTTAATTTATAAAAACCACAGCAAATTTATAACTTGCAACCCCTCAAAAGAATTCCTGAAAAATCAATAATAATTAAATTAACATCAATTTAATGATACTGTTCTGCTATAACCAAATTAGCAGTGTTGGGTGAGAGAGCCTCGGGTCTGGTTCTATATTGAATCGGCTTGGCTTTGTGGTTTGACTACCATAATACTAATTCAGAGAGGGCCTGCTTATGTAAGAGTGCTAGTCACAATTATATTCATAATATCAAGGCTCTCTCTGCTCATTCAGAATAATCAGACCTCACACTTAACCAACATTCAGAAAACTAAGATCATGACATCCGGTCCCATCACTTCATGGCAAATAGATGAGGAAACAGTGGAAACAGTGGCTGACTTTATTTTTTGGGCTCCAAAATCACTGCAGATGGTGAATGTAGCCATGAAATTAAAAGATGCTTACTCCTTGGAAGCAAAGTTATGACCAACCTAGACTGCATATTAAAAAGCAGAAACATTACTTTGCCAACAAAGGTCTGTCTAGTCAAGGCTATGGTTTTTCCAGTGGTCATGTATGGATGTGAGAGTTGGACTATAAAGAAAGCTGAGTGCCGAAGAATTGATGCTTTTGACCTGTGGTGTTGGAGAAGACTCTTGAGAGTCCCTTGGACTGCAAGGAGGTCCAACCAGTCCATCCTAAGGGAGATCAGTCCTGGGTGTTCATTGGAAGGACTGATCTAGAAGCTGAAGGGCTTCCCTGGTGGCTCAGAGGTTAAAGCATCTGACTACAATGCAGGAGACCCGGGTTTGATCCCTGGGTTGGGAAGATTCCCTGGAGAAGGAAATGGCAACCTACTCCAGTACTCTTGCCTGGAAAATCCCATGGACTGAGAAGCCTGGTAGGCTACAGTCCATGGGGTCACAAAGAGTCAGACATGACTGAGCAACTTCACTTCACTTCAGAAGCTGAAACTCCAGTACTTTGGCCACCTGATGCGAAGGGCTAAGTCATTGGAAAAGACTCTGATGCTAGGAAAGATTGAAGGCAGGACGAAAAGGGGATGACAGAAGATGAGATGGTTGGATGGCATCACCAACTAGATGGACATGAGTTTGGGTAAACTCCGGGAGTTGGTGATGGACAGGGAGGCCTGGCATGCTGTGGTTCATGGAGTCAGACACGACTTAGCGACTGAACTGACTGACTGACACTTAACCAAAACTTGCTGCATAAAGTTCTCAAATGCCTTATAATGGCATGAATGATGCATCATCTGATAACACTGTGGAGCTGTCTAATTCAGCTGAAGAGTAACATTGTGACACTGTTGAGTCTGCATTAAATTTAATCTGATTATTGACCATATTAGAATAATCTGTATTGTGGGCTTCCCAGGTGGCACAGTGGTAAAGAATCTGCCTGCCAATGCAGGAGACGCAAGACATGTGGGTTTGATCCCTGTGTTGGGAAGATCCCCTGGATTACCTGGAGCAGGAAATGGCAACCCACTCCAGTATTCTTGCCTGGAATATTCCATGGACAGAAGAGCCTGGTGGGCTACAATCCTTGAGGTCCCAAAGAGTCAGACATGACTGAGCTCACACGTTGTAAATTTACTATGATACTTACTTTTAATAAACTACAGTACTCAACTCAGCTGAGTCATACAATGCATCTGCTTATACACTGTGATGGTTAATTTCATGTGTCAACTTGACTGAGCTAAAGGATATCCAGGGAGCTAGCAAGACATTATTTCTGGGTGTGTCTATGAGGATGTTCCCAGAAAAGATTAGCATTTGAATCAATAGACTGAGTAAAAATGATCGCTCTCACCAATGCAGACAGGCCTCGTGCCATCCATTAAGAGCTTGAATAGACCAAAAAGGCAGATAGATGAAGGGCGAATTTGCTCTCTGCTTGAGCTGGGATGTCCACCCTCCTCCTGCCCCCTCGTATCATGCTGCTGACTCTCAGGCACTGGGACTCTGATTGGGACTTACACCATGAGCTCCCCTGGTTCTCAAGTGTGTGGGCTGAAACCACAGCACCAGTTTCCTTGGGCCTCCACCCTGCAGCTGGCAGGTCATGGGACTCCACAGTCATCATCATCCACGGGCCCCTCCCCTGATAATAAATCTCTTTCAGTGTATCTGCCCAAAGTGATTCTGCCTCTCAGGAGAAGCCTGGTTGATGCGTACATGGAGCTGCCATGAGCAGGCACAGTCCTCTGCCTGCACCACCTGAGCCAGGAGATGACTCAGGCCTCCCACGTTGCTTCCTTATTTGAAGCAGCTATAGTCCAAAGCTATGGTTTTTCCAGTAGTCATGTACAAATGTGAGAGTTGGACCATAAAGAAGGGTGAGCGCCGAAAAATTGATGCTTTCAAACTGTGGTGCTGGAGGAGATTCTTGAGACTCCCTTGGACTGCAAGGAGATCCAACCAGTCCATTCTAAAGGAAACCAACCTTGAATATTCATTGGAAGGACTGATGCTGAAGCTGAAGCTCCAATACTTTGGCCACCTGATGTGAAGAACTGACTCATTAGAAAAGACCCTGATGTGAGAAAGATTGAGGGCAGGAGGAGAAGGGGGCAACAGAGGATGAGATGGCTGGTTAGCATCATTGAGTTTGAGCAAACTCCTGGAGATACAGTGAGGGACAGGGAAGGCTAGTGTGCTGCAGTCCATGGGGTCACAAAGAGATGCACATGACTGAACCACTGAGCAACAACAAAGTTAAAAGCTGATTGTGAAGAAGCCATAAGCCCTTGAGAAGGCAGAGATGCACTAGTAACCCTCCATTTTGACCTCTGTCCACTGTGGCCTCAGGCCAGCTGCACAGGGTGTGCTCAGGAGAATTAGGTCAATTAAAAGAATGCACTAAATGTTGGAGGGGAAGGGATAAAGCAGAGTACTAAATATTGGGCTGGCCAAAAATTTTGTTCAGGTTTCTCTGTAGCATCTTATTTTGGCCAAGCCAATAAAGGGGACTTTACTGGGCTGCAAAAGGACAGCATCTGAAATGTTAATGCCTCCAAATAGGTGGCCCTTGGGGTGCAAATTTAGCCCCTAACCTGGCTCCCAGGACTAGAATTCCCATATCTCCCCTCAAAGCATCTCCTTTCATCAAACCTCCCCAGCTGGAATCTCCAATGTCCCTTGAGAAAACCAAATGTCTATGCATCAAAAGGGACCACAATGCCACCACCATCTCCTTTCTCCCCCCAGTACATTCCTCAGGTCTAAATCACCTAGCCTGGAGAGGGTCCAGACTTCTCCTAGATTAGCCCTGACATCCACTGACCCCCAGATCCCACAAGCATCCAGTGAGCATGGTTTTGGGATACCTGCTTTCCTTTGGGTCCAGAAGGACCTTACCAGTCAGATTATCTTTGTGATCTCGCATCTGAATGGTTACAGGCATGATTGTTTCTTTAACTGTTGCACCTGTTGAAACAGGTCCACTCACACACACAGAACAAACATTAATTCTCAGAGACAGTAGTTTCTACCCGTTGTTGCTGTTTAGTTGCTAAGTCGTGTCCAACTCTTTGAGACCCCATGGACCAGAACCTGCCAGGCTCCTCTATCCACAGGATTTCCCCAGCAAGAATACTGGAGTGGGTTGCCATTTCCTTCTCCAGGAGATCTTTCAAACCCATGTCTCCTGCATTGGAAGGTGGATACTTTACTGCTGAGCCACCAGGGAAGCCCCAGCTTCTACTGGGAAGGAAATATTTCCGGTTTCATAATCTAAAAGGTGCCGCCATCTCCACCCACAAGGTTAGAAAATCCTATTTTTTTTTCTCCACCACATATCCTCTGTAGGCTTACAGAAGGGGAAACTGAGTATGTGTTCCTCACAGCTTTTCCCTCGGGTTACCAGTAGCTTTTAACTGACAGTTCTAATGAGGACTCATCTAAATTCTCTGCCATTGCCTTGTTCTCTGGAGACTGGTCACTGAGGGACGGGAAGGTTGTGAGACTCACTTTTGGTTCCAAGTGTTACATCTTCTCACAACACAGAAACATCAGCATTTTCTAGAGATACCAAGGAGGCTTCATGGGTGAGGTGAGGGCTGGGTGGACCCTTGCAGGGTCAGTGGACTCAGCACAGGTGGAGTGGAGATGAGGAGAAGGGCAGGTGGGCAGGGAAGTGGCAGTGAGGGGCACAGATTGGGAAAGGCCCAGAGCCTGGCCCACGCCAGAGTGTGTGGGAAATGGTGTTGTTATTGTCCAGCCACTGTCATGTCCGACTCTTTGCAACCCCATGGACTGCAGCACGCCAGGCTTCCCTGTCCTTCACTATCTCCCAGAGAGATCTCCCATGCTCAAACTCTTACCCATCAAGTCGGTGATACCATCCAACCATCTCATCCTCTGTCGCTAGGCTGGTGCAAGCTATAGGGCTACTAAAGGACCAGACTGAGCTGGGCTTAGTCCAAAGGCCCTTGGAGAACCGCTGGATTTCCTTGAGTAGAGAGAAGGAAACTGAGAAGTGAAGTGTGTTGGGGACAGATAAATCTGGCAGTGGTGGGCAGGATCTGGACACGAATTTAGGAGTCATTGCAATAATCCAGGTGACGAAGTGTGATTGCTAGACTTTAGTTCCATTTGGAAAGTGCTGTATCACATGTGATAAACCCAAAGGCTTCCCAGGCAGGAGCTGTTCGCTTCTTCAACCAAACAGGCTGAATAATATCTGGTTACCAGGAGGTGTCAATAATGCAGCCCAGGGAAGGATAATAAAGGTCCCTTCCTATATTCAGCTAGATAGCACTCCTACATACCTCTGGCTCAAAGAACCATGATCCTCTGTGTTCTTTCTGAAAATATGTCGCCAGAATCTCTCAGCACTTTCCCAATCTACTCCCAGGAGCCTAGAATGACAGAAAGATGAGGGAAGAGGCTCCATCACTCCTAGAATCTCCAGGTGAGAACACCTCTGATGGCGCTCACATTCTAAGCCAGGACAGCTCTCGATGGCCACAGTGTTGGTGCATAAAAACAACCACACAACCTCCGTGGAGTGCATAAACAGACCTTTCTTTCTGCTCCCGAGCAGATGCCTTGCTGGGCCACCCTACAGGTCAGCTGAGGACTGGTTGGTTAAGAGGGTCTTGGCTGATGCCTCAGCTCCATAGCCTCTCATCCTCCAGGAGTCTGGTCCAGGTGTGTTCACATAATGAAGCGGGAGTTGGAGATGGAGGAGAAAGGGGGCAAGCGTTTCGAAAATCTGCACTTTCATCGGGTTTGTTCCTGTCCCGTTGGCCACAGCAAGCTGTGGGTCCCAGAATCAGAGTGCGTGGAGACCGCACAGCTCCCCAGCAAAGGGCAGAGATACAGACAGTGCGCTCATGGGGCCAGTCACGCCATCATCACGGTGCCTGAAAGGAAAAAGCTGGAAGAGATTGGAATCAAGGGCAGGAGGAGATCTGGATTCAGGAAGGGGACCGCCACAGTGATGTTAGGAAGGAAATGACAGGACTGGTCCTCAGGACGCATGAGCCTTACGTGTCAGGAAGGCTGAGGAGTCTCACACTGACCCCGTGGCCCATTCTTGCTTTTTCTACACCTCTGAGCTGTAAGATCTTGGGTGAAGGACAGCTATTTTGTCTTCACTACAGGCATTCACAAATACTTTTGCTTTCCCTACCCACTGGATCCTTCCCTTCAGCATTCAGATCTGATCTGTTCACCTTGAATAAACTCTCCCTTGATTTCATGTGCCTCTCCAGCTACTGGCTATCTTGAATAGAAGAACTAGATGGGAAGCAAGGCATACTGGCGACCTTACATGGCAGTTCCCTTCAGATCAGCCTAATAAGAAAACTTGAAAGCAGAAGGACTTGGTCAGGACCAGGCAGAGAGAGGCAAGGTGGGGTCATGGTCTATGTATGCCATTGACAAAGGTTGCAAAGGTCAGAATTGTGTACTTTGTACCCTTGACTCTGATGTCTGGCATAATCTGATATGCACAGGATGTCTGCATTTAACAGAGAGATGAGAGATTCATTTCATGAGATTCCCAAGACTCTGCTTCCCCAGGGTGATTCCTGTGGAAAGGGTGGTGCTGAGACCATTTGAAAGGTGCTTTGTTTGCTGGTGAGGCGGAGGAACAGCTTGAGAGGAGTTGGGGCTAAATGAAGAGCTCGGGGAACAGGACCAGAAGTGCCCAATGGGCAGGTGAGGAAAGTGGGAGCCGAGAGGTGGACAGGGCCTCCAGGGAGGACGGCGGGAGCAGGCTCAGCTCAGAGAAGCGAGGAGGAGATCGAGGGGCCATGGTCAGCAGACAACGCTGGAGGTGACGGCCGGAGGGAACGCTAGCCAGGCCAGCAGGACAAAATGACCTCCAGCAGAGCTGGTCAGGAGCAAGAGCTGGCATCTGTGAACGCAACAGGCCAAAGGGCAAAGCTTGGCCTCAGGCTGGGGGGTTCAGATCCAGTGGGCTGCCAGGGAGAGGGGGAACTCCAGGGCCTGCCAGGGAGGGTCAGTGAGGAGACCACTGACCAGAGAGCTCAAGCGGACGGTCTGGGCTCACATCACATCTGCTCTGTGATGTACCTCATCTGGGCAGTGCTATGTCCTTTTAAGCCCTGCAGCTCACAGCAGGATTTCATCAAGGCTGTGAACTGGTGATGTGCAGAGGGCAGAAGGAGGGACCCCGGAGATGAGGAGACCCTGGATTCAGAAGCACGCTCTCCAGAGATCTCTGACATCTTCTATACCTTCCATTTGGAGACAGAGGAACCCTCTGGTTTCTTATGAGAACTAAAGGCTCAGTTAGAATTTCCTCTCCTGGTGGGATGATTTGAGAGAATAGCAGTGAAATACGTATATGACCATATGTGAAATAGATCACCAGTCCAAGCTGTATGCATGAAATGGGGCACTCAAAGCCGGTGCTCTGGGGCAACCCAGAGGGAGGGGATAGGGAGGGAGGTGGGAGGGGGGTTCAGGGTGGGGGTCACATGTAAGGTACACCCATGGCTGATTCATGTCAGTGTACGACAAAAACCACTACAACATTGTAAAGTAATTAGCCTCCAATTAAAATAAATAAATTAATTTTTAAAAAAAGAATTTCCTCTCCTTCATCAGTGAACATGAGACTCACCAGCTAAGGACCCCCCCACCACGGCTGGGAGTTTTCTGCTCCTCTTCCTCCAGGAGCAGAAATAATGAATGAGGACTCACAGGATCACAGAGATGGATTTGCTAGGCAGCGGGCCAGTGACTTTGACCTTAGCATTGCTCAGCTCAAACCAATTGCGCTAAGGCGATAGATTACAAGGTGCATGTGAGCCCAATTCTCCGCAACTCGGCGGCGGCGAGCATGCCTGATAGTTCCCGTCTCCTGGGAAGCGAGCGCCACCTTGTGGGGAAACACTGGCGGTCAGGATGTGCCGGCCCGCTCTTCTCTTCTATGAACACTCGACTTCACCTACTTTCTGCTAGGTCTGTACCCTCCCCTTTCATTTCCAGAGTGCAGAGATGTCGGGTTATAAGAAACAGTATATTAAGCTATTTCCAGGTTCAAAAGGTAACACGAAAGATGTACCTGGTCCCCGGAGGGTGCCTTTCAAGTGTAGTTTTTAAGACCTGTCACTTGTCTTCCTCCGTTTGGAACTGAGAATCCCACAGACAGAGGAGCCTGGTGGGTGTCAATCCAAAGGGTCGCACAGAGGCGGACACGACTGGAGCAGCTTAGCACACACAGAAGTGGACTGAAGGCGAAAGGAGAAGGGGCAGCAGGGGGTGAGAGGGTTGGATGGCATCACCGACTCAATGGAGGAGTTTGAGCAATCTCTGGGAGATGGTGGAGGACAAGGAAGCCTGGCGTGCTGCAGTCCATGGGGCCACAAAGAGTGGGGCGCGACGTTGTGGCTGAACAACAACAGAAGTGGAAAATCTGCCTGCCTGAAAGTCTCCATTTAGTGCATGTCTGTGAATTAAAGGTTTCCTACGAGCACCTCCACTCAAGTCTGGAAAAGCCTGTTGAGTTTTCTCCAGCCCCTGAGATGCTGTTAGCAGGTCAGTGGGAGGCAGTCAACCAGTTTCGCAGGGAAAGAGGGGCTGGTCCTAATTTGTAGACTCTGCTGTCTTCCATGTTGCAAATATTTCTGTGATGGCTGATCTCAAGGGCCAGACCGACAGAGGAGATGCAAACCGGGAGCTCCAGCAGGGGGCGCAAGCCGGCTCCAGTACACCACCAGCTCCTGGACTCGCGTCTTAGGCTCATCTCTGGAGTCCCGCTCACTTCTCCAAGGTAATTATCAAAAGGGACAGACGGGTTGATGCAAAAAGACCAGATTCGGGGACCCAAAGATCTGCAGAAGTGCCAGGCAATGCCAGAAGCGAGTTGGAAAGCAAAGAATATATATATTTTTTTCATCCTTTGACAAAGACACAGAATTCTGGGGACAGGGTCTGGGATGCTGTGTCCCAGAAGAGTTGATTTTCACCAGACCAATAACCCATGGAGATGCTTCAAACAGTGCCTAACTTTCAGGAAGGACTCAATAAGTTGTCCTTTCTGATGTCCAGATTGCAACTTTTGGAACTTCCCTGGTGGTCCAGTGGCTAATACTGTGTTCCCAATGCAGGGGGCCTGGGTTCAATCCCTGGTCAGGGAACTAAATTCCACGGGAGGCAACTAAAGTATATATATATATATATAAATATTTATATATATACATATATGTATATACACACATATGTATATGTATGTATGTATATACACACACACACACATATATATATACACACACATATATATATATATATATATATATATATATATATAATGGACCCCACATGCTGCAACTAAGAAATGGCACAACTGAATGGCACAACTGAAAAAAATATATATATTTTTTAAAGATGGCAACTTTCTGGAATGTCCCAATAGGCCACATATCTTAATTTCTTATTTTCCTCAACTGAGCTTCAAGGGAAATAATTGTATCTTTTTCTTCCTCCAACAGACATACCCTTAGCATTTCTCGAAGGTCCTATTTATTTTCACTTGAAAAGGGCCAAAAATGAGATTGGCAAACAGTCCTTAAACCAGACAACTCTCCTGGGGAGATAGCATCTATGGAGCGCCTAAAATATGCCATCTGATCAATATCAGGTCTCATTTCTTTCTCACAGCAATTCTGTAAAGGGGGTGCTATCATTTTCCTTTCACAAATGAGGAAACTGGAGTCTGAGATGTTGTGAGAGTTGTCCAGGGCCATTTGATGGGATGGTGACAGAAACAAGGGGATTCAAACTGGGATCTTCTGGGCTCAAAACATCACCCTCTCCATGCCTCCGAATTGCCCTCAAATAAGAGAAGGCAGAGCTCAAAGCAAGCATTTTCATCCGGCAAACCCCGTTTTTCACATCACACATGGTGTGTGTGTCCATGTGAACTGGAGCCTGGATTTGTGCAGTGCACAGCCTGTGCACCCTGCCACGGCCGTGTATGTGCCTCTCTCCCCTCTTCTTTTTCACTTGCACCATGGGGCCATCTTCTCTTCCCCAGGTTACACCAAAGTGGAAATGAAAGTCCAAAGAAATCACTGACTTCCACTTAAATGAAAGATAAAGATTTCCTCCTCAGAGGCCTGAGGAAGGGGAGAGAATAGATGGTGGCCACTGAAAACAAGGGTGAAGGGCGGCCAGGACCCTGGGATGAGGAGCACTCCAAGCAGAAGGAAGACCCTTCTATGAGAGAGGTCCAGAGGGGAGGACGAGCTGCCCCAAGTGGAAAGGCTTCTCCAAGTTCCCCTGGAATGACATCCTGACATAGGTAAGTCCCTCTGATCTGCAGGTGGAGAGCGGGGCTGAGGGAGCCCATCTGTGGGGCAGAAAGGGACAACTGGGTCCCTGACCAAGGGGTGCCTGAGCAGAATCAGAGGCGGGGTGTCCCCGTGAGCAGGGGCAGCCTGGAGCCCCCAACGACCTTACAAAGAACTGCAAACCCCACCATGTGGACAGGAGACTCACCGTATGGACAGTATAATCGATGCTGGGGATAAAACTATCACCTTAAACAGCTGCCACCACCCCTCGAAGAAGAAACTCCCCGTCTGGGAGAGGAAGCTGGTGAGGACTCGGGCTGCATGGTGAGCCTGTGAGGGTGGGGGATGTGGGGGTACAAGAGCTTCCAAGGAGAGGAGCCAGGGCCATCTGCTGGAGGGGAGAGGTGGGTGGGGTGTGGGGGGATGGAGGGGAGATGGTGAGAAGTCAGAAGATGGTGGGAGGCTATGCGGAGAGGTGAGACACCCCCTCTCTGCAGATGCCCAACTCTAGGAAACATTCAACCGGGCTCAGTGGGGCTTTCTGGTCACCGGAGCCGCAGCTGTGGTCACATGTGGGCAGCTGAGCGGAGGGCCGGGACACATCCAAAGACTTGGGGGCCTGGAGGCTGCAGTGACCCAGACCAACTGCATCAGCCCCTCTCCCTCCTGGAACTTGAAGAGCTGGGAGATTCCAGCCGAGGGCTGTGGTGTGACACCAGGAGCCTCCAGCGGGTACACGGTTCACAGAGGGTTCAGTGACGAAGGGAGAAATGTAACTTCCACGTGGGAGATTCCGAGAGCACGTCCTGGAGCAAGCGTTGACTTAGCGTGTGAGCTTCCTTAGCCAGGTGGGAAATGGCTACCCACTCCAGTATTCCTGCCAGAATCCCATGGACAGAGGAGCCTGGCGGGCTACAGTCCAGAGGGTCACAAAGAGTCAGACGCGACTGCGTGACTCACACACATGCACACACTTCGGGGTACACGCTCAGAGGCCCTTCTCCCCACCTCACCAACTGGGTGTCCCCCCACATCTTTCCTGTGGAGATCGGCAGAGAAAGGCAGAGGAAGGCAGGTTTCTCCCTGGTTCTTCAGAAAGTATGGAAGCACTCAGGGAGAAACAGGGGTGAACAGGAGAGAGATTATTCTCACACTAACAGCAAGCCTGGTTGGGTATGTCTGCCTTTAATCAAATGACGAGCTAGAGGGCTGTTTATCTTACCACTTACAAATGATTGGGGAAATATTTAAATTTTAAAGACTCAGGGAGTGAGAATTCACTCCCATGCCATTGGAATAATTTGACTATTTTGGCAATGTCTGCATGTAAGTACTTTAAGACACTTGTCCGCATGAGAATAATACATTCACTGTGGTATAACTTGCACTGGATCCATTAACTTGGAAATGCAACTCCAACCAGTTGGCTGATGGCAAGGATAGCCCATGGTTGGCACACTCCACACATTTGTGGAGGGAGGGAGTCCCCAGGAGCTGAGATAGACAGCGATCATGAACTTGGAAACGTGAAAGAAAAGTCAAGGGTTTTGAAGGCAGAGGGCACTGTCCCCCAGAAGACAGAAGATGGCACTTGAACAGAGAACTCCTCTGCGGCTGAAACTGCTGAGGCTGGAATAAGGGGCTCAGATCCAAGCATCCACAAGGCGCCCAAATCTTCCCAGCCAGCACAATGGTCTTCTTTGGGTCTCTTGTTTGCTTTCCTTTGATTCTGCCCTTCAAAGGAAATAGGGTGTGTTGATGTTCTGGATAAAGAATGTGCTTTCTGGGTGATCTAATTCACCCTGCAGTAGAATGAAAAGGAAATGAAGGAGCAGAAAGAAGTAAGGCTCACGGAATATCTCAATAGAGTGAAAACCTGTGAGTCTGTTATATACCGCTTTCTGCACATGGACAGGTCCTGCTGCTGGGCCGTGTCCCCCATCTTTCATCCCCCTAAACCATGGACAGCAAAACATAACTGGTGTGAAAAATAAATGTTACTGGAATCTGGATGAGGGGTGAAACAAGGGGGCCTGATGTGCTTGACACAGAAAAGAACTAATACACACCCTATCTCATTTAATCCTCACACCAGCCCAAAGGTCATGGTATATAAGCAAATAAAAGCAAAACATACCAAAACAGGCTCACAAAGAAAAGTTACACCACTGGGAAGCATTAGGTTCAAGACTTGGGGGGGTCTAGTTCAGTCTAATGCCAGAGTCCCTTCTCTTTCCACTGACTCCCAAAGCAACAAGCTCTCTGAAAATTGCAAAGAGCACTGGAAGTCCCCTGTCTATTGACCAGAGGCCAAAGATGCTTACTCCTGAAAATCACCAGCTTAATAGAGGTCTCAGATCTTCAGAAGACGCAGTATAGATGAGATGTTTTCAGCTAGCTACTTCTACTGGTCTACCAGGCTATACTTTTCCAGTTTAGTGAAGGACAGGGCAAGTCACGGGATTTTGTTTTTAAGGTTAAATTTCCACAACTAAGTAGCTGTGGTATGTCAGGATAAGGGAGATGTTTTGCCCAAGAAAGCCGGTTATGGGGGCCATGCAAGTTGATACATGCCTCTGAGTCCAGAAGCTTGAAGCAGACAGGTACCCGAGAGGCAGGTATTAGATTCTGCCCATCCCCCCACCCATACCCTTCCACCCCCTACCTCCCCACCCCAACCCTGTTCTCATTTCATTTGACTTAAATTGGTCTTTAGTCAGCATTTGTGTTGATACAGAAATGCAGACTCTCTGTAGCTTGAACAACAGTCAGCCATTCAGCCTTCTCTCTCCAAACGCCTGTGGTCTCTGCATTTCCTGAGTTGGTCACCTTCATCTAAATGTTTGGGTCTCTGTGTGTTTAAAGAACACAGGTCTTAGGGTTCGTTAGAGTCAAACATTTGGATCATAAACCATTGAGGACATGCACACAGTTGGTTTTTCACTCAGATATTTGACACTGTGTGAAGACAGTGTTTCCCAGATGGTGCTAGTGGTAAAGAACTAGGAGATGTGAGAGACACGGGTTTGATCTCTGGGTCAGGAAGATCCCCTGGAGGAGGAAATGGCAACCTGCTTCAGTATTCTTGCCATGCACAGAGGAGCCTGGCGGGCTATAACCCACAGGGTCACAAAGAGTCAGACATGACTGAAGCAACTTAGCATGCACACACAAAGACGTTTAAGCATATTCCGGTCTTCTTAAGACTGGACGTGTAAGAAAAGACCTGCTCCACTCAAAAGTGCTAGAAAATTCCTCAAAAAGTTAAACATAGGATTATCATTAAAACTAGCAATTCCACAGCTAGGTATATACCCCAAAGAACTGAACACTGGAATTCAAACAAACATGTGTACACAAATGTTCATAGCAGAACTGTTCACAGCCCATTGCTCTCCAGGAAAGAAATGGATAAAGAAAATACGGTGTCTCCACACAGTGGGTAATGATTGGGTCTTAAAAAGGAATGACGTGCTGATACATGCTACAACACAGTTGAGGTTTGAACACATGCTAAGTGACAGAAGCCAAACACAGGAGGCCATATGTTCTAGGATTCTATTTGTATGAAATATCCAAAACAGGCAAATCTATAGAGACAGAAAGCCAGTCAGTGGTTGCCAGGGACTGGGGGTGCCGGAGAACGGGGAGTGACTGCTTAATGAGCACAGGGTGTCCTTTGGGGTTGGGGGAAATGTTCTAGGACTAAAGGCAGGGCATGGTTGCCCAACACTGTGAATATACTGAAAGGCACTAAACTGTACATGTTAGAAAGGTTACTTCTGGGCTACGTATGTCTTGCCTCACTTTTTCTTCTAAGTGCTAGGAGCATAGAGTAGGGAAGAGAATGAATGGATGAACGGAAGGCATGTGAGACAACAGCGCCATGGTGAGACAAGCCAGAGACCAAGATAGAGAGGACCGCAGCTCTGCTACGAGCTGCGTGACGGTGGGCGAGTCACCCCCGCTCAGCGCCTCCCTCCTCTCCTCCGCGGGAAGAAGAGGCTCGGAACAGCCAGCTCTGAGGACACACGGTGTCAATGTCAGTTATGGTTGCAAATACACTTGTTAATTTCATGGAAATACACATTTGTCTCTAAGGACCTTCTCCTAGATGCATTCTGTTGTTGTTTTTTTAAATATACCCTTCTAATCATTTTTAAACTAATTTTGTTTGTTTCTGGCTGTGCTGGGTCGTCACTGCTGCTTGCAGACTTTCTCTAGTTGCAGCCCCACCCCCACCCCACCACTCTCTAGGGCTTCAGTAGTTGTGGCTCATGAGTTTCGTTGCCCCACAGTAGGTGGGATCGTCCGGGACCAGGGATCGAACACCTGTCCCCTGCATTAGCAGGTGGATTCTTAATCACTGGGCTACGGGGAAAATCCCATCCTGGTTTTTAAATCAGTTCACTCATTCAACTTTCATCAACTTCCAAGAGAAAACTCAGAGAAGCCAGAAGAACCTGCTGTGCTGACTTAAAAAAAAAAAAAATTATATGTTGAACAGGGGGATGTGAAAGGCAGAGCAGGGCCTACAATTAGTGAATACAGGGAACAGATGACATCAATGCTTCTGACCAAGGCTGTTAAAGAAATATACACTTTCACTTTACCGCCCTGCAAAGTAAAAACTACCCACTGTGTGGATTCACTATGACACTGTATGTAATCCGGAGGCTGTCTACTCCAAGGGAAGATCTGATTTTTAGCCAGGGGAGCATCCTGGCTGAGCACACTGGCCGTGATGAAGCCAGCACCCTGCCCCTGCTGGGTGCACCCAAGGTGAAACCCATGATGCCAAGGAGGCTGCGGGGCTGTCTTCTCCGTGACCGCGGTCCAGATGGGAAGGGCTGCCGGCACTGGAGGCCCCGCAGGACACAACTGCGGACACATCCACGGGGCTGTGATCAGCAGGATGTCCAGGGCTGTGGTGTGAAACCCTGCTCCACCTTCCAGAGAACAAAGCTGCAGTCTCCCCTCTTCTGGCCACCCATTAAGGGAGGGCCCCAGCTCCCCTGAGCAGCGCTGGCCCCAGCAAGCCGGCAGGGCAGGGCAGGCCACAGTTGGATGGGAAGCTCCCCTGGAAAGACAAACCTGCTCCAGGGTGTTACCCGCTCCTGGCTGCCAACAGCTGGCTCGCCCTGGGAGCTCCGTGCACAGGGAAGAGAAATGAACAGACTCATTCATCCAGGTGTGTTCCTCTGGACCAGTGGTCCCCAACCTTTTAGCACCAGGAACGGGTTTCATGGAAGACAGTTTTTCCATGGACCAGGGTGTGTGGGGAAGGGGGTGGAAGGGTGATTTCCATATGGTTCAGCTATATTACATTTATTGTGCACTTTTTTATTATTACATCAGCTCCACATCAGATCAACAGGCATTAGATCCCAGAGGTTGGGGACCCCTGCCCTAGACCCCATACCTTCTGATGCTGCCTACACAGGCTTTGCCTTAACCAAAGAACTCTCCTATAAAGCAGAAACCCAGACACGGTCACCTGGGGCTCACTCTGCATTCAGTCTTCTCAATATGCCAACTCTTATACTGGCAAAAATGATCTACATGAGTCTACTTCACAATCGAACATTTATCAGTATGAACTGTGTTAGCACACTTCTGCTTAGTGCAGCGAGAGGTTCATAATAAACAGAATGCCAGTTCTCTGCCTTAGGGACTTTAATTTGTTCACTCATTGATTCACTCCATTTTTGAGCCGTCTATCAAGTGCCAGGCACTGATTCCATCTTCAAAGTCAATGGAGAAGAAAACTGCTCACACCTAAAACAGCTAGAGAAAAATCCCAGACAGACATAGAAAGTGAGAATGTTAGTCGCTCAGTTGTGTCCAATTCTTTTCAATCCCATGGACAGTAGCCTGCCAGAGACTCCTCTGTCCATGAAATTCTCCAGGCAAGGATACTGGAGTGGGTAGCCATTCCCTTCTCCAGGGAATCTTGCCAACCCAGGGATTGAATGCAGGTCTCCTGCATTGCAGGCAGATTCTTTACGGCCTGAGCCACTAGGGAAGCCCCCAAACAAACATAGCATGGAAGCAAATCATGACAACTGCTGACACTCACTCTAAGTTTAGCCATTCAAGTTTATCCTTATATATGCATCCAGGTACTTTCGAGCTAGAAAGAGCCCAAGTCACCACTGGGTCCAATGGCATGGGGCCCTACTCAGGGACTGACAACTCCAGGATCTCCTGGACAGCTTATTAAATGTACAGATTCCTCCTGCCCATCAGGACTGCAAGGATGTGGAGAAGCTGGGACTCTAAGGCACTATCGGTGGGAATGTAAAACAGTGCAGCTGCAGTGGAAAACAGTTTGAGGGTTCCTCAAAAAATTAAAATTACCATGTGATCCAGCAATTTCACTTCTGTGTATGTCCAAAAAAACTGAAAGTAGGGTCTCAGAGAGATGTATGTACACCCAAGTTCACTGAAGCACAATAGTCAAAAGGTAAAGGACTTCCCTGGTAGCACAGTGAATGGGAATCTGCCTGCCAAAGCAGAGGACACGGGTTTGATCCCTGGTCTGGGAAGATTCCATGTGATGAGGGGCAACTCAGCCAGTGCATCGGCCTACCTTGGACACCTAGAGCCCAAGCTCCAGAGCCCTCAAGCTGCAACTACTGAGCCCATGTGGCACAACTACTGGAGTCTGCGTGCTGAGAGCCCAAGCTCTGCAACAAGAGAAGACGCCACAATAAGAAGTCTGAACACGGCAACTAGAGAGTGGCTTCTGCTCGCCCCAACTCAAGAAAGCGCATGCAAACCCAGCACAGTGAAAACCCAGCGCAGCCAAAACTAAATAGAAGGTAGAAGCAACCCCAATCCCCACCAACAGATGAAGGAATAAACAAAATGTGGTCTATACGTAGAGCAGAATGTCATTCTTCCTGAAAGAGGAGGGAAATTCTGACACCTGCTTCATGATAAACCTTGAAGATCTTATGCTAAGTGAAATAGGCCCAGCATAGACAGACAAATGCTGTATGATTCCAGCTATTATGAGAGTAGTCAGAGTCACAGACACAGGTGGTTGGCAGGCACTAGAGCAGGACCGAATGAGAAGCTGTTGTTTAATAGACAGGGAGCTTCAGTTTTCCAAGATGAAAAAGTTCTGGTGATTGGTTGCACGACAATATGAATATACTTACCATGACTGCACTGAATCAGTAAAAATAGTCCAGACAGTAAAATGTGTGTCATGCATTTTACACCAATCTTTAAAAATACAGGTTCCTGGGCCCTGGGCCCAAAGATTCAGACTCGGCCATCTGGAGAAGGACTCTGGAATCTGTGTTTCTAAGGCTTCCTGGGACTTGCTGACTTGTGGCCAGTTTGGACACCTCCAATCCAAGTTCTTACTTTGGAGATGAGGAAACTGAAGTCCGAGGAAGTAAAGTGATTTGCCAAAGGTCAGTCGGCTCCCTGGTGATGCTTTAGGGCAAGCCTAGACTGGCGCTTCCTAACCCTGGCTGGACATCTGAGTCACTCACCGGGCCCCAACCCAGACCCACTGAACGAGGATTTCTGGGGGAAGCAGCCTGAGCAACCAGAATTTGTAAACACTCCATGAGCTCTTAAAATTTTGATGTGTGGCCAGAATTGAAGATGCCTGACCCGGTCTTCTGGTTCTTTTTCACTCTCACAGGCTGGACACCAGACGTTGGCTGGAAAGAGGGGACCACGTGTCTGCTGCTTGAGAGGGCTGCTACCGGCAGAACTTCCAGCCAAATTTGGTGGTTTAGCAACGGAAGTTTCTCTCTGTTGCATGTTTTACATGTTTCGGGGTCTAGTACACTGACTTTCTCTTCTCAGTGCAACGGAGAAGACAGCCCTCTGGAAAATACACGTTGAAGAAAGGGCAAAGTGTAACCACGACGCTCCGCTTACCAGTCAGGGATGCAAAAGAAAGTCACGTCTCTTATTAAGTTTCCAAGCCCCCAACTGCCTAAGTTAGTAAGAAATCAAGACCCACTTCCAGAACTTCCTTCCAAAAACCACTCTAAAAAGCCCCAGGCTTGCTTATGCAAACCAAAGGGTAGCCTCGCCTACACTCAGCACAGAGTGAGAAGACATACAGCCTTCCTGCTTCAAGCAGGTCCGGTTCCAAAGGGCCGTGAGTCTAAAGTGAAGAAGCCACCTCTGGATTCACTGCCACCAACAAACAGGACTGTGACTCAACCACGCGGAGTTTTAACACCACTTGTGAATGACATGTGTCATTTGGGGCAGTCTTCTACAGAAGAAGTCATCAAAAAGATAAGAGATAATGAGTGTTGAGGAGCCTGTGAAGAAAAGAGAACACTTGTGCCCCTCTGGTGGGAAAGTAAATGGTGCAGCCACCCTGGAAAACAGCATGGAGTTTCTTCAGAAAAATTAAACACAGAACTACCATACAATCCAGCAATCTCGTTTCTGGGTATACATCCAAAGGAAGTGAAAACAGGATCTGAGAGGTATCTGTACTCCCTGTTCACTGCAGCATTATGTACAATAATCAATACATGGACACAACCCAAAGGTCCATCAACAGGTGAACAGATAAAGAAGATGTGGTGTATGCATACACAATGGAATCATACTCAGCCATGGAAACAAAGAAATCCTGCTGCTTGCTACAACTTGGATGAAACTTGAAGGCCATATGCTAAATGAAATAAGTCCGGCAGAGAAAGACAAATGCTATATGATCTCCTTTACATGTGGGATCTAAAAATGCTGAACTTAGAGAAACAGAGAGTGAAATGGTGGTTATCAGGGACTGGGGGTGAGGAAAATAGGGAGGTATTGGTCAAAAGGTACAAACTTCCAGTTATAAAAGTAACAAATTATGGAGATCTAATACCCAACATAGTGATTATAGTTAATGATACTATAGCATACATCAGATATTGCTGAGAGAACAGATTTAAATGTTCTCATCACTAAAAGGAAATGCTAATTTCGTGGGATGGAAGTATTAGGTAATACTAACATGGTAATGATTTTGCAATATTTAAGTGTATCAAAAGAATATGTTGTGCACTTTACTTTCTTTTTAACTTGAAAGGAACAAGATTTATTATTTACATAATAATAATAATAATTTCCAGGTCCTGGAAATTACACAGGACATCTGGGGGCCACACAGCAAGGTTGCAGGTAGAGAGAAGGAGTCACTGTGCACATTAAACTTACACAATGTTATATGTCAATTACACCTTAATAAAGCTAGAAAATAAATACATAGGCCAATATTACCTACACCAAACACCTGTTGAGACAGGCAACCTACTCCCCCACCCCCACCCCCACCATGATCTCTGCAAGTACCCTAAGAAAATCCTCAGCATCTGTCTTCTTCAGGCCAGGGTGTCTGCAGTCAGCCCCTCAAATCCACTCTGTGATGTGGAGCAGATCCGAGCAGGCCTTAAACACACGGGCCACGCGTGGCTTGTGATGGTTCAGCAGCGGCATTTTTACCACCTATTGGGGCTTTAAGGTCCTGAACAAACTCCTAGCTCTCCCCTGAACCAACGTCAAGCCAAGACTTCCGACAATGGTACTCCTCCTTTCATCACAGCAGTAAGTGTCTTTGATTCCATCAGTCACTCTTCTTGCTCCCCTTTGACTTGACAGATACCTCATGTGTTGCTTGATCTATGCTTTGTCCTTCTAACCATCCCTACTGTCTAGAAATAATTCACTATATATACACAAAACCACTAAACAGAAAAACAGTATGGCTGCTACGCAAGGACCTCGTCTGATCACCTCTCCTGCTACCTGTTGAGGGCAGGCAGAGCTGGTGCACTTCAGCTCTGAAGCGGGGCTCTGTAGGTTGGAGGTTGGTTTGGAGGTGGAGAAGCATCTATGCTCTTCTCAGTCCTCCAATATCCTCATTCTCCATCCTTGATGCCTCTGCTCCTAAAACATGATATCACCTCCAGTACAATGGGCCCAGTGCCCAGAAATGGCCCATTCACCCCAGGAGTCACCAGGGTGATGCTGTGAAGACTGCAATCCACAGGAAGAAAGGCAGCCCTAGGCACAGCACTTCCTGCAGCTGAGTACTATGGAGGGGTCCCCCAGCCCCCAGCACCACACCCAGCATCCCACGGAAGGAGCATAGGAACTTGGACTTCAAATGTTACAGGTCCAATAACCCACTCTTCCCATCTATGCATGTAGGAAAATACACGGAAATGCACGGACAGTTGTTTTTTTCCCCAAAGTCACATTCATGGCTCCATAAGAGTTAAACCTAGAGGAGTTCTTGAAAAGGTCAAATACTGTAGCCTCTCTGAGCCCTAGGCTAGACTCCCTAACTCTATGTGAGCTTCCTCTCAGAGATGTCTGTTATTCTTTCTTGCCATCTAACCTGCTGGGCAACTCAGTTTATAACTTAAAACAACACTAAATTTCCTAAAGAGGGAACCAGTCCCTCCCCAGTAGACATCTGTGCTCCAATGTAAATATTCCAGGGGTTCCCTGGTGGCTCAGTGGTAAAGAATCTGCCTGCCAACGCAGGGGACGCAGGTTCCGTCTCCAATCCGGGAAGATCCCACATGTCATGGAGCAACTAGGCCCGTGCACCTCAATTATTGAGCCTGTTTTCTAGAGCTCAGAAGCTACTACAACAGGAAGCCCTCACACTGCAAATGGGGAGTATCCCCTGCTCACCATAACCAGAGAAAAAACCTGTGTAGCAAGAAAGACCCAAAGCAGCCAAAGACAAAGTAAATAAATAAAATTTAAATATAAATATATATACCGAAACTCTCTCCATTACAATGACCTTATTCTGCACAGGTTATTACTGAAGAACCATTCCATTAACCTTCCTAGCACAAGACAAAAGAAAGCAATTAGAGATATAAAAACAATTGGAAAGGAAGAAGTAAACATCACCAAATTCTATAATGATACACCAGACAAACCCCAAAAAATTGACAGAAAAACTATCTCAAAAAAATAAGAATATTTAGTAGCGTAGAATGCACCAGAACTAATAAACAATAAATCTCTGAAGATAAAATGGGGAAATAGGCACCATTTACAATAGGAACTTGGAAGAAAAAAGATAAAGTTAACCAAAAATCTCAAGACCTATAGGAAAAAAACCTTGAAAACAGTTCTGAAAGGAACAAAAGAGGATCTGAACAAAGAGAAAGGAATACTATGTTGTGATATGTCAATATTCTGTAAAGGAATTCATAAACTTATATATCACCATAAATACCAACAAACTTTTTTTTCTGGAGCAAGACAATATGATTCTAATGTTCTCAGAGAAAATTCTGGAAAAGGTTATGAGTAGTATTTATATTAGTATTATTAATTATCACAGTAGTATTATTAAACTTCAAAATTTTAATTTAGTAGTACTAGTGAATAAATAAGCAGACAGACTAATGAAGCAGTAGAAAATCTAGAAATAGTCTGGAGAATATCCAGAAATAGTCTTCCTTCCAATGAAGTAATTTGGTATATAAGAACACTGGAAAATGTGTGGGGAAAACATGGACTTTTTGATAAAAGGTGTTATTACAACCAGATAGGCCATCTGGAAACAATTTGTAAACCACACCTTCTGTCAAAAGCCAAGAAAATTTTCAAGTAGGTCAAGATTTAAATGTGATGACAAAAAAAAAAACCTATCATAAAACATGAGAGAAATCTTTCATAACCTTAGAATGGTTAAAGCATTTCTAAAATGATTCAAAATCCAGATGAGAAAGAAAAGGTTAAAATTGCTTACTTCATAAAAATTGAAATTTCTGCATGGATAAAAACAAACAGCCAAATGAACCTTATAAAAACAAAGACCAGTGACAAATAGAAAAATATTTTCAGTTCACATTCCGTAAATAAAAAAGGCTCTCACAAAATGACAGGTAAAAAGATCAAAGGCCCAAAGTTACGTGGGTGAAGGATAGCCCATAAAAAGGAAATACAAATGTTCTACCTCACTCATAATAAAAGATGTAAATTAAAGACACTGAAATACCATTTTCTTAATTAACAAATGGACAAGAATCCTAAAGTTTAATAAGGCAGAAGACTGTAGAGGAAGCAGGTCCTCTCACTTATGGTAGAGGTGCAAATTGATACAACTATTTGGAAGTAATCTGG
Source organism: Muntiacus reevesi (assembly GCF_963930625.1). NCBI lineage: Eukaryota > Metazoa > Chordata > Mammalia > Artiodactyla > Cervidae > Muntiacus > Muntiacus reevesi. The sequence continues at coordinate 94,327,722 of NC_089254.1, read as the reverse complement.
CAATATTTCTTAAAGCACAAAGGTATGTTCCCTTTGACCCAACAATTCTACTTTCCCATCATTCTTTAACACATGCAAAATGAACCTGTGTACAAAGTTATTGAGTGAAACGTATGCAACAGCAAAAGATTAAAATCAACTTAGATTAGAATGAACTTTAATCAACATCTCAGTTGATTAAAATATGTGTGTAAAAATACACACATTCACAGTTAAAGTAATTATGAACAATAAGATACAAGAAGGCCACAAACCACCTGCCACTTCAGAGGTGCTGGGAACAAAAGGAGGGAACTGCACATGATCTCTGCACACAGCACCACCATGAAGGCAAGCAGCCCACCTAAGCCACCCCTCTCGCCTGACCCGCCAATCTGCCTCTGCCTTCACCATATTAACCTGCCCTCCTTGGAGGCAAGCAAGGGCGCCTATTATTGGTTTTCACTCCCTCGTGCTACAACACGAGTCCCAGTAAAGCCTTGCCTGAATTTCTCATCTTGCCTGTTATCAATTTCTACTGATGAAAGAGACCCAAGTCAGTAAGACAGCCACTAAATGGAATATTATACAACTCCAAAATGGAATGCGAAAACTCTTAAGGAACTGCTTTGGAAAAGTCTCCTAGAGAAGACATTAAGAGGAAAAATTAAGGTATAGGGTGTAGGGAACACCATTAGTTGTTTTTAAAAAGTTGGAAGAGGAAAGCCTGTATATTCATATTTGTTTGCACCTGCTTTAATAATACATCTTAAAGAATGTTTGTACCTACTCTAATAATACCTCTTAAAAAATACTATGGGACAGCCGCTGGAGGAAGAGAAACTGGCAGGACAAGGGAGAGAATGGGGAAGGAGCCATTTTACCCTATCTATTTATGGTTTTCATTTTTGAACTATGCAAATGTATCACCTGTTTTTGAAAAACAGTAATTTTTTAAAGACCATGCTGAACAAGGGGGATTAAATGGTATTTCCCTTGATTAACACGGGTCGTTAAAGCCACTCTCATGACGCTTCCTGCCACAAACATCAATTAGACCACTCTCTGCATATTGCATAGGGGCCACTGTGCAATTCCACTTCCAACCCGTGGGCTGCAGGCCCCAAGGTGGGAACATTGAACAGTCAGCCAAACCCCAAAAGTCCCTGAATTGGTGGGGAAAAAAAGAATGCAAAAATAGATAACTTGGCCCAAGAAAGGCTTCCTTTGTTCAAGCTTATTTCCCAAACCATACAGTGAATGTTCAATGCTCTGCTTAGCCTCTAAGCTGTGTCTGACTCTCTGCGACCCCGTGGACTGTAGCCTGCTCGGCTTCTCTGTCCATGGGGATTCTTCAGGCCAGAATACTGCAGTGGGTTGCCATCTCCTTCTCCAGGGGACCTTCCTGACCCAGTAAATGTTTAATGAGTTTATGCAAGCTCAATATTCATTATGGAGATACAACTAAATAACCTGCGATTATATTTTAAGATAAAAATTGCTTTTAGAGGCAGAATTCAAAAGAATAAACAGCCTAAATGCATCTGACGTGGCCCATGGGTTCCCCACAATTGTTCTTTTATACATGATGGTGTGTGCTAAGTCACTTCAGTCATGTCCGACTCTTTGTGACCCTGTGGACTGTAGCCTGCCAGGCTCCTCTGTCCATGGGATTCTCCAGGCAAAGATATGAGAGTGGGTTGCCATTTCCTCCTGCAAGGGATCTTACCGACCAGGGATCGAACCCATGTCTCTTATGTCTCTTGCACTGGCAGGCAGGTTCTTTTCTGCACGTACCGCCTGGAAAGCCATACATGCAGTGGTCGACAATTCTCTCAGAAGCAACATGTCAGGCTCTGCTACCTGCCCACTTACTATATGATGTGTTAAGCTCAGTTCTTATCTCAGAGATACCATGGGCATAGACAGATTTTTAAACTACTTTCTTTCCATTAGAACTGTGGCTATTTAAGCAACACTATCACTCTCTGAGTTAAAACGAAGAAGTGGGAGCCCTTCCTGCCTGCCCACTGTTGATGTATCTATTCCTTTGACTTGTGTGCAAAGAAAGAACGTGTTTGGAAAGGAGACTTTGCTCTTTTTCTGGGTGGCTAAGCTCCTGAACACTGCCTATATTCTCAGCCAGACTGGAAGCTGTGCCTTATTTATCTGAATGCTCAAAGACTAAGACGTATCAACTGCCACAACTGGTATCAACTGGTGTTCAGCAAAGATTTGGTAAATGATGATGAGGTCAGAGAAAGGAAACTGAGCTACCAATGGTTAGGAGTCAGCAGAATCCAAGCCTTTCTTCTACTATCAGTTAGCAAATACAGGAGGGTTATTTAGGAAGCCTGAGAATTTTCCAGGGACATGGGCAATCCATGCAATTCAGTCTCTGTTGGCACATCTTTAGGTGGATCACTAACTTGCCATGGACAGTGGACATGACCAGCAGGTGAACAATGGCACCGGCATGTTTCCCCATAGAGTCAGAGAAGATGTACCCAGCATGGGTGAAGGAGCTCAGAAGACTGGGAAGGAAGGTGCCACTAATAGCAAAGATCCCAATAGGAAGCTGAGTCTCAAAGAAAGGAAGTTCAAAGCCTGGATTATCGGAGAATGGGGGGAAGAAAGGACAGAGGCAATGGCGGAGTGGGAATGGCAGAGTGGGTAGGACAGTCACAGCGGTGGACATGCACCTCTATTTCCCTACCACCTTCCTTCTCTTTCCCCTGCTCCTCCATTGAAAAGCTGGGCTCTGAGCTAGAGGGGGATCCTAAAGTTGAGAAATAAACTCCACACAACAGGTAACCACAAAAAAATTAAGACGAACAGGTAAGAGCAAGAGCCATCCAAGGAAAATCGGGTGGAGGTGGCAACAGGGAGCTATTATGAGTTCTCGAGTAAGGAGATGACAAAAGTGATGGTTTGATAAAATCAGTTTGACCAGACATGTGAGATTTACTGGGGGACTGCCAGACTGATCAAGCAGGATCCATGAATCGCTGGTAGAATGCTGAGAGCTGGAGTGAGAGTCAAGGCAAATCTTTCATTTCTAAGGAAGAAGATAGTCGCTGCCTGGAGGATCAGGTATGAAGTGCAGGGAAATTATCACAGAAGACTCTGAGATATCTGAAAAACAGACAGTGAGTTCCCCTGGGAGGAATTGGGTAACTGAGAAAAGAAGCTAGGATTCAGGGTGGGAAGATGATCAGTGAGGTTAACTAACGAGATGAGTAAGATTGCTGGGAGGAGCGCATTGAGGGGATGGCAGAATCATCCTATTAAATACCCTCATGCGGATCTTCAGCTGGAGGGGGCTGCCCGTCCTGTCTTCATGGTCCATGGTGCTGGACTTCCCCACATCAGTACATGTTCTCATATTTCAACCCAGTGACAACTTCTATATTCTATGATAAGCCCATTGTCTAAGCTTGGGAAAGGCATGAAGGCTGTCATTTGGGAGGTTACTCTTCTTGAAATCAGGGTCATCGAGTTCAATGAAGTTCGGGCTTACAAGACCAGAATGAGCTGCTTTCGGGTGACTGCTCGCCAGTCTGCCGAGGGGTCCGTTTTCCCTGGTAGCTCTCCCATAATAACGTGTTTGCCTGTCTCAGTTAACACCACTGACAGGACCCCGGCCTTTGACTGAATTGGCTTTGAATCAGGTGCTCAGACTTGGTAGAACTCACGAATCTTTCCTTACTGAATGTCTCACTGAAGATACGTGTTTTCGAGTTGCCTTCCTTGGAAGGAAAAGGCCGCTCAGAATAGAAACACACCACAAATCGTCTTCGTCCAGAAATACGCTCCCCTCCCGGAATGAAGTCGACTCGCAGAGGGAGTCCCTGGAAAGCAGGGCCCAGGGTGGGAGTGGGTGAGGCGGAGGCTATTTTTAGGCCCTGATGTCGCCTGCTGACGGGCATTAGCGTCAGTGGGCGAAGGAGGGCCGGCCCATTGGACTGCGTCCTGCAGCCCACATCCCAGGAGCTGCTGACTGAAGAAGGTTCTTTTCTGCAAGGAAAAACGTACTGTCCAGATGAATAGTGGGTCTGTCTGAGGACTTGCTGGAAGCTGTTGGTGTGTTTCAAAAGCAGTTCTGGCTCAGGGGCTGAAGAGCTTCATTTCCAGGCCAGCCTGGGTCTCCTCCCCTCACACTCCCCCGTCCTCCCACCTTCCCGGTCCTCCTTTGCCTTCTCTTGTCACCTGTCCTCCTTCCTTCCTCATCCTACCAGACAGCTGCCTTGGCAAGGAGGGAAGGGGTGGGGTGGGGGAAGAATGCATTAGCCCCTCACCAGGAGGCGGGAGCAGCTGGGCCCACAGTTTTCGGGATCCCTGCCCAGACATGTGGCCAGAAACTGGGTCTTTCAGGACAGGAAGGACTGGGTTTACTGCTTTTCACCCTGTTTGAACCCCGCGTGTCCTGGTGCACCTCTCAGATCATGTCCTAGTGTTTGAAATAAAAGGTATGTTGGTATGATGTAGATATAAGGTTTTTTTAAAAAAGCAAAGAAACCACCTGGAACCACAGGAATTGATTTGAACAAGACTAAATTCATGTAAAGCTATTGAATTTGAGTTTTCTAAGTCCACCTTTCCTTGCCTCAAATAGGGCCTCGCCCAGCCCCAGAGCCCAGCAGTGAGCTGAGAATGGAGACGGAGGCCATCAACTGGCCTCCCCGTCGGGAGGGCAGAGCTTGGATGGTCAGGAGTTCTTTGTGATGCAGGCAGTCCTAAGGACGCCTGCGTTCCTGACTCAGGGCCCCCTCATCGCTCAGAAAAGCAGATAAGGGTCCTCTTGTCATAAATGGTAGGCAACCCGGAGCCTAGCCTAGCCTGTAGAAGGCTCGTCTGCAAAATATCTCAGCACATATATATGCCTGAAGGAGACCTGGTTTGGTTTTTGCAAGTCTGCAAACACTTTGGAGTCACATGTTCATCCGTGAATGGTTCCTTTCACTCAATATTCTTGCTGGGGATTTTTTCCCCAAGTCAATGCATAAGCTGTCCTGTGTTCATTTTTTGGTATATTTAGCACAGTTTATGCATTCATTTTCTCCTGGGTAGATATTGATGTTGTTTCTAGTTTTTTTCTTTTGTTTTTAGCAACAGTTCTGCTACAAAGATTCTTGTGCTCCTCTCCTAGAGTTTATATGGAAGAATTTCTCTAAGGGGTACATGGTGGAATTTCTGCGCCATGCAGCACCTTTAGCTTTTCTAGACACAGTACTTTTTCCCCAAAGTACTGATTTACACATCCACCAGTAGGGCTTTGCTCTCATCCATAATATTGTCTGAATTATTCATTTCTGCCAGTCTGGAGGCGTAAAATCATTATCTCTTCCTTGTTTTAATTTGCAGTCCATGTTTAATCATGAAATTAAGCATTTTTTAAAAATATGTTGTTGCCTGTGTTTCCTTTCCAATAATGTTCCTGCTCTCATATCTTCTGTATTTGTATAGTGTGATTTACCTGTTTCTTAGTGATTTTTGTTAAGTTTTTTATATGTTCTGGATAATAATCTCTTTTGTTTATATGTGTGACAAATACTTTCTCCCTGTTTGGAGCTTTTATTTTCACTCTTTTTATGGTCTTATAAAGAACTTATAGCAGTTCTTGGGCTTCCAGGTGGCCCCAGGGGTAAAGAACCTGCCCGCAAATGCAGCAGACACAAGAGACCTGGGTTCAGTCTGGGGGTTGGGAAGATCCCCTGGAGGAGGTCACAGCAACCACTGCAGTACTCTTGCCTGGAAAAATCCCATGGACAGACGAGCCTGGCTGGCTACAGTCCACGGGGTCGCAGAGTCAGACACGAAACATGACTGAGCCCTTGTCAGCAGCAGCAGCGTAGCAGTTCTTAAGGTGGAAGAATTTCCAATCCTTTCCTTGCTGCTTTGCACTTTTGTGTACCATTTAAAAACTCCTCCCCCCTACCTCGATATTCTATGTTTTAAAGATTAAAGATGTTCTATGTTTTTTCTAAAAGAGCTTAAAATTTTGCCTTATACCTTTGAGCCCTTAATCACTCTAAAATGATTTTTGTACATGGAATGATATAGAGTTCCAATATCCTTTACTTTCCATATGGATAATTACTGAAGGAAATGGCAACCGACTCCAGTATTCTTGCCTAGGAAATCCAATGAACAGAGGAGCCTGGCGGGCTACAGTTCCTGGGGCCGCAAGAATCAGACATGACTTAGCAACTAAACAACAGGAACGAAATCATTCAACGGTGTTAACACTTCCCCACTTTTCTGTAATGCCCCTTTTGCCAGTTATCAAATTTCTAAAACTGCTTAGGTCTGTGTCTGGGCTGTTTTGTTCCAGTAGTCTTTCTGTCTCTCCCTGAACTAACACCTCACTATCTTCATCATTATTTTATAGTGAAGCTTGACACCTCAGAAGACAAATCCCTCCACTCTTGTTCTTTTCCCTCCTAGACAGTGTTGGCTAGTCTTGGACTTTTGCGCTGCCACATAAAAATCAGAGCCAGCTTGCCAACTTCCATGAAAAGCTAAGTTGGTATTTTTATTGGAAATGCTTTAAATCTCAAGTTCAAATTTGGAAAAATGGACATACTTTCCTTACATTTTTATTGCTATTATAAATGATAGCTTTATCAAATTAAAATTTCCAAATGTTAACTGGTGTATAAAAATGAAATTTCTTTGTTTACATTGTGTTTATAATTGGCAACCTTTCCCAATTTTTATTATTCTAACACACTATGAATCTATGCAAACAATCACATCTTCTGTGAATAATGACAGCGTGGTTTCTTCCTTTCTAATCATTTACCTTATAAATCTTTTTTTTCCTCCTACTGTACTGGCTAGGAAGTGGTAAAAGCAGAGATTCTTGTCTCGTTCCTGCTTGCTAAAGGATCTGCTTTTTCAATTTCATCATTAAGTATGGTATTTGCTATAAGGTTGGGTTTTTTTTCCTTTGTACATTGATGTTCTTTATCCAGTTCAAAAAATTCCATTCTATTCCTGATATGTTGACTCTTTATCATAAGTTGATGTTGGATTATATCAAACAGTTTTCTGCTTCTACTGAGAGAATTTTTGTGAAAATTCATGTGAATTTTTTCACTGAATATATGAACAAGGTAAGTTATATCAGTCTATTTCAAATGTTGAACCAGTCTTGGATTTCTGAGTTTAGCCTTATTCCAATTTAGTTATGAATTGTTGCTGCCTTATATATTATTCATTCAGCTTGCTAATATTTTGTTTAGGATATTTTTATCTGTGTTCACTGAGTAAAATCAGCCTACAGTTTTCCTTTCTTGTATTGTCCTCATCTGCTTTTGGTTTGAAGATTTTTTTATTAACTACATAAATTGAGCTGGGGAGTGTCCTTTCTTTTTCTATTCTAAGAGTTTGTGTAATATTTTAATAATCTATTTCTTTAAGTCTAGAGAAACCTACCTATAAAAGTAGGGCTGACATTTCCTAATGGGAAGATTCCCTATTACCAATTCAATTTATTTGGTTCAGTGAGTATAGAGCTATTTAATTTTTGTATTACTTTAAAGTCAGTTTCAATATGTTATATATTCCCACTACTTTTGGTATAAATTTGTTCATAACAGTCTCTTACTATCTTTAATCTCTGCTGTATCTGCTACACACTGCACATTCCCTTTTCTATTCCTCACATCTGTTTCTATCTTTTTGCTTGTCTCATCAACCTTTCTGGAAGTTTGTTAATTTAGTTATATCAAAGAATAAACTCTTTGTATTGATCATCATTTTATTCTCTATTTTACTCTATATTTGTTTACTACTTCATTAATTTCTTCTCATATCTTTGTTGCTTTCTTTACTCAACTTTCTTTGAACTATTTAATGTTCTTTTACTAATTTCTTAAATTGAATGCTCAATTTCTTGATTTTTAGCCATTCTTATTTTGTAACATAAGCATTTAAAGCTATAAATTTCCCTCCAAATACCTCCTTACCTGCATTAACAAATTAAGATATGTAATACTCTCATTAGTTACAAGTCAAAGTGTGTATTTCATTTCTCACAAAGCAGCATATAGTTCAGTGATTTTTCTACCAAACACTCAAGTAACCATCAATTAGGTCAAAACACAGAATATTACTTGTACCTCCAGAAAACCCGAGTGTTGGCTCCCAGTCACAGTACTATCCCACCCCATCTAGGCTAACCGTTATCGTGACTTTTATGGTTATCTATTTTTCTAGTTTTAACTCCAAGGTGTTTGCCCCTAAACACAACAGTTTTGTTTTGTCAAACTGTATGGTTTTCTGTTTGTTTTGGTTTGTTTAAAATGGTTTCATAAAATAAAATAAAATGGTTTCATAGAGACCATGTTTTTTTGAATTTGGTTTCTTTCAGTCAACATTAGGCTTGTGAGATGCATCCACCTATTGCTTATAGCTAGTGTTTGTTATAATTGCTATATGTCTTCACTGTATAAATACATCATGACTAATTATCATTCTACTCTTAATGAACATCTGAGTTACTGCTAGTTTGGGGCCACTATCAATAATGCTGCTATGAATAGCTTTGAAAGTCCCTGAATGAATACATGTCTGTATTTCTGTTAATAATACATTTATCAGTAGAATTACAAACTCAAAGAGGGTGAAGAGCTTCAACAAGAGTAAGTAACGACAGTTGTTTCCTAAAAGTGTCATACCCAATTACACTCCCACCAGTAGTGTAACAACTGGTCTATAATAATATAAATAATACGAAGAGGTAATATTTGAAAGATATTAATTGAATTTTTCAAAGAATTGGTGAAAACCACAAATCCTGAGAATTAGGAAGCCCTATGAATTTCAAGAGATGTAAATTTTTAAAATCCACTTTGAGATTTTTATTTTTTAGTCAAAGAATACTGAAGAAAAAAAGAAGATCTCAAAAGCAACCAGAGAGAAAATAAAAATTACCTATGACAAAATAACTATTAGATTTATTTGACTTCTTACTAGCAACAAGTGAGGTCAGAAGACAGTAGAATATCTTCAAAGACCTAAGAGAGAGTCTTAGAATGGCAACTTAAAATGTATATCCAGTGGTAGTTCCTTTCAGGAACAAAAATGAAATAAGTGTATTTCAGACCAAAAAACACTGAAAAAGTATACCAACAGCAGACTCTCACTAAAGCAAAAGACCAGATCACTGGTAAATTGTTGTGGAAGTCATTAGAAAACAGGAAATTCAAAGGAACCAAAATAGAAGCTATTGTAGATAACTTTGAAGTATCAACTCAACCCTCCTCCCCTTTATTCCAAAAACTGAAAAGAATATAAAGTTCAAAAAGTTAACAACATGCCTCTCATACAAACACAAAAAAATAAACATATGTCAAGATGTGCCCAATTTGTTTCTCAGGAAATCAACAGGATAGTGAAGCTGGTTCAAAGGAAAAGTATAGACTAAGGGAATACACAGTCATTAAAGAAAGAAAATATTGGAGTAAGATTACTAGGTTAGGTACAAAACTAGTTAACATGATTATGAGCAATAAAGTCATAATCTTTGGTTATAATCTCTATGAGATAAAATTAACTGAATATCTACTAGACAAACATTTATCTAAAAGTTACCATCTAACTGCAGAATCTGGGTCTTTCATCAGTAGTAGAAAGTGAGTTATATAAAGATACATTCCTCAAGATAATTAAAGAACCCTAAGGTGGCTAAGCAGGACTCTGATATGACATTAAAAGGACAAGTTGTCTTTCTTTTGCTTTATTTCCAAATTTGAGATAATTATTCTTAACAGAATAAATCCCCACCTCAGACAGTTTGGGGTGGGCATGTACACACCACTATATTTAAAATGGATAATCAGCAAGGACCTAGTATATAGCACTATAGTTAAAATATAGCCATTTTGTGGCAGCCATATTTGTCGTTCTCATGCCAAAGAAGTATCAGCTGGTCTACAGACACAAAGAAGCATGATTCAACCTTGAGAAAGAAGCAGAGTCCAGTTGGCCCCAAGTGTGAGAGAGAAAAGTGAGAATGAAATACCTGCTGGCTCTTGATGGCTTTGCACCCACTTCCTAGTTCCAGGCCTCATGAAGCTCAAGCTATAGTTTGGCCTTGGATTCTCGAGATATTCCAATATTCATCAATAAATTCCCTTTTGTGCTTAAAGTGAGTTTAGGGAGCTTAAAAATATAAGCAAAAACAAAAGAGTAACCCATAATTTGAAAACCCAGAGAATCAAGACAGAGAGCAATAAAAGACTTTGTCCAAGCAGTGCAGATGCACAGATCCTGGTGCAAGACCCCCTTCTTATGTCAGAAGACATCAGTTCTTATGTGTTTCTTGTTAGCCCAGTGTAAGGGTTCTCTGCTACGCGGTTAAGTACCACACAGTAGACAATTAGTTAGGACTGTTGAACATATTTACATGACGTATGTGGCAGATCTAGGAGGACTGTCACATCTCTGTATTTCCCAGCGCCTTATCAGCCAGACAGCTTACAACTGAAATCTCAGTCTGTGGCATGTCCTCTCTGGTCTACGTTCGTATGAAGAAAAGCACAAGAAAATCTCCATAGCTCTTTGGTTTATCAGGTTAACTCAGGGCGTGCAATTATGAAATTAAAATATCAGTATCTCCAGTAGGAATTTTCACTTTTATATTGGATTTTTTTTTATATGTTCAAGCATTCAAGCTAATGCTAGACACTAAGACCTCTCTAGAAAGATGCAAAGAAAAAGGAGAGAGAGTCACAGGGACCAGAGGACGCAGGGCAGTGATGAATGCACGGGAAGGCAGCTGTAGTGGGAGAGGCCCCTGTGAGAGAGGGCAAGTGGGGCTGAAATGGCATAAATTAAATCCGTTAATCTATGACAAACACGGGAAAACCAGACATTACTAACTGCTTGCTCTGTGTAAATCTTTATAAGTTTACCCTGGTGCATGTGATAGCAAATAAGAACCTAGAGAGGGGCTTTTATGAAAAAGCTTTTCTGTATACGTGAAATAACAAAAGGTCCAGTTCTCCACCTCAGCTCTTTTGTGCAATCACATCAAATAGAAACTCAGCAGGCCCGAGGGCCACTGCTGCTTCTAATTAAGGCCTCAAGGTAAGGCAGCACTTTAGGGGGTATCTTTCCAGCAAAACAGAAATTCCACCTCTGTCTCTAGCAGCAGAAGGCTGATGGGGGCTCAGTATGCTGTGTTTGTTCTCAGCTTGCATTAAAAGTGGCAGGCTGCACCTGCCTTCCAGACACCCTGCAAGCAAGCTTATTCTAACGCTGATGCTCTTGTTCAAACAACTCAAAGCCTGGGTAACAGATGTTAGATAGAGGAGGAATGAGAAGCAAGGCATTTTTCCTTTTTCTGTGTACTTTTGTGAGTCTGTGTGTGGTGGGGAGGGGTTTTATACGTGAAAGAATTACTATTGCATTCCTTTGCAAAATTGATATGCCATCTGTCATAGAGGTGTCAACACTGAAATCCTGGGTGCTGGGGGAAGGACTTATTTCAGTCACCAATCTCAAGGAGAGGGTTTCTCAAACTTCAGTGATCATTAGAACCACCTGAAGAACTTATTCAACCACAGGTCAGCAGCCTTACCCTCAGTTTTTTTGTTTTTTTTTAACTTTTTATTTTATTTTGGAGTATAGCTGATTAAGCATGTTCTGAAAGTTTCAGGCGGACAGCAGAGCAGCTCAGCCATACATACACATGTATCCATTCTCCCTCAAACGCCCCTCCCATCCAGGCTGCCACATAACAAGAGTGGAGTTCCCTGCCCTAAACAGTAGGTCCTTGTTGGTTATCTATTTAAATACAGCAGCATGTACATGTCCATCCCAAACTTCCTAACGATCTCTTCTCCCTCTTTCTCTTGCACTCCACCCCCAGTAATCTTAAGTTCATTCTCTAAGTCTGTGAGTCCATTACCCTGAGAGCTTTTGATTCCGTAGGTCTGGAGTGGCATCCACGAATTAGCATTTCTTGCAGTTTCCAAGGTAAGGCTGATGTTGCCAGTTCAGGAACCCCACTTTGAGAATCACTGCTCTAGGAGGGCAAAGAGATAAGCGAAAAAGTGAAGAATCGTCCGCTCTGGCAGTGCAGACCCGAACTGATTGGTTTTTTGAGACACAGGTGGTAGACAAAGAGGCGACAGCTGTGTTTGGATCTGAGCCCGTATGTGAAAGGGCAGGCCGACAGCAGGCAGAAGAGAGTTTTGAAATGATCACCAAGTGTGGAACAGCTCGTCCTGACGAGCCAGAGAGAGCGAGATTCACGTTTGCTGCAAGAGGGGGCGGGGTCTCCTTAACCCCTGTCCCGGCTTCCTAGGGTTCTATTAGGCTGTGGGTGGGGTCTAGCTCTTCATTTCTTTTCTCTCTTAGACAATGTGGGTGTCCAAGCTCCCCAGGCCCACCCCCCACTTTCCCGTTATTGCTACCACTCTTGATCCTCGTAGGAAAACTGGGCTGGTGAGAAAGGATCTTCAGTTTGGCTCCTAGTGATGGACGGCAGAGAAAGCATCTGGGTTTTGCAGTTTTGGCCTGAGCCGCAGGGCACCCTCTGCCTCCAAACTCATGCCCTGCCAAGCGGCCCTCACACCCAGTCAGTCCAGCCCGAGGTGGTCATTTTGTCAACTGTAGAGGGGTGAGGAAGGGGTCCTGTCTTACAGGGGGTGTTAAATGAATTAAACAAGGAGGCTGTTAGACTGAGGAGGCCGAACACCGGGGCAGCCTGCTTAAGCAAACCAAAGTCTAACCTGTAAAAGCCTGAAAGTCAAGACGCAAAGGACCCCCATTCGTGAACAGCCAACCAGGCTTCACGCTACAGCCAATCGGCCAACCAGGCTTCATGCTACAGCCAATCGGCCAACCAGGCTTCACGTTACAGACAATCGGCCAACCAGGCTTCACGTTACAGACAATCGGCCAACCAGGCTTCACGTTACAGCCAATCGGCCAACCAGGCTTCACGTTACAGACAATCGGCCAACCAGGCTTCACGTTACAGCCAATCGGCCAAGGCTTCACGCTATAGCCAATGGCCAACCAGGCTTCATGCTACAGCCAATTGGCCAACCAGGCTTCACGATACAGCCAATCAAATAGTCTCCTTACTTCTCTTCCTCACTTTCCCTCTGTCTCTCCCCAGTTCCTGCAGGTCAGAGGGCTCCTAACCACTTCCAGTTTGGTGCTGCTTGATTCCAGTCGATTTTTGTTCAGATAAACTCTTAAAGAGTGCCTCAGTTTATCTTTGAACATGGGAAACAGAAATACAGCATTCATTTTCCCACATGGCTCCCCTTCCTATCAGTCCCCAGTGAGACAGCCTCGACCCCTCGTTTCAACGATGAGGCAGGAGTATGAATGAGTCATGGCATGGCTGCCTATGTAATTTTCAGGCCCAGTGTAAAATGAAAATGTAGATCCTCTTTTTCAAAAGTATTAAGAATTTCAAAATGACGCCAGCAGAGCATTAAACCAAGCTTGAGTTTCCTCTGTGTACGGTCTCCTGTCCATGGGGCTGGACCTGGTCTCGAATTGTCTGTGGAAGCCTCAGCATGCAGGAAAGAAGCTCCAAGCTTTCCCTGCTGCTCCCACTGGGCTGGAGGGAGCCTCTCCCGTAGAAGGAATGGGAAGGGGAGTGACGTCAGACAAACAGGAAGCACAGTCCCTGTGACCTCCGAGACTTCCCGGGACCCTGGGAGGGCAGACACCAACTGCTAAAGAATAGATTCTTGAAACAACTTCCCATGGCCAACACAATGTGGCTGACCATCTATATATCTGACTCTGCTTGCTGGCACTTTTCCAGCAAGGTTATCCAGGAAAGGTAAACACAGGATACCCCTCCCTTTCAGGGGCGGGAAAGCAAAACTGAAACTAGGAGGCCCAGGCACTTTCTGTAGGATCACGGGTCATTTTTGACATCAGTTTCTGGACGCCTCTGCCAGGACTCAGAATTCTCACACGCACGTCAGAGAGCTGGACTACCTGATCTCTAGTCTCTCCCAGTCCCATGACTATGAGCCCAGCCCTCTTCATAACAAGGTTCCAAGTATCTAGCAGAGATAACAAACTACCCTAAACCTGGGTGACTTAAAACAACCACTCTGTTACTATCTCACAATTCTGTGGGCTAGAAATTCAGAGAGGGCTCTGAAATTCAGAGAGGGCCGACCATTACACGTTTCCTCTTCCACACACATCAGTGAAGGACCCAAGATGGCTACAGTCACATGTCTTCATGGGGATGGCTAGAAAGCTGATCCCAGCTGGGATTGTCCTCTGGAGCGCCCATATGTGGCCTTTCAAGCCTGGGGAACTCAAGGTAGTGAATTTTTAGATGGCAGTTCCCATGAGCTTCCAGAACTCAGGGCTCCCAGAAGAGCATTCCAGGGTGCCCAGCAGGGAGTTTCAAGTCTAGTCATGGAATTCCCAGAATGTCACTTCCACTCTGTTCTGTAGGTCAAGAATATCGCCAAGGTAAGCTCAGATCCAAATAGAGAATTGGGCTCCACCCCACAATGAAGGAGTAGCAAAAGATCTGTGGCCATTATTTATCCATTGGGATGCTGATCATATAACAAAGAAAACAGGAAACTCCAATCAGTATCCCCCAGGTCAGAGAGACAAGTCTAAGTTCAACAATGAAATGTTAGTGCTGAGCTGTTTTCAATTGTGTCCGACTCTTTGCTACCCCATGGACTGTAGCCTGGTAGGCGTCTCTGTCCATGGGATTTTCCAGGCAAGAATACTGGATTGGGTTGCCATTTCCTCCTCCCAGGGATCTTCCCAACTCAGGGATTGAACCCACATCTCTTGAGTCTCCTGCATTGGCAGGCAGATTCTTTACCACTGAGCCACCTGGGAAGCCCAAAATGTTAGGGGATGTACATTTTATGTTTTAAATTACAATGCTTAAGATACAATGCTTGTGTCCTATTTTTGACGAATTGTATGGAATAAGAATCTCTACGTTTCTAGAAATTCAAGAACTTAGCTCCATGACAATTTCTTATTTGCCCTTCAGGATTGAAAGCACAAAACCCAGGGTGTGCTTGCTAATTTAGTACAAAAACAAGCAAACAAAAAAAAATGGGCACCCACTACTTTTGCCCTGGAGCTTCCTGCTACAGCCTCCACGGTTAATATTGTGGGGCACCAGTCCCTAGAGCTAAGTCGCCTTTGTTGTCAGCCATCTGCTTGTCTTCTCTCCACCTTATCCTGGCAGAACCTGCCATTTTCCAGAGCACTCTTCAGCCCCATTCCTCTCAAACACAGAGACTCTCTTTCTCTGACTGCTTCTAACTTCAGCTGGGTAACGTGCCTCACTCCAGAATTCCAAGGAAAGCCAACATTTTCCTAAGATTTTGAAATAGCCACCATCTACCAACCCCTCTGGGCTTTCCCAGTGGCAAGTGGTAAAAAATCCACCCGCAATCTGGGAGATGTGGGTTCCATCCTTCCCTGGGTCAGGAAAATCCCCTGGAGGAGAGCAGGGTAACCCATGCCAGTATTCTTGCCTGCAGAATCCCATGGACAGAGGAGCTGGCGGGCTACAATCCATAAGGTCACGAAGAGTTGGACACGACTAAAGCGACTGAGCGTGCGTGCACACCAACCCTTCTTCTGAAGTCATTGCTGCTCGGGCCCCTGACATTCTGGCTAATGATCTCACCCCAGAGGCCATCCCACCCTCAGCTCCTACCGACCCCATCAATGGCCCATCAGATCCTGCACGCCCTAGAATCCTCTCATCCTCTGTTGCCCTGGTAACCATCTCTGGGCTTCCTCGCCCCTTTCCTCATGCCTAGAATGCCTTCTCCAATAGTCTTTGGCAAAATTGTACCTCCACTTTCAGACTATCCTTCCCCATTAAGCCTTTTCCAATTAACCTCATGACTGTGCTTGCCTCACTTTAAACCCCAACACTCCTGCCTGTGCTCCACGCCACCTCTCTCCCTATGGTCTGTGCATCCCATGAAGGCTGTTTCTGACTCGTCACATGTGTCTTGTCATTTCCCTCCAAGATGCAAACACTCTGAGAGCAGAGACCACGGTTTGTGTGTGTGTGTGTGTGTGTGTAGTTTTTATTGTTATTATTATTATTCAGTACAGAGAATAGGATTGGGCTTCACAATATATGCTCGAAAGATGCATATTGAAATTAAATGTCTAAAAAATGTTTTATAAATTGCACCAGACATGTTATTTAATTCACACATTTAATTCTCATCTCTCCCACTCATTAATACTTCCTGTCAGGTCTAATTTTAACAAAATTCCACCAGAAGGAAAGAATTTGGATGCCCACACAATTCATTAGAATGGGATTTGGCATCTGGGACAAGTTCGCGAGGCTCAGGATGTCAGATAAAGACATGAATATCCTCAAATGGGTCAGTGGCAGTGGTTTCCTGACACGTGAGTTGCAGTTGCATTAGGAGGAATGGAGAAGGAAACAAAAACGCCTGAGCCATGGGAACCAGGCATCTGTGAGCCCCGAAAAGAAGTCTGTTTCCTGTTCTGGAGGAGAGGAGCCGTCCTGTGGAGGAGCTGTGGAGAAGGAAGTTGTGGAAGTGAGGGGTGGACCTCCAATCCCACACCCTCACAAAGGTCAGACTTTAATTATTTTATTATATCTTTTACAAAAACTGGAACCAGAGAGAATGAGAACAAGCCACAGAAACTCACTCTTGGCTCCTCTCAGGCAATTGAGCCCCAAACCACAACCCTAAAGTCTGTTTGCTATTGGACAGGAGATTCAAGGACTGAAAAGCACTGGCACGTCGAATGGGCTCATTGGCTCAGTTGCTGAGTTGGAGACTTGGGGACATTTGCCAGCAGCCTGCTCCGGAACACTCTGTCCCTGCCCAAATCAACTGCAGTTATTAGCTTTGCTCATTAGTTTCAAGTAAATAATCTCCTTGTCACAGCTGGGGTCCTTTATCAGAATGGTGGACATGAGGGTTTGCAGAAGCAAATGATTTTTCTTCCCCTCTGAAATCCCCGGAACACTAAGTCATGACCCAGAGATCTGAATAAGGCATAGAAACTCCCAAAGATGCCTAAAATTCTGAGGAATAGTTCTGCCTAAAGGGCGGAATCACTAGGTATTAACAACAAATGTAAAACAACAAAACTTTTGAAATGGTTATTGATCGACTCAAAGCTCAAGTTCAGATCAACAAACATGCAGAAGTATGTGCTACATGCCAGGAAATAGCCCCCAAAGAGCCTAGGAGGAGACTGACAAGGCAACTGGTAATAAATGTGCTGGTGATGTACTCTGATAGCAGAACGCACAGAGGGAGGGCACCCTAACCTAGCCTGCTTCTTCAGGGAAGACTTCCTGGACATGTGACTCCAACACTGATTTAAGAAGGGAAGTAGCCATCAGGAGCACTTCTACAAGGCTCACACAGGAGGGAGGCATGGGGTCAATTCTGAGCCTTCTGAAACAACTGACAAAACACATGTTCTCAACCTTTTATTCCTTGGTATCCCATCATTAAGGGGCTTCCCAGATGGTTCAGTGAGTTTAAAAACAAAAACAAAAAAACCCACCTGTCAATGCAAGAGACATAAGAGACTCAGGTTTGATCTCTGGATCAGGAAGATCCCCTGGAGTAGGGCATGGCAACCCATTCCAGTATTCCTGCCTGGAGAATCCCATGGACTGAGGAGCCTGGTGGGCTACAGTCCATGGGGTTGCAGAGTCAGACACGACTGAAATGACTTAGCAAGCATGCATGCATGCATCCCATCATTATGCCCATTGCAGAGAAGGAGGAAGTGAAAAGAGAGACTTCAGTTCTGTCCTTGATTTCCTGGGGGATGGAGTTGGAGGCACAGTGCTGGTCGGACCTCCACCAGCCTCAGGAGTGCCCCTGGTGGCAGAAGGGCTGGTCCCTGAAACTAAGGTCTGCCCCCACCCCCAAGACTGCCAGGGGCATCTGCCGTACCCTTAGTGCCAGGGGTATGGTCATTGCCAAAGAGAGGGCCAGACAGCTTAATACCTCAAAGCCTGCCTGGGGGACTTCCCTGGTGGTCTAGTGGCTAAGACTCCACACTCTCAATGCAAGGGGCTTGGGTTCAATCCCTGGTCAGAGAATTAGATCCCACATGCTGCACCGCCAAATAAATAAACTTTTTTTTTTAATGTCATTAAACCTGCCTGGGCCAGAGCACACCACCAAAGCCCAGTCTCCTTACAGTGCAGCTTAGGCTCACTGTGGGATTCAGCCCAGGGCTGCACAACAGAAGAAAAGAGACATGGAGAGTTAGAGGGCAAAAGGGACACGTGGTCTCTTACATTGACTGGGAATCACAAGTTGGGGAAAAAAGGCAAAGAGGTTAATAATCCCATGGTGGTTAAGAGTGTGGGTTTTGCAATCAGACAGCTCTGGACTTAAGCCCCAGCCCTGCTGCTTCCTGGGCTTCCCCTGTGACTCAGCAATAAAGATCCCATCTGCAATGCAGGAGACACAAATGCGATCCCTGGGTCAGGAAGATCCCCTGGAGAAGGGGGTGGCAACCCACTCCACTCTTCTAACTTTGGAAATCCCATGGTTGGAGAAGTCTGGCAGGCTACAGTCCATGGAGACACAAAAGAGCTGGACACAACTCCACAACTAAAACAACAAAAACTACTACTTCCTAGCTGTAGGGGTACATCCCCCCTCCCATCTCTCTGCACCTCAGTTTCCTTATCTGCAAAGTGGTTCAACAGTAGTTACCCAAGTGGGTTGATGTGAGAATTGAATGCGGTAACACATGTAAACACTTCATGCAGTGTCTGGAACATAGTAGCTACTCAGTAAATACTAACCATTGCTTCCTCTATCTATTTGCATTCCCCACGACCATGCACAGGATGCCTGAGTTCACTAAAGTTTTTACCAGAATCATCTGGATGATTGCCTTCTTTTGGTGAATTTCGAGACAGCCAATGAAATTTCACACTAATATATTTTTTGTAATAAAAAAATGAAAAATTACTTTCTAGTAGCAAAGAAGTTGGATGGCATCACCAACTCAATGCATATGAGTTTGAGCACACTCCAGGGGATGGGGAAGAACAGGGAAGCCTGGTGTGCTGAAGTCCATGGGGTTGCAAAGAGTTGTGCATGACTGAGTGACTGAACAACAAATAACAAAGAAGAGTTCCTGGGGAAGATCAGAGCTAGAACAAGGGTATCCAACCAGGAAGTGGTTCCCATGTCCTTTGAGGCAGAAAGGACTCCTTCAATTGGATTGTGCCTTACGGGTGGCCAGCCCTGGCTCAGAGGCACATTTAGTGATGTGTGATGTCTTAGACTCTACACATGGACATCAGCAGATGGTCAATACTGAAATCAGATTGATTATATTATTTGCAGCCAAAGATGGAGAAGTTCTATACTGTCAGCAAAAGCAAGACCAGGAGCTGACTGTGGCTCAGATCATGAACTCCTTATTGCCAATTTCAGACTTAAACTGAAGAAAGTAGGGATAACCACTAGACCATTCAGGTATGACCTAAATCAAATCCCTTATGACTATACAGTAGAAGTGAGAAATAGATTTAAGGGACTAGATCTGATAGACAGAGAACCTGATGAACTATGGATGGAGGTTCATGACATTGTACAGGAGACAGAGATCAAGACCATCCCCATGGAAAAGAAATGCAAAAAGGCAAAATGGTTGTCTGAGGAGGCCTTACAAATAGCTGTGAAAAGAAGAGAAGTGAAAAGCAGAGGAGAAAAGAAAAGATATTCCCATTTGAATTCAGAGTTCCAAAAAATAGCCAGGAGAGATAAGAAAGCCTTCCTCAGTGATCAATGCAAAGAAATAGAGGAAAACAATAGAATGGGAAAGACTAGAGATCTCTTCAAGAAAATTAGAGATACCAAGGGAAGATTTCATGCAAAAATGGGTTCAATAAAGGACAGAAATGGTATGGACCTAACAGAAGCAGAAGATATTAAGAAGAGGTGGCAAGAATACACAGAAGAACTGTACAAAAAAGATCTTCACAACCCAGATAATCACAATGGTGTGATCACTCACCTAGAGCCAGACATCCTGGAATGTGAAGTCAAGTGGGCCTTGGAAAACATCACTATGAACAAAGCTGGTGGAGGTGATGGAATTCCAGTTGAGCTATTTCAAATCCTGAAAGATGATGCTGTGAAAGTGCTACACTCAATATGCCAGCAAATTTTGAAAATTCAGCAGTGGCCACAGGACTGGAAAAGGTCAGTTTTCATTCCAATCTCTAAGAAAGGCAATCCCAAAGAATGCTCAAACTACCACACAATTGCACTCATATCACATGCTAGTAAAGTAATGCTCAAAATTCTCCAAGCCAGGGTTCAGCAATACATGAACCATGAACTTCCAGATGTTCAAGCTGGTTTTAGAAAAGGCAAAGGAGCCAGAGATCAAATTGCCAATATCCGCTGGATCATCGAAAAAGCAAGAGAGTTCCAGAAAAACATCCATTTCTGCTTTATTGACTAAGACAAAGCCTTCGACTGTGTGGATCACAATAAACTGTGGAAAATTCTGAAAAAGATGGGAATACCAGACCACCTGACCTGCCTCTTGAGAAACCTGTATGCAGGTCAGGAAGCAACAGTTAGAACTGGACATGGAACAACAGACTGGTTCCAAATAGGAAAAGGAGTATGTCAAGGCTGTATATTGTCACCCTGCTTATTTAACTTATATGCAGAGTACATCATGAGAAACGCTGGGGTGGAAGAAGCACAAGCTGGAATCAAGATTGCCGGGAGAAATATCAATAAGCTCAGATATGCAGATGACACCACCCTTATGGCAGAAAGTGAAGAGGAACTAAAAAGCCTCTTGATGAAAGTGAAAGAGGAGAGTGAAAAGTTGGCTTAAAGCTTAACATTCAGAAAACTAAGATCATGGCATCTGGTCCCATCACCTCATGGGAAATAGATGGGGAAACAGTGGAAAGAGTGTCAGACTTTATTTTGGGGGGCTCCAAAATCACTGTAGATGGTGACTGCAGCCATGAAATTAAAAGACACTTACTCCTTGGAAGGAAAGTTATGACCAAGCTAGACAGCATATTAAAAAGCAGAGACATTACTTTGCCAACAAAGGTCCGTCTGGTCAAGGCTATGGTCATGTATGGATGTGAGAGTTGGACTGTGAAGAAAGCTGAATGCTGAAGAATTGATGCTTTTGAACTGTGGTGTTGGAGAAGACTCTTGAGAGTCCCCTGGACTGCAAGGAGATCCAACCAGTCCATCCTAAAGGAGATCAGTCCTGGGTGTTCATTGGAAGGACTGATGTTGAAGTTGAAACTCCAATACTTTGGCCACCTCATGCAAAGAGTTGACTTGTTGGAAAAGACCCTGATGCTGGGAGGGATTGGGGGCAGGAGGAGAAGGGGGTGACAGAGGATGAGATGGTTGGGTGGCATCACCGGCTCGATGGACATGAGTTTGGGTAGACTTCAGGAGTTGGTGATGGACAGGGAGGCCTGGCATGCTGCGATTCATGGGGTCGCAAAGAGTCAGACATGACTGAGCGACTGAACTGAACTGAATAGGTCAGCACTTGAAATTCCCACTCATATCCATGAAGAGATATCCCTATCTCTTACAGAGGAGGAAACAGTCTGAGAGCTTAAGTACCTGTCCGGCTCTGTCCACCTAGAGAGGGGAAAAAACCAGGGCTTTACATCCTGGCCTCCTGATTCCAAAACTTACTGTCACTAAGTCAGGCAGCTTTTGCCACATAGAAGGGACATGCTACACATTCTTTATCCTTTGGAACCTAAAGGACACATTTCTAGGACAGCTGGCTCCAGTCAAAATGTAGGCTATGACCCTGGAGCCATTCATCCCCATTTATGTCATTCTCTATCCATCCACAGAGAGAATTTTACAACTGGCTTTATCACAGTCCAAATTCTGTGGTTATTAGAATGAGAAATATTATTCATTCAGCTGGCCAAGACTGAGGAGAGGGCAACCTTGGGGATTTATAGACCTGCTCAGGAGATGGGAATGTTCATTCCCAATGGAAAATTGCATGCATTGCCCAAGCTCTCTGACCTTCAAGACATACACTGTATCTTTTCTCAGGCTCTAGTCTTCAGGAATGAAATGGAACTGAATTAATGGTGGCAAAAGACTTCTTTGGATAGAGGAGGCAAAGTTGTAACCATTGCTCTTCTGGAAAGTAGGTTTTGGATGGAAAGCTCAGGGAAAAAAAAATCATCCTGTGTACAGACAATCTACAGAGATCCCTGAACCAAACTGGCCCCTGCAGTGTTCTTGAAGTGAAGTGAAAGTCGCTCAGTCATTTCCGACTCTTTGCAACCCCATGGACTTCTCTAGTTCATGGAATTCTCCAGGCGAGAGTACTGGAGTGGGTAGCCTTTCTCTTCTCCAGGAGATTTTCCCAACCCAGGGATCTATCCCAGGTCTCCTGCATTGCAGGTGGGTTCTTTACCAGCTGAGCCACAAGGGAAGCCCAAAATACTGCAGTAGGTAGCCTATCCCTTCTCCAGTGGATCTTCCCGACCCAGGAATCAAACCCGGGTCTCTTGCATTGTAGGTGGATCCTTTACCAACTGAGCTATCAGGGAAGCCTAGTGTTCTTGGCACCCTCCCAAATAGAGAGGAAGACACAGGGGGTGCCTAGATGGAGTCAAATATCTGCGGGGGAAATGAAACATTCAACCACTCATTGAGATGACTGGTACTGGATGGAACTTCCCTGGTGGTCCAGTGGTTAAGAATCTACCTGCCAATGCCAGGGTCATGGGTTCGATCCCTGGTCTGGGAAGATCCCACATACCCCAGAGCAAATAAGCCTGTGAGCCAAAACTACTGAAGCCCTCAGGCCTAGAGCCCATGCTCCACAACAAGAGAAGACACCACAGTGAGAAGCCTGTGCACCGAAACTAGAGAGTAGTCCCCACTTGCTGCAACTAGAGAAAGCCCTACTCAGCATCAAAGACCCAGCACAGCCAAAAAAATTTAAAAAAATAAAGATGAATGGTGCTGGGAAGCACAATCTCGGGATGGTGAACTTGTCTCCAGGTGGCAAAGGGAAAGGCCCAGAATGCCAGGGCTACTTGAATCTCTGCCAGGGATTTTCTGCTGGGCCACTGCAGCTCATTGAACACCGAGCCCCATGCCCTCTTCGACCGCAGGCTGACAGATGTAGTCCATACCCCCGGAGACATGCTCAAGCTTCACATCAGCCCATACTGGCTACTCGGACTTGCTGTCACATGAGAAAAAGAAACCCCATTAAGGTTCAATCCACTGGATATGGGCTTTCCCTTCCCTGCAGCCTAATGCACTCCTCCAGGCTAGAGCAGGACAGAAACTTCCCTCTTTTTGCTTTCATTTGTCTCCAGGCATTTGGGAGGAACGGGTAAGAAAATCAAATAGAACTGACTGACACTGACTCACACAGAGGAGCAAGACAGGAACTCAGTGTCCTGACCTCAGCCACGCCCAACCCAATTTGTCTGGGGTGCTTCTCTCCGTGGAGCCCCGCCAATATGGCAGCAAGTAAAGTGGGTAGTTTCACCCCATCCTCTTCTTGGTCTCTCCTCTCTCTGGTTCCTCCCCTCTCCACCTCCCCCAGACCTCCTGAACTGCCCAGTCCCTTAATTTCTAGGTTTTTGTCATATTCTCCCTCTGTGGGTCAACCTCTTTTATCTCTCGGTCCCCCAAAGAATTGCCTGGCCTAGAGTCCAACAACACTGAGACCCTGCTTTCAGCCAAATGTGGGGTTAGGAAGACTCTAGGGTCTAATTCAATGAGAAATAAGCTTCCCTTGTTTATAAGCTTTAAAAAAAAAAATGGGGTCAATTCAAAACATCCAAGAGGATGTTTTGATTCACAGAGAAATATGCATTTTTTATGGTGAGGGTCATTAACCTTAAGACTTATGGCAGACCTTTGGGCATTAAGACAGCCAGTGGGGAGAGATTTTGCAACAGGTTTTGCAGCAGGATCTTTGTCACCATAGGGGGCTCCCAGGTGTGGTGACTCTCCCTGCCCCCTCTGTCCAACATGGCCAGCCCCAGGTCACCCATTTTCCTCAGAAATCAGAATGTCCTCATCCAGCTGCCGGGAAAAGAGAACAAAACTGCCAACTGATTATTATTCAGGAACAAAGCAGACCATTTATTTTAGCAGAGTGAGAGCCATTATCTCCCCAGGACACATGCTCCAGAATGCAATAGCTTTATCCAGTCACATTTCCTTCTGTCCACAAATCCTTAAAAGACTGAGTTGTTCCTCTTGCTGGAGCAAGACAAAAGGGAACTGGAGAAAGAACTTTATGGTAGCAATGACCTACAAATGCTGCTCTGTCCTTCCTTTACTGCCTGGACATCTACAAGGCAAGAGGACTTCCTGGCTCATCTAGAAACCCCAAGTGAATGGGAGAAGGCATGAGAAAAGGGGACCTGGGCAGCCATCTTCCATCTGATACAGAAGCATCACAATGCCCTCAACATCACTACCATCATCAAGGATCTCAGTTCCTTGGCTGCTGAGAGTCCCAAGAGAGGATGCCAGATAAAACACAAGAAGCCTAGTTACATTTGAATTTCAGATGAACAGTGAATAATGTTTTAAGTATATAAGTATATCCCATACCTTACAGGGGATATGACTTCCCTGGTGGCTCAGACGGTAAAACGTTTGCCTGCAATGCAGGAGATCCAGGTTCAATCCCTGGGTTGGGAAGATCCTCTGGAGAAGGAAATGTCAACCCACTCTAGTACTCTTGCCTGGAAAACCCCACAGATGGAGGAGGCTGGTAAGGCTACAGCTCATGGGGTCACAGAGTCGGACACAACTGAGTGACTTAACTTTCAATTTCACAGGGGATATACTTATATTAAAAAAAAAAAAAGCATTTTTCATCTGAAATTCAAATTTAACTGGGCGTCCTGTGTTTTTATGTGTTAAATCTGACAACCTGATCACATCATCCCTCCCCACCCTCATCTATTGTACTCTCCCCAGCAGCTGGCTCTGGCTACCACACAGTTTTAGACTTGTTGTTCAGTCACTAAGCTGTGTCCAACTCTTTGCAATCCCATGAACTGCAGCATACCAGGCTTCCCTGTCCTTCACTATCTTTCGGAATTAGCTCAAACCCGTGTCCATTGAGTTGGTGATGCTATCTAACCATCTCATCCTCTGCTGACCCCTTCTCCTTTTGCCTTCAATCTTCCCCAGCATCAGGGTCTTTTCCAATGAGTTGGCTCTTTGTATCAGGTGGCCAAAATATTGGAGCTTCGGGTTGAGTCCTTTCAGTGAATATTCAGAGTTGGTTTCTTTTAGGATTGACTGGTTTGGACTGGTCACCTGGAAAGGAGCATCTATGTGCTGATACACCAGAAGCATATAAAATGATACGGGTCTAAGTTCAGCACTGAGAAGCATCAGAGATAAATCTCACGGGGAACATTTCATGTCTGACTGCTTCAGACTTGTTTGCCTGAGGTCATGTGCTGGGCTGTGCTTAGTCGCTCAGTCATGTCTGACTCTGCAACCCCATGGACTGTAGCCCACCGAGCTCCTCTGGGCAAGAATACTGGAATGGGTTGCCAGACCCTCCTCCAGGGGATCTTCCCAACCCAGGGATCGAACCCAGGTCTCCGGCATCGCAGGCAGATTCTTTACCAACTGAGCTATCAGGGAAACCTCTCTCTCTCTCTCTCTCTCTCTCTCTCTCTCTCTCTATATATATATATATATATATATATATATATATATATATATATATATATATATATATATATATATATACACACACACACACACTTTCCTCTACAGCAGAAATTAAACACAGCATTGTAAATCAACTATATGTCAATAAATTTTTTTAATTAACATTCATTATCCCTGATAAAATTTAGGCTGAAGAGCTATCGTATAAATGCTAACAGCTTGTGGCCAGACATGATGGTTCTCTGGTCCTGGACGCACTTCAGCAGCTTGGTAAAATCCACCTTTAAAATCATCTTAGGCCAACAGCACCCAATCATTGTAACAAAATCATTCTTCCCTCTCACTGTCACTTCTTTATTTCCCTTTTTGTACTTATTTCAGTTTGTGTCCTCTTTCACCATTTACATTCAAGTCAATTTGTCCATTTGAATTAATTTCCCAGTAAAATCTTTGGAAAGGTCAATCTCTTTAATTAATTCCCTTATAAGATTCATATAACCCACAGCTTGTTTTTTCTGTTACTTCCATTTTCATTCTGCCCAAAGTAAACTATAAAACATAAAGTTCTAGTCACAAGAATCCAGTGACTCTTAAAAATGACTGGAATTTATACTTTATAACTTTGAATATAAGGTCTTCTGAAAGTTTTTTTTTTTTTTTTCCATCTTACCAAAAAGAACTCTACCCTCTCAAGCACTTAATTGTTTGGAAAACAGACACACAAGAGTCCAGTCACTTGCCCAAACACAACACTGGTGAAAATTTCTGGTATTAAGAGAAACAATAGGAGAGGATTTTGTGGTAGGAATGTTTCTTCTTAAACTTTACATATGAATTTTCCCAATGTCAGAATTTCATGACTCCATAGTATTTAGGGACTTCTGGCTTCCAAATGTGAGAATCTCAGGCTTAACATTCCAGAATTCTTAAAAAAAAAAAAAAATTCCAGAATTCTGGCTTAACCCCCAGTGAGAAAAGTCTCTATGATACAGCATCCATTTCTATTGTTTTGCAAGAATGAAAAGAAGCCACATAATTGAGCCTGGAGCAAAAGGAAAGGAGCTCAAGGAGAAGACACTTCTGTGGGGCCAGGACCACGGATGACAAAGCAAATGACAGGAGGCCCCCCTTCCCGCTGATGGAAGGTCACGCAGGTCATGCTCCTGCCCCTCCTCTTCCCTCTGCCTGGCTGATGCTTAACATAATACAGGATATCCAGGGAGTGGAAGCTTACATTTCAGGGTCTCCCAGGGAGTTGCTTCGTTCACTCATTCAAAACCCTTGATTGCCTCTCACCTGCCAGGTATGTCTCAAGACACAGGAAACATCAAGCTGAATCAGACCCTGTCTGTGCCCTCAAAGAACTTACAGACTAATACCCAAACAGCTTTACAAAAAAAGGATGTGGACCACAGTGCATCTTTGCATGTTGAACTGACAGCACGGGCTTTCCGTTGCACTGCTTCTCATTGTTGTTCAGTTGCTAAGTCATGTCCAATTCTTTGTGACCCCACGGACTGCAGCATGCCAGGCTTCCCTGTCCTTCACTATCTCCCAGAGTTTGCTCAATCTCATGTCCACTGAGTCGGTGATGCCATCCAACCGTCTCATTCTTGGTCGTCCCCTTCTCCTCCTGCCTTCAATCTTTCCCAGCATCAGGGTCTTTTCCAGCCAATTGGTTCTTTGCATCAGGTGGCCAAAGTATTGGAGCTTCAGATTCAGCATCGGTCCTTCCAATGATTATTCAAGGTTGGTTTCCTTTAGGATGGACTGGCTGGATCTCCTTGCAGTCCAAGGGACTCTCAAGAGTCTTCTCCAACACCACAGTTCAAAAGCATCAATTCTTTGATGCTCAGCTTTCTTTATGATCCAATTGTTTCATCTGTACATGACTACCAGAAAAGCCCATAGCTCTGATTCTATGGACCTTTGTCAGCAAAGTGATGTCTCTGCTTTTTAATACACTGTCTAGGTTTGTCATAGCTTTCCTTCCAAGGAGCAAGAGTCTTTTAGCTTCTCAACCATGGACAATTACATCTCCAGAAGACATCCAGCAGTGTCTGGGGCAGTTCTGGTTATCATAGCTGGGTTGAGCAGTGCTACTAGTATTTAGCTGGTAGAAGCCAGGAATACTGCTAAACATCCTACAATGCACGGAACAGTGCCCCAAACAAGGAAGTACTGAGCCCAAAATGTGAGTAGTGCCAAGGTTGAGAAGCCTGGTCTACAAGGGCAAATATGCTACGATCAGTTCTATCCAGTTGGCTCAGGAACTTGAGTCCGCATGCCCGCTTATGTTCTTTTCCTGGCTCTATCATTGGTTGGCCTTTGCCTCTGAGCAAGTTACTTCCTGGCTTATGTTTCCTCGTCTATAAAATAGCCCTGGAGTCTCTGGTCTCCATTTCCCTTCCTGCCTAAGAATTTGTGGTTTTCACAGGGTCAATATTTGTGCTTTCACTGAACTCTGCTCCTGTGAGAAGAAATGTCTAGACCAAGATCTGTTGATTCTGCTCCAAGTCGAGATAATAAGCTGGCTTCCTGTGTGGATCCTGAGTGTGACCTCTGCCCAGGACCTCCACTAGGAGGTCTTTATCTAGGAGCTTAGTTTTCCCATCAGCAAACAAGAGGCACAACCTGTCTGCCTCCCTACATCAGGAGGAAAGTCTTGAGTAAATGAAGCAAGATGGAAAATTACCCAGATGCTATTCTGGTGACCAGGTCCAAATTATACACACACCCCAGCCTTGTCCCCCCTTCTGGGGGGCTCCGAGGCAGTGAAGGGATAGGAGGGACCCCACCCGAAGCCAGCTCAGTGGCCTGGGGTGCTGGGCTGGGGAGGGGAGGCGTCAGTCCCTCTGTATGGGTCTTTGGAACTACCTGAAGGAGGACCTTTGTCATCTGTCTCCCTTCAGGGAAGAAAGACTGGGATTCTTGGCCACTTATTTTAGGCCCTGGGACTGGGTGTGAGGCAAGGGCCCTCAGATTCATTCTCTCTCTTTCTGAGTCTCTCCCTCCCTCCCTGGCTTCAAATGCATTCCCCAAACAGAAAGAGCCTTTCAAGGCTGTTGGGCTGGAGGACAAGGGCGGCTCTGGATCACAGGAGAAGCAAGGCTCTGGGAGGAAGGAGAAAGGCTCCTGTCTGGCCCCAAACACAGGGCTTTTCACAGCTCCTGCGGTGCTGGCTGTAACCAGAAAAGCAGGAGAGGGAAACAGGGCAGGGCTGGCTTTGGCAGCTGCGTTGGTTTCTGTGTGACCGCGCTTTCTGCGCTGGCAGCATAGCCTCAGGTCTGCAATTGGAGTCTGTGTCCTCCTCCCGCTAAACCGGTGCCATCTGACGTGGCAGACTGTGTGCAATGAACAAACGAGCCCTCCCTTTTTTTTAATGGAAGAAAAACGAAAATTCAGAGACATTAAGTAACAGGTCCAAGTTACTTAAACTGCTAAGCAAGTGGACTTCTACTAGTTTTGTTTACTATTCAGTTTTCTTCATCGAGCTTATCAACAATCCATGTTCCTTAGCCAGTTGACCACATATTTCCCATTCTGTATTGTTCATTGTTTGGATTTTGATTGGGGTTTTTTTTTCTTTCTGATATAATTTACATTCCATAAAATGTACAACTCTTAAGTATACAGCTCAATGACAGACACACACCCATGCAGCCTGCATCTGGATAGAAGTAGAAAACATTTCCATCATTTTAGAAAGTTCTTTCACACCTTGTTCCAGTCAACAGCCACCCTCACCACAACAGGTAACCACTTTTTTTTTATTTCTATCACCATAGTTATAGTTTTGCCTATTCTTCAACCTTGTATCAACCTCATATTCTTTTGCTCAATATAATAATATTTTTTAGGTTTATCCATGATATATCTGTAATTTTTTCTTTTTCTTTTTATTTATTTCTTTTATCCATCTTCCTCTTGATGGATATTTGCATTGTTTTCAGTTTATGTTCATGTGATTTTTTAAAAATTAGTGTCATGGGCCTATTTCAATTCTCCACTCAAATGCACTTTAACAAAAGTCACCCTTCACAGGTCACAGCATGTGAGAGAGAAGAGGTACCAGCTGACCTTGATGGTCCTTTCATCCCTGGGGTCCTCTAATTCAACCTCTTCTCTGATTAAGAGCTGCTATCAAGCTCCTATATTATGACAATGTTTTCTCTGAACTGCAGAGCAGACAGTGGTTGCTTCCACACAGAGTTGTAACTCCTGCACCAACAAAGACAACAGGTCTTATTCAAGTACAAGAAATACACCCATTCCATTTCTTGTCATCAAATGATGTATAATCACGAAGGAAACATGCTCTCCTCTTCTACCCACTGGAAGCAACTTGAGCAAGGCCAGCCACCATGGTTGCGATGTAAGTAAATGTGTCTACTCCAGCCAGCTCTCCTGTCCTCCATGGAAAGCTACAATAGTTTCTCCCTTGAGGTGTGTGGGAAAGAACCAGGCTCACAGAGGGACTGTGGACCAGTTCTCTGAAACATTTCTGGCAAATGGAGCTGCCAGTTCCTTCCATGAATTCCCATCACTCATTCTTCTTCCTTCTGCTGTTTGTCTAACACTGGCTTTAAACATGTCCACACCACACCTTTTGAGCCTAAGTGCAGTGCACCCTGAAACTCCAGAACAAAGTCAGGCCTCCGTTTAACCACAGAAAAGGTCTTTCTGGGCCATGCAAAGAGAACACTGGTGGGGAGTTCCCTGGCAGTGTAGTGGTTAGGACGCAGCACTCTCCCTGTCGTGGGCCCAGGGTTTAATCACTGGTCAAGATCTAAGATCCCGCAAGCCAAGTGGAGTGGCCAAAACAAAAAAAGAAAGAAAGAAGATAAAAGCTTGGGAACAATGATTTGGATGATGCACATAAAAAATAATCACTCTGCCTTAAGATTTATTCAACAAATACTGTTTGAACCCACAAAGACATGAACTCCTAATGGCCTGAATGATCCAGCCTGAGCACGCACCAGTGAAGACCTCCTGTCCTCACACATCTCCTGGGATAGAACAGACCACAAGGAAGGATGGGGGCTGGGGACACAAATTCCACTTCATTCCCTCTTGTTCTCTCTCAGCCCTTGATCTCACCTTTCCTCCACACTACACCTCCTCTTCCTTTTCCTAATGAGTTCCATTTTCTCTACTAAGAAAAGGGAAGAGGACAATGAGGTGTAGATGTCATTGCTAAACAACCTTTACTTGAGCCTTTCAGACCTCTCATCTCCCCTTTAAGCAGTCTTTCCCCCCAAGTACCCCCATGTGTACCCCAGGAACACCTCATCTGCACCAGCTGACCTAATCCATCACTGTTTTCCCAGCTCCTTCAAATCCAGACACATACCTCCCACATCCCACCCACTTGGCTTTTCTAAGATAGGGAGGAGGTCTTCCTGGATAGCTCAGTTGGCAAAGAATCTGCCTGCAATGCAGGTGACCCCAGTTCAATTCCTGGGTCGACAAGATCCCCTGGGAAAGGGAGAGGCTACCCACTCCAATATTCTTGGGCTTCCCTTGTGGCTCAGTTGGTAAAGAATCCATCTGCAATGCGGGAGACCTGGGTTCGATCCCTGGGTTTGGAAGATCCCCTGGAGAAGGGAGATGGTTGGCTGGCATCACCGACTAGATGGACATGAGTTTGATCAAGCTCAGGGAGTTGGTGATGGACAGGGAAGCCTGGCTTGCTGCAGTCCATGGGGTCGCAAAGAGTCGGACACGACTGAGCAACTGAGCTGAACTGAGTCAGATAAGTTGAAGGTAGGGAGGCTGTTCCCTGGGCTGCTAATGAGTGCCCCATGGGGTCTCAGCTCACATCTCTCTCAACCTCACAACAGGCAGGGGTGGTGCCTGTCTGTTACTTGAACTCCTTGTTCCTTTCCCTGGACGGATCTCCCCCCTTCTCTTAAAATGACGACACTGAGTGTAATCAGCTGCCGACAGCCTCGACCCACCCCAGTCGGTCCCATTCCAGCCCCTGGCCAGCACCAGCTCTGATGGCGCCATCCAAAATCCGAAGCATTTTCCTAACCTCTCCCCGCCCTCCACCCACTTCTTAATCTTTCAAGAACAAATTCTCCCCGACCCCAGAATTTCTTGAAAAAGAAGATGAGTTTCTTCCATTTTGACACTTGATGAAATAAACTAGGTGTCAGGGTTTTTGTTTTTGTTTTACTAAAATCTGATTCAGAAATGAATAGCCCTGAACTGGGTTTGGATTTTAAGGACAAACCCAAAAGAGCTTGTGAGGTTTTTTTTGTTTTGTTTTTTTTAAATTCCCCCAAAGTAGCCAGGAGGTGGATTTGCTAAGCTGTGGTTGTTGGCATGAAGGATTGCGAAGGCAGGAAATTCCCCACATAGCTACCTCTTTTCCTGAAGCCTGCTGCGTTCGGAGACTGGCCTCCTCCATGGCTACCTCTCCGGGGTTCCAACCCGGCCACCCACTGGCTCCGACAATGACAGGCTGGGCCACTGGGCCGCTTACTGTAAATTACAGCTTCATAGTGTAACTCCACACCCATTCATCAGATCCCTCCCAGGCGAGAGTGCAAGGAAGAAGATGGGATTTAACTCACAGACACACTAACCACTTCCTCCATAAAATTTCAGCACTGTCCTTCTGTGGAATCTAGTCAAAGAGCAGCCAAGATGCCCATCCCAGAGAACTTTCCATTCTGAGAAATTCCTTCTGAATCTTTCATGCCTACCTCCCCAGAACACACACACACACACACACACACACACACACACACACACACACTGCATTTGCCTAGCTGTAACAAACATTCCAAATACCTCAGTGGATTAACATACTGAAGAGTTATCTGTCTCTCACGTTTTAACACCTGCTTATACCAAAAATTGCCTTGATTGTGAATTTTGTTCTAAATTATATGTCTTGCCTTCTGGTCATAATTCTTGGAGGAATTGTGACTTATACATTTTCATGTAACTGACATGTCCCTCTTTACAGTCTGTAGTCCAAATAGCAAACCTCAACCAGGTCTCAGGTGGTAGTAGCTGGAAATCCAGTTTATATTTTCCAAAGCCCCAACTCCTTTTCTCTATATATCCAAAAACATCTGAGTTCTTATTAGTATGAAGGGTAGGAGATAAAGGAAGAGAAAATGCAAAGGAAATGAGAAGTCTTGGGAAACTTGGCACGGGTCAAATCTTATTTAGCCTTCTCTAGCTCAGCTAACATCAGTGGCAGCCTAGTGGCTGGGGAAGAGTTTTATTTCCATGATTGCAGAGTTAAAATAAGCAAAGTGCCTCTTGGAACCCACCCCTGGACTAGGCTCAGTCATGAAACTACACCAGAGGGAGGGAGATTTGGAGGAAAGTGGTCAGAAGATAAAAAATTTCAGTTATAAAACAAATAAATACTAAAGATGTAATGTACAACATAATGACTACAGTTAACACTGCTCTGTGATATATGGGAAAGTTGGTAAGGGAGTTGGTTCTAAGAGTTCTCATCACAAGGAGAATATTTTTTCTTTTTTTTCTTTTTATTGTATCTCTATGAGATGATGAATGTTAACTAATTGTGGTAATCAGTTCACAATATATATAAGTCAATTATGCTGTACACCTTAAACTTATACTGTGAAGTATGTCAATAGCTTCTCAATAAAACTATGAAAAAAAGAAAACCACACCATCAGGAAACTGTACTCAGTGCTCTGTGGTGACCTAAATGGGAAGAAAATCCAATAAAGAGGGAATATATATGCACATTAAAAAGCAGAGACATCACTTTGCCAACAAAGCTCCATATAGTTAAAGCTATGGTTTTTCTAGTAGTCATGTGTAGATGC
Source organism: Muntiacus reevesi (assembly GCF_963930625.1). Lineage (NCBI taxonomy): Eukaryota > Metazoa > Chordata > Mammalia > Artiodactyla > Cervidae > Muntiacus > Muntiacus reevesi. Next base: position 94,294,190 of record NC_089254.1, on the reverse strand, counting down.
GAGAGTTGGACCATAAAGAAGGCTGAGGGCCAAAGAATTGCTTTCAAACTGTGGTGCTGGAGAAGACTCTTGAGAGTCCTTTGGACAGCAAGGAGATCTAAGAAATTAATCTGAAAGGACATCAACCCTGAATATTCATGGGAAGGACTGATGCTGGAAGTTGATGCTCCAGTTTTTTGGCCACCTGACATGAAGACCCAGCTCATTGGAAAAGACCCTAAAGCTAGGAAAGACTGAAGGCAAAAGGAGAAGGGGGCCGCAGAGGACGAGATAGTTGGATGGCATCACTGACTCAATGGGCAGGAATTTGAGCAAGCTCCTGGAGATGGTGAAGGACAGGGTAGCCTGTTGTGCCGCAGTCCAGGGGGTCACAGAGTCAGAAACAACTTAGCAACTAAACCATGAGCAACAGCAGGATGTATATGGATGGCTGATTCATTCTACTGTGCAGTGGAAACCAACACAGCACTGTAAAACAACTCTGCTGCTGCTAAGTCGCTTCAGTCGTGTCTGACTCTGTGCAACCCCATAGACGGCAGCCCGCCAGGCTCCCCCGTCCCTGGGATTCTCCAGGCAAGAACACTGGAGTGGGTTGCCATTTCCTTCTCCAGTGCATGAAAGTGAAAAGGAAAAGGAAGTCGCTCAGTCATGTCCGAGTCTTAGCGACCCCATGGACTGCAGCCTACCAGGCTCCTCTGTCCATGGGATTATCCGGGCAAGAGTACTGGAGTGGGGTGCCATTGCCTTCTCCGGTAAAGCAACTCTACTCCAATACAAATTAATACATATGTGAAAAAAGAAAACTACACCAAAACTCAGAGTCTCCCAAGTACTCCTTCATCTGCTTCTCAGCTACGACTGGAGAACTAAGTCAGGATGGCATCCAGCAACCACCTCGTGGACCCAGAACCGTTACCCCTTGGTCTCCAGCCTCACTCAGATGAACCCATCACATCTCTCTCTCTCTCACTTTGAGAATCCAGTTGCCCATCCCTGCAACTGGCAGTGATGAGAGCCTCACGGTGCCAAACACAGGGGATCTCCCTGATTCTGCAGTCAAGTGCTCTGCGCTTGAGCTATACCTCCATCTCCCTAATTCTGCATCTCAGGAGGAAGGCACAGATATATACAACAGATTGCAGTAATGTTCACCAAACATTCCATTTTTCCATCCTATGGGAGAATTATACATCCCTGCCCTGCTGAACTCAGGAATTGCCCCATGACTGGTTTTAGCCACTGAAATATGGGAGGAATTGAAATGTGAGACGTGTGTCCCTTTGGAGCAGAAACCGTAAGAACCAGAGTGTGGCTTACCTGAACCTTTCTTCTTCTGCTATGATGGCCAAGGAGTGCTTCATGTAGAAGCTGCTCCACTAGCCAGGATCCTCAGACATCAAGAAGTCAAAACATGGCCAACTCAGGATGCACAGGTCACATGAATGAGAAATAAACTTGTATTATTGTTGTTGGGAATCACTGAAAGCTTGGGGTTATTTGTTAAAGCAGCATAATCTTGCAAATTCTGTCTAATATCCAGTCCTTCCCTCTCTGAGTACCCAGGGACTCCTGCAAATAAGACCACCTTCTCCCCAGAGCATTTCATACCAAAAGAGGCTTCTCCAAGAGTTCATTTTGCATCTCCTCTCCAAGTCTCCTGCCTGCTTTACACCTATTTAGTAAATGAGGAGTCTCAACATGTGCCCTGAGGCACCCTTCAGCTTCAACTTCTACAGAAACTGTTTGGTGGTAAAATTTGCTTAAAAGGGGGGAAAATATAATCTCTCATAGGGCAGAGCCACCGCTTCTGTTTTCCCCAGAGTGGCTTGTACACGGTGGACACCAGCGAGTGCTTGTCATCTAGGATAATTCTGAGAAGAACCCACAGCAGTCTTAGCATAGCTAGAAAACTTGAGTGATGGATGGGAACACCAAGATTTTTTTCCATCCAAATCTCTACTCATGCCATGGCCCTGTTTTAGCAACCTCCTTTCTAGCGCTGGGAAAGTTAAGGGCAGGAGGAGAAGGGGGTGACAACGGATGAGTTGGTTGGATGGTGTCACTGACTCAATGGACATGAGTTTGAGCAAACTCCAGGATACAGTAAAGGACCGGAAAGCCAGGCATGTTGCAGTCCATGGGGTCACAAAGGGTCAGAAATAACTGAGCAACTGAACAACAACTCTAAACAAACTAACAAAGAATCCTAGAAGCAAAGGGTATGACTAGTTACTTTTGATCTGAGAACGACAAAGATCCCAGACAGGGCAGGTCAAGCTACCTGATGGAGAATGAAGATTATGCAAGTCATTATGTCTACACAGAGCTGAACCGATCATCGCATGGCAGATGTTCTCATGACACAGAAACTGGCATCAGAAGCTCTGCCAGTACAGCCTGGTCTTGACAGTATTTACACCAGAGAAGAGGTCTAGCCCCTTTGGTTCAAATGGCCCATCACCTGGAGGGCTACCTTGATGCCCCTGTGTCCCTCACTGCTCTGGCTGGCAGCACCTGGCCGCTGAGGCCCCACATGGATGTGGGAGCTGAATCAGCCCAGTGCTCCTCTAGGCTGGTGCACATAGCCGGGGGTGGTGGGGAGGCGAGGGGGGACCAGCCTGGCCTGCCTGGCACGAGCCTGCATATACAACTGAGTCACTTGAGTTTGCATCCCTTGAGGGCCAACATTTCTGCTTCAGAGGCTGGCACCTCATAATTACAGCTGTGTTTCTGTTGTCGTACCAAATTACCTCACTTAAGAGCCTGAAAATAGCATCCAGCCTGAAGGTGCTGGCTGCACAAAGAGGGAGGCTTCACAAGACTCAGAACCTGGGTGCTGAGCCAGAGGGCAGGGCTGGAAGCTACACCCAAAGTCCTAACGGAGAGAATCCTATGACTCCTCTTTCCTCGTGACGGAAACAGAACAGTGCCACGAAATCGTCCTCTCCCAAACTGGAAATGAGAAATACCCCGCATTTCTGTCTCCGACTTCATTCATTCACTCATTCATGCATTCAATATTTTTATGTACTTCCTCTGTGGAATCTACTCACCTTGCCCTCCAGATCACTCCCCTGACCCCTTTGGCCTGTACCTGGGAGACTGACTTCCGCAGACCATATCACCAAGCTCCCTTGTCCTCTGACTGCCAGATGGGCTAGGCTAATGGGAGCAGGAGAAGGAAATTAGGAAGTGGGAGAGGTGCGAGGTCAAGGCGGTCACTCCCCTGTTCCCTCCCTGCTGGGCCAGGGTTTGCAGTAGTTGGATTCTGCTACCTGGGCCACAGCTCCTGGCAGGTGGTCCCTCTGCTAAGATCACTGCAAACAGTTCAGATCCTCCTCTTGTCCCTTCAGGCCCAGAAGGAGTATATGAATTGTCTAGGGATGTTATAAAAAAGTCCCACAAACTAGGTGGCTGAAAACAGCAGAAATGTAATGCCTCACAGTTCTGGAAGCTAGAAGTCGGAAATCAAGTTGTTAGCAAGGCCATGCCGCCCCGAAACTTGCAGAGGAACTTTCTTGGGTCTTCTAGCTTCTGGTGGTTACCAACAATCTTTGGCACCCCTGGCTTATAGGTACATCGTTCCAATCTCTGTCTCCATCACCACGTGGCTGTCTTCTCCCTGGGTGTGTCTGTGTAAGCCTCCTCTTATGAGGACACCAGTCAGACTGGATGAGAACCCACCCTAATGACCTCATCTTCCCTTGACTACATCTGCAAAGGCCCTATTTCCAAATAAGATCACATTCACAGAACCTGGGACTTAGGACTTCAAACTTTCTTGGGTGACCTATTTCAATCCCTGACAAGGGATAACAGCCTCCCACCGTGGCCAGTCCCCAACTTGGGACTGTTCCGTTAGTCCTTTTACTCCTTTATAAGCAATTCCTTCATTCTCGTCTTTTTCAATTCCTTTTTAGAAAGTGCCACCTGTTTCCTGCCAGGACTCTGACTGAGACCGCTATTGCCTGGCTGCCCTAGAGTACCTAATAGATGCCAGAAGGTGCCAGAAATACAAAGATGGGTGAACATTACACTGTCCTGCCTTCATAGGGTGCACGGCCTGCCATTTAATCAGCTGAATCAAAATATCACAGAGTAACAGTGCAACTGGGATGCGGTTCAAAGGAGAGGATCACAGCACCTTGGACATGCTTAATCTGGAGAGAAAATGTAGGCAGGGAGGTCAGGCAGGGCTTCCCAGGGAGAGGGACACTGCTGCAGCCAGAATGTGGAGGATGAGTGAAGTCAACCTGATAAAGAGGGGCCCTTAGCTAAGCATCCCCACCGGGGCCAAGGGAGAGGGCCCAGAAGAGGGGAGTCAGTGTCCCCATTTCCCTCCAATGGCAGATCTACCTTCACTCATATCCCCACCCAGACACAGGTGACTTCTCTCCAGGAAGGATGAACACCCTCTTCCGTCCTCACAGCTGCAGACCTCAGCAGAGAACCCCGGGGCAGCAAGAGCACCCAAGTCTGGGAGTAAGAACCCACCCCCAGGGCTACAGGTAAAGAGCAGCAGCATATCACGGGGGGCACAGCAGGGAACAAGCACCCCAGAAGCCAAGAAATGGAGACGCCCAGCACACGCCTCAGCCTCGGCAGGTCCAACATCAAAGTCACAGCATCTGTCTTTCCCAGTTTCACTGGGGTCACCCCAGAACTTCTCATCTGCTCCCTCGCTCAGCTCCTCCTCTGAGAAGTCATTGTGTGTTTCTGATTGTACCTCCTCAATCTTTTTTTAATGTGTATTTTTATTTTATTTTCTATTTTGGGGCTGCACTGCGCAGCCTGTGGGGTTTTAGATCCCAAGTCAGGGATTGAACCCACATCCTCTGTGTTGGAAGCAAGAAATCTTAACCACTGGACAGCCAGGAAAGTCCCCGTTACCTCCACAATCTTTCTCAAACCCACACCTTCCTCTCCTTCACCACTGGCTCCTGCCCTGTTTCAGATCCTTACCATCTCTCCCTAGAACTTTGCCTCTGCTCCTTCCTTGTTAATCTCTACTCTGTCAAATCCACCCACAGAAAGCAGGCCATCTCGCTTCCCTGAAGGTGGCCCTCCCTGACGCTTCCCTCCCAGGAGGGTACAGTCCAGGTGTCACACACAAGGCTCTCCTTCCCACCAACCTGCTTCCCACTGCGCATCCTTGATCTTCCAACAAGGCCAAACCACTTTTATTTCCTTGTACATATCCCGTCATCTCTCCCTCCTTGTGCCATTTTTCAGGTTGTCTCATCCTTCACCATTCCCTCTCTCCCACAATCTAATTAAATCCAACTCGCACCTAAAATCTTAATTCAGGTGTCAACCCCTCCAAGAAGCCTTCCTTGACACCCCTCCCCTCTCATTTCCTACCATAGGCTCTTCCATCATTAAATCTAACATCACATGCTCTAAACCTCTGTGGAGCTACTTCCCCCATTAGAATGAAGATTCTTGACGGCAGGGTCCACGTCTAACTTGGCTTGCTAAACCTACTGCCTGGCATAGAGGCGGTGCTTTAAAGGTAGTTAAATGGGCTTCCCTGGTGGTCCAGTGGTTAAGAGTCTGCCTTGCAATGCAAGGGACACCAGTTCAATCCCTGGTCTGGGAAGATCCCACATGCTGTCGAGCAACTAAACTCGTGGGCCACAACTACTAAGCCTGAGCTCTAGAAACCACCACAGTGAGAAGCCTTAAGACCACAGCAAAGAGCAGTCCCTGCTCTCTGCACCTAGAAAAAGTCCAAGTGCAGCAACAAAGATCCGCTGCAGTCAAAAAACAAATAAATAAATCTTAAAAAAAAAAAAAAAGTAGATAAATGAATGAGTACATGACAACCATATGTGGGTAGACTGTGCCACTTCTGTGCTGGGGTCAGAAGCCCTCAAAATGAACAGAATTTCTACACACACACACACACACACACACTGGGGTCAGAAGCCCTCAAAATGAACAGAATTTCTACACACACACACACACCCATCACTATTAGTGGGTCCTACCCAGTACTCTGTTACTGATCATGCTTCCAACGTACAGAAGCTGCTTCAGTGGTGTTTGTTTTGCTCAGCCCCCAGTAGGTAGTATATGGAAGCGTCTGCCTTGCAGGTACTGTGTGATTTGTCCTTTTTAAGCTTCAGTTTTCCATGTGTAAAATGGACTCTATTATAGTATCCACTGAACAGAATTACTGTGAAAATTGAATGAAATAAAACAAGGCATATGGTCAGAACTCAGTAAACAGTAGATATCACTAAGTTGGAAAACAGTGCAACAAGAGACACACAGGTAGATGCAGTGGGAATTCAGAGGTGCAAACACACTTGAACACTGTTGTTTTTTAGTAAAACATCCCTCCCCCTCAAAAAAAGTTTTTTTATACATAATCGATAGCTCTGGGAAACTCCATTGTTGTGGGTTTGCTGTGTTGTTATAAAAGGCGGTGCTTGCATTCACTTGCCAGGTTTAACCGGTGTGCATGCAATGGCAGCAAGAACAAGAAACACATGGAGAGAGAAAAAAATCAGTGCATTGGGCCAGGATTTCCCAAGACTTCAGTCAGGCTCCTAGAGAAATTGTGCACATTCACCTCCTGCTGCTGGGCAAAGTGGTGGGAGAGAAGGCCTGGCTCATCATCTTACAAAACAAAGAGAGTTATAAACGCATTTGTTTCCAGCCCAGATCCAAAAGCTAATCCTCATCCTAGTGATAGTAGGTGATCATTTGATGAGTCCCATCTGCAGATGAGAAAGTCCAGGACTGGAGGCCAAGACTGTGATTCCTATTCTGGTTTCCTGGTGGCCAGGCCAGTTCCTATCCATCTTCCCTCCTCAGAAACCTCCTCGCTTACAGAAGTTCTCTTGGCAAGACAATGGGAGGAGTGGAAGCTTTTTCAGCTTCAGCATCAATCAACAAATATTCAACGGGCAACTTCGGAGCACCCAGTCTGTGCCTGGTCATTTGGGCAAGTTTTGCAGATTTCAAAAGGATATACACTGAACAGAAAAGGAAACCATCAACAAAATGAAAAGGTAATAAACAGAATGATCTGGAGAAGGTATTTGCAAATAGTGTATCTGATAAGGGGTTGATATCCATAATATATAGAGTCCATACAACTCAATAGCAAAAAAAACAAACAACCTGATTAAAAAATGGGCAGAGGAAATAAACAGATCTTTTCCCAAAGAAGTACAAATGACCAACAGATCCATAAAAAGGTGCTCAACATCACCAACTGTCAGGGAAATGGAAATCACAACCACAAGATATCTCTTCATATCTGTTACAATGGTCATCATCAAAGAGACAGTGACCAAAAGTATTGATGAGGATGTAGAGAAAAGGTAGCCTGAGTTGGTGGAAATAAAAAGTGGTTCAGCCACTACAGAAAACAGTTTGGAGGATCCTCAAAAAGTTAAAAATAGAACTACCATATGACCCAGCAATCCCATTTCTGGGGATATATCTGAAGAAATGAAATCACTGTCTCAAAAAGATGTCTGCACCCCCATGCTCACTGCAGCATTATTTACAATAATCATAGAAACAACCTAAGGGGCAATCAACAAACATGGATAAAGAAAATGTGGTGTGTATATACACAGTGGAATGTTATTCGGCCATTAAAAAGAAGGAGATCATGCCATTTGCCACAACATGGGTGGACCCTGAGGGCACTGTGCTACGTGAAATGTCAAAGAATGACAAATACCATATGATCTCACTTACACGTGGAATCTAAAAAAATCAAGGTCACAGAAACAGAAAACAGACTGGTGGTTGCCAGAGCTGGGGAAGAGGGGAGTAATGGGTGAAGGTGGTCAAAAGGTACAAACTTTCAGTTATAAGATAAATCAGTTCTGGGATGTAATGTATATCATGGTGACCACAGTTATCTGCCTCTTACCTTCCAGCCCTGCACTGCCCAATGCAGTAGCCACTGGCCACATGTGAACTATTACTTGAAATGTGACTGAGCTGAACTGAAATGTGCCAAAAGTGTGAAATATACATTGGCTTTCAAAGACTTGGTGTGAAAAAGGAATATAAAATATCTTCTTGAACTTGTGTTTATTACACATAGAAATGATAATATTTTAGATATATTGGGTTAAATAAAATGTATTATGACAATTGATTTCCTATGTACTTTCTCAGCATGACTACTAGAACATTTTGAATTACATTTGATTTTCAAATTCTATTTCGATTGGAGAGGGCAGTTCTATATCGAACTCACAGTCTGCTGTGAGCATTAAATCAATAAATACAAGAAGAGCATCTAGCACCAAGGCTGGAACAAAGTACCCAATAGCTAGTCTGAATGTTAGAAAGACCAGTGTTTTCCAAAAGTTACAGAGCCACGTTTCCTTTTTCAAGCAACCTCCTCTAACAGATTTTTTTAAAAAGCACTTCTGATTAAAACAAAGGGGAGTATGACAAAACCCACTGAAATGTTGTGAAGTAATTAGCCTCCAACTAAAAAAAAAAAAAAAAAAAAAAAAGAAGTACATGTAATAGCTAAAAAACATAAAAATAAAACAAAGGGGAGTCCTCTCCAGTCGTCCATTAACCTTGGGCACCACCTCCACAGCTTGGAAACCCATGGGGTGAGATCAGCTACACCTATGGCTAATTCATGTTGATGTGTGGCAGAAATCAAACCAATACTGTAAAGCAATCATCAATCAATTAAAAGTAAATAAATATAATTTCTTAAAAAAAAATGTCCTGCAGGCTTTCGCATCACACGTCTATAATTTCAGAGAAGGTAAGAATGTGGTACTTGACAAAATCAAGGTGTCTGTGGCAGGACTTTCCAAATGGTCGTGGAGAGGTTCCCTGGTGGTCTAGTGGTTAATGATCAGCCTGCAAAGCAGGAGACACCAGTTCAATCCCTGGTCTGGGAAGATCCCACAAGAGGCAGGGCCACTAAGCCTATGCGCCACAACTAGAGAAAGCCTTTGTGCAACAACCAAGACCCAGCGCAAACCAAAAATAAACTTTTAAAAAAAAATTGTTTTTAATGGTCACAGATCTTAAATGTTCTCACCACAAAAAAAGAAATGATGACTCAGCGACATAATGGAGTTGTTCACTATGGCTATGGTGGCAATCATATTGCAAAAGAGAAGCATATCAAATCAACACAATGGAGGACTTCCGTGGTGGTACAGTGAATAGGTAATCCATTTACCGATGCAAGGGATATGGGTTCGATCCCTGAGCCGGGAAGATTCCACATGCTGAGGTTAACCAAAGCCCATGTGTCACTGGGCTGAGCCTGTGGTCCGCAACAAGAGAAGCCACCACAATGAGAGGACCAGGCACCGCAACTAGAGAAAGCCCACAAAGCAGTGAGGACCCAGTGAACCCACAGGGGAAAAAAAATACTCAATGTGCTGTACACCCAAACTTACTTATACAGTGTTACCTGTCAAGTATATCTCAATAAAAATTAATCAAGTGCCAAACGTAGGATCATGGAAAAACACTACTATTTTGCTTGGGAGAATCAAAGTGGTTTGGGACCATGTCTAGACAGTCCAGAAATCGAGGTGTCGTGAATGCAAACGGGGTCACCTATGGGCCCCTGGATCATCACCTGCCCATAGAATAACTACACACCACAGCAGCTCTCCTGCTCCTCACGAGGGCTAGCTCCACACAAGGGTAAGAGGGGACACTCAGCCCAGACGCCACAATGACTCTGCTTTTCTGAACGCAGCTCTGGGTTCAGTCAGTGCTGGTGTCTGCCAGGCGAGTCTCCCGGCTCGCGCTGTGGCTCTCGCCCCTGGCGCTGGTGTGAGTGTGAGTGTGTGTGTGTGTGTGTGTGTGTATACAGGGACAGCAGCCAGCTCTTTGCCGGGCTCTCTAACAAGTTCCGCGAGTCTGTTTGTTAAAGAAAAATTCCAGTGGGTGCATCCAACACATGGAACTCAAGAACAGAAATTATATTTATCCGCCCCACTGCCAAAGAGATCACATGCCCCGTGAGTCACTCCAGATGTGCTCAAAAACAGAGTCTCTCTGTGGAAGCCCAGTGCCCCAATCCCAGAGAGAGTAGGAGTAACAGAGGTCCCACTCCTGTCCTCCCCAGGAGTAACCCCCACTCCACCCTTGGGAGGCAGGAGAGGGCGTCTCTGCACGTCTGAAGACGGAGGGGTGGTAAGAACCTCACCACCGCCCTGGGAGGACCAGGACAGGCACACCTGTGGCTCCTGGGGTCCCCTTGGGTTCGAGGGCGACGTCTCACCTTTTTGGAGGAAAAGATGTGTTGGAAGACGTTGCTGCTTCTGCTGCTGTATTCCGATGCTCAGGCCACTCTGTCTCACAGGTGGACCAGGGGTGAGTTGCCTTTCCTTTATTTGTTTGATGCTTATGATTCTTTCTTGAATATCATTAGGAATCTGGAGGGGTAGAGGGAACAGAAGGAAATTAGAAGCCCTGTGCCCTCCTTTGATCTCCTCTCTGTCAAACACTTTATGCTTCTCTACGGGCTAGAAGGTGTTAGAAGGTGATGGGGGAAATGACACCCAAAAAAATCAAAGCTGCTGAGAAAACGGGGTTGAGGTGGAGGGTGCAGAGAGCATCCCTTCCTGACAGGCCGGGGAGAAGGTCATCTTTGCTTCGTAGAAGGTGGACAGACTCCCACGAGTGCCCCCCAGGTCGCTACCAGCTGGGCAGGGCATGCAGAGAGCAGGTGCCCAGGGCTGATGCTAATATGATGGCTCTGGGGGTGCTGGCCAGCCAGACTTCTGCCCCCTGGGGGACATGGCATGTCCACGTGGAGGGCTCCACACTGCTTCCCGAGCAGGAGTGGTCACACCTTTCCAGCTGGAGAGAGCTGGCCCAGCAACAGAAGAGGAATAGTAATCCCCTCAGCAACCTCGTGTCTGCCCGGCTGCTACCACCCCAGCCAGCCTCCCCCGGAAAGGAAGAAGCCCAGTAAGGCTTCTCCCCACAGACGACTTCCTTCCCCTCGGGACGCAGCCCCTCAGAGCTGGGCTGGCATCTTTTTCTGGCTCCCGTGGGCAGACACTGGCAGCACCTCCAGTCCACTAAGGTTTATCACTTAGGAAGCGATGGACCCATAGCACTGACCGCTGCATGCCGATCTGAACTGAAATCTTTCTGCTGCCTAAAGTCAATGAGATCTCTGTCCTGGAAAGAACTGGAGAAAGAAGTCAGGTTCGCTGGTATTCCCAGAGATCCAAAGTGGGGTGAAGATGGCACGGCAGCAAGGGGATGAGCCCCCCTCCTGGTTCCCAAGGAGAGAGTCAGGGAAGGAAGCAGCAGCCAGCTGGGGCACAGAGCAGCGTGGAGCAGGTGGGTCTGAGCAGGGGAAAGCAAAGTCAAGGCACTTTTAGGGTTCTTACTCCCTCACTTGTAAACCTGAGATTAGGGACTTGCCAATTCTCTATACTGGGCTATGAAATGATTCTTGCCCAGGGACAAATAATTAATGAAGCATTTTCCCTTTTTTTTCCAGTGAACATCACACACACACACTTCCCTCCTCATCATGTGCACAAATTTGGGGGGCAATACCTGGAAGCACAGAGCAAAGAGACCTCAGTGTTGTATTCTGCCACTTACCCCTGTGTGAAACTGGGGCCTTCCTTAATTTGTCTATTAAAAAAGGATGATAATATCCACTCTTCCTAACACACAGGCTGTTAGAAAGCCAAAAGAGATGGTTCAATTTTTTTTATTTTTACAAGTCTTGTAAATACAATAGCTTCATCATGAACTACCTACCCTGCAAGGAACTCAAAAATTTTAAGTTCTGCCTCTAATTGGCTGTGTGATGTCTGGCAAGTCTCTTGACCTCTCTGAGCTTTAGTTTATGAACAGATAACATATTAATAACAAAAAGTGACCCTCATGGCGTTGTCATGTGAGGGTCATATTCAAAAATGTAAATAAAACGCTTCCTAAATAATGAGGAACTAAATCAAGGTCAACTATTACCCACCACTTAAAAAAATTTCGCTAAAGAAAGTGTGAGGTTCTCAACAGAAAACCTGTGGATTCTACAGCAACATCCTGAGAGCAGCTGCTCTGGCCCTCTACCCACTCCTCCCTGGAGAAGGTCAGCCCCCCATATCGATAACGATCTATATAAAGACAGAAAGCCAACATAGCTGAAATAGAAGCCTCCATGAGGCTGCTGATACTAAGTGTTGGATTAGCGGCTCATGTCAGCGTTCAGAGCCAACAAATGATATGGGAGCCCTTCCAACCATCATCAAGTCTTCCACGTGGTTGATTTTTTTAAATTCATTTTTAACATTTTGTCTAATCATGAAAAGAATGCACAGTTGTCATTTTTTTAAGATGGGATGGGAGTCACACTCAAAGGAAAACGAATTTTTCCAAACGTTTAAACTGTCCCTTTCACCTTCATCCTTAGCCCAGCCCCACCCCCACCTCCACCGCCAGGCTTAATTGAGAAGAATTCCCTATGGAAAGAGTCGGAGGGCGACCTCTCCCTACAAAGCCCTCCTGTCCCTGCTCCGCAGCACCACCCCGGCCCCCACCCTCCCCCTCCGCCTGGCTCCACGGGTGAAAGTGGGGAAATAAACCCAACAGGAATGCGCCCTGCGGCAGGACATCTTTTTTCCCCTACCATTCTCCCAGCCTCTGCCTTGGACGCGCTCTCTAGGATTCCACCCTGGGAGGCGGCTCCCTGGGCCAGCATGGCTGCTCCAGCCTCACCGGCTGGATTAAGATTAAATGACTCACCTGTGGTTAGCGAGGCCTCCTGGAAGTGGACACACCTGGCCCAAGTCCTCGTCCCACCCGGCCCTGCCTGCGCACCACTTGAGGGACTGCAGGGAACCTAGCCAGTCTTAAAAAACAGAAAGAAATGCATGCATGAATTCCTATAAATATTTAATTTTTATTCCATATATATGTTATTTCTTTTAAAAGTAGTTTTGTAAGGAAGGTGGTTCCTCGGTGTCATTTTCAGGCGTCCAGTTCAGTGTTTTGTGTGTTTTCAATCATGAATGTTCCGTGGAGGGAAGGGCCCCCGGTAGGGACTGACTCACTGGTCCAGCATGACTGAGTAGGCACTTTGTCTGCTGCATGTCACTGCGTTTAGGCAGCTGCTATTCTGAACACTAACAGGTAGGAAAACTGGAGGATGGGAAGAAGTGAACACGCCCCAGATCCCTCCATTGAAAGCCTAGAGCTCGACCTCACTCCCACGCTGTTTCTAGCAGCAGAGCCTTGCTGTCCTCATCCCCGCCTCTCCATCCCTTCCAGGTGCTCCCAGCATCCCCTGGCTCCACTTGGGTGATGGGGCTCCCCCTGGGTGGTAGGGCTCCCCTGGGCGGTGGTATATTCTGGCCAAGGGGAGCCGACTCACAGCAGCCCTTTGAGAAGCGCTCCAGGAAGACGCCCAGCACAAGGGACTGAGATTCTGGCTTCTTCAGAGTGGCACTATGTTAATAAAGGCAAGGGTTCCTAGCCACCCCCCAACTAATGCCTGATGATCTGAGGTGGAGCTGATGTAATAATAGAAATAAAGTGCACATTAAATGTAATACACTTGAATCATCTTGAAACCATCCCCCGCTCCAGTCCATGAAAAAATTGTCTTCCACGAAACCAATCCGTGGTACCAAAAAGGTTGGGGACCGCTGTCTGAAGGGCTGGCCCAGGAACCAAAAAGAAAATGACATCAGTAGGATTTGGCAAAAGATCTGTTATAAATGAGGGCTTTTCCTTTCCACGCCCGTGGCTGTTTCCATAGAGTTGCTTCAACTGATTCATTAAAAATATGGTTTTATTTTGGCTTGATATGGTCTATCTTTTGAGTCTTTTCCAACAAGGTCTTTGGCACAGATGCTGTTCACAGTTACCCAGAAGCCATAGTCTTAATACCATTTTGTTTGTTTGCTTTTTTAACCTATTTGAGAGATGGGAGGGGAGAAGAGATTTCTGTCACAGGTTATAAAAGTCAACGAGAAGATCAGGCTCAAAGCAAAAATAGGCTCTCCCGTTAGGCAGGCTTCTGCCTGCATGTCTGGGCAAGAAAGCTTGAAGGAGCTAAGGCATAGAGAGCAAGACAGGTGCCAGCCTTGACTGAAATAATTAAAAGTAGCTTCTCTGGTGTGAAGAAAAGGGAACCCTTCTTCACTGTTGATAGGAATGTAAGTTAGTACAGCCACAATGGAGAACAGTATGGAGCGTCCTCAAAAAATTAAAAATAGAGCTACCATATGATCCAGCAATCCCACCTCTGAGTACATATCTGAAGAAAACTCCAGTTCCAAAAAATAATGCACCTCAATGTTCATAGCAGCATTATTCACAATAATAGCCAAGACATGGAAGCAACCTAGATGTCCGACAGAAAATGGATAAAGAAGATATGGTACATGTATACAATGGAATACTACTCAGCCATAAAAATGAAATAATGCCATTTGCAACAACATGGATGTAGCTAGAGGTTATTGTACTAAGTGAAATCAGATAGAGAAAGACAAATATCATATGATACCACTTATATGTGGACTCTAAAATATGATACAAATGAACTTGTTTACAAAACAGAAATAGACACAGGAAACAAGCATGCAGTTACTAAAGGAGAAAATGGGTGGGAGAGGGATGAATTAAAAATTTGGGATTAGCAGATACAAACTACTATATACAAAATAAATAAAAACAACGACTTACTGTATAGCACAAGGAACCATATTCAACATCTTGTATAACTTACAATGAAAAAGAATACATATATTTATGTGTGTGTGCCCAGGTGCTTAGTCAGGTCTGACTCTTTGCAACCCCATGGGCAGAAGCCCACCAGGCTCTTCTGTCTTTGGAATTTTCCAGGCAAGAATACTGGAATGGGCTGCCATTTCCTACATCTGAAGATCTTTGGCTTTTACTCTCAGGGAGATAGGAAGTCACAGAAGTTTCCCAGCAGAAGGTTGATATCATGGAACGTATGTTTTCACAGAATTGCTCTAGTTTCTTTGTTAAGAATACAATGAGGGGGACTTCCTTCCAGTGGTTAAGACTCGGCGCTTCCATTGCAGGGAGCATGGGTTCCATGCCTGGTAGGCAAACTAAGATGCCTCCCTGTGTGGCATGGTCAAAGAAAAGAATGCATTGAGGATGATGATGGCAGCCAAGGATGGAAGCCGAAGCACCATTAGGAGAAATGTTCAAGGTTTAGATACCTGGAGGTTAGCAGGGATGTGGTAAGAAGTAGCCAGATTCCAGGTATGTTCTGAAGGTAAAACCAACAAGATTTGCTGATTGGATGGGTGTGAAATGTGAAAGAGAAGAGGCAAGGATGACTCATGACTCCCAGGTTTTGGCTTGGGCAGCTGTGAGAGATGGAAAGACAGCAGACAAAGCAGGAGAGTAGGAACAGGTGCGAGGGGTGGTGGGGACTGGCATGGGGTCAGGGATCAGGAAAGACAACTATTACAAATCCAAAAGGAGATTCCTGTAGGCAGTTGTGTATCTGACCTGGAAATACAAAGCGGACGATCAGTACGGAAGTCAGGGTGGTGAGGAGAGAGGAGTCACGCATCCTGACACAGGCTGAGGCCAGAAGTCAGCAATACAAAGAGATGGATGAGGAGTAAGAGCGGCCGGCAAGGGAGGATTTTTTTTTAAGAAGCAGCAAGCAGCAACGTGTTTTCATGTCAATTTGAAAAATCAGTAGAGAAGGCAAAACTAATGATGTGGGAGAGAAAGGTGGAAAGGTGAGTGAGTCTTTATTGGAGACCTGGCCCAAAGCTCTAGATGAGAGCCGGGAAACAATAACAGAAGGGAAGTCAGAGGATCTGGGCAAGAAGTGGGTAACTGGTATCAGGAGAAAGGAGGAGGTGTGGAGTCGTCTATTTCATGCTGAAATAGAGTGAGAGGAATCAGGAAACGTGAGTAATGGTCAGGCAGCATTTCAGGCCCCTCCTGAGAATGTTGCTGTTCAATCGCTCAGTTGTGTCTGACCCTTTGAGACCGCATGGCCTGTAGCACACCAGGCTTCCCTGTCCTTCACTATCTCTGGGAGTTTGCTCAAATCCACGTCCATTGAGTCAGTGATGCCATCTAACCATCTCACCCTCTGCCACCTGCTTCTCCACCGGCCTTCAATGTCTCCCAGGGTAAGGATCTTTTCCAATGAGTCAGCTCTTCGCATCAGGTGGCCAAAGTATTGGAGCTTCAGCTTCAGCATCAGTCCTTCAGTGAATATTCAGGACTGATTTCCTTTAGGATTGATTAGTTTGATCTCCTTGCAGTACAAGGGACTCTCAAGAATCTTCTCTAACACCACAGTTCAAAAGCATCACTTTTTTGGCGCTCAGCCTTCTTTATGATCCAACTCACATCTGTACATGACTACTGGAAAAGCCACAGCTTTGACTATACTTACCTTTGTTGGCAAAGTGATGTCTCTGTTTTTGAATATGCTGCCTAGGTCTGTCACAGCTTTCCTTCCAGGGAGCGTCTTTTAAATTCATGACTGCAGTCACTGTTTGCAGTGATTTTGGAGCCCAAGGAAATAACTTTGCATAACACATTATAAATCAAAGTTAGAGATTTGTTTTAAAAATATATGTGATCCATTTAAGAGTATGTTTTACACCATATGCATTCATTCATTTCTAATTAACTACATGTATCCTTCCTGTAGGACTTCTCTGGTGACTCAGACCAGGATCTGCCTGTAATGCAGGAGACCTGGGTTCAATTCCTGGGTCGGAAGATCCCCTGGAGAAGGGAATGGCTACCCACTCCAGTATTCTTGCCTGGAGAATTCCATGGGTGGAGGAGCCTGGCGGCCTACAATCCATAGGGTTGAAAAGAGTCAGACATGATTGAGCGACTAGCACAGACACACACACACTAGCTCACACACACACTCCATCAGTGAGATTGGAGGAGTTTTTGTTCACCTGGTTTTTGGTTTTAATTTGTTATTATTAATTTTTAGTTTGTATTGAGTAGAGTTGATTAACAGTGTTTTATTAGTTTCAGGTATACAACAAAGTAATTCAGTTATACATATACATGTATTTATTCTTCAACTTTTTTTTCCTATTTAGGTTCTTACAGAGTAGTGAGCAGAGTTCCCTGTGCTATACAATAGGTCCTTGTTGGTTATCTATTTTAAATATAGCAGTGTTGGGTCTTGAAGCCCTTGAGACCTGGATTTTAATCTCAGGCCTTACTACAAACCAGTTGGGTGGCCGAAGGCAAGTTTCTTAGCCTCCAAGTTTCTTCATCTATAAAATGGAATGTGAACCCTTAGCTCACAAGGTACAAAAAGCCCCCTGCCCCATCTGCAGCATCAAGCAGCCGCAGCAACCCGAGGGGTGCGTGCAGAGGTGGGGATGGGAGGAAGGGGGCAGGGTCCATCTCTGAGATTCCTGTGCTCCCCACACAGACTTTCTGAAGCAATAACCAGCCCCATCCAGAGGCTGACCTTATTTCTAACAATCTTCCCTGAACTGTTATTATTTTAAAAACTTTGAGAACAAGGGCTACTGGAAACAGTGTTTCCATTATTAAATACAGCTTTCATCAGGAAGCCTTTTCTTCCCAATTCTTGAGAATTAGTGGGCTACCAGCGTGTCTGCACCTTAAAGGAAGCAACTGTTCCCGGGGAAACAATTGAGTGAAGAAAGTGCAGGTCTCAATAACTTCAGGGCCCATGCTGGGTTCCCTTCTTGGCTCTTCCCCTGCTGCCAAGTGATTTTTTTTTTAAGAGAACAAGACCTTTCATTTCACAATCACAGAGAAGACATAAAGAAATTGCTCTCAGATCTTACCTTGAAAAGGGGTTTCATGGTCAGAAGAAGACATAGCCCACATCTGTTCCTCCTCCCGCCAAGGAAAGCGCACATCTCCTTGTGCCTCCATCTCTGTATCCAAGGACACAAGGGGCTTGCTCTCTTCAGTTCAGTTCAGTCGCTCAGTCGTGTCCAACTCTTTGTGACACCATGGACCGCAGCACACCAAGCCTCCCTGTCCATCACCAACTCCCAGAGTTTACTCAAACTCATGTCCATTGAGCCAGTGACGCCATCCATCCATCTCATCCTCTGTCGTCCCCTTCTCCTCCCACCTTCAATCTTTTCCAGCATCAGGGTCTTTTCAAATGAATCAGTTCTTCACATCAGTTCAGTTCAGTTCAGTTGCTCAGTCATGTCCGACTCTTTGTGACCCCATGAATCGCAGCACACTGGGCCTCTCTGTCCATCACCAACTCCCAGAGTCCACCCAAACTCATGTCCATTGAATCGGTGATGCCATTCAACCGCCTCATCTTCTGTCATCCCCTTCTCCTCCTGCCCTCAATCTTTCCCAGGATCAGGGTCTTTTCCAGTGAGCTCTTCACATCAGATGGCCAAAGTATTGCAGCTTCAGCTTCAACATCAGTCCTTCCGATGAACACCCAGGATTGATCTCCTTAAGGATGGACTGTTTGGATCTCCTTGCAGTCCAAGGGACTCTCAAGAGTCTTCAACACCACAGTTCAAAGGCATCGATTCTTTGGCGCTCAGTTTTCTTTATAGTCCAACTCTCACACCCATACGTGACTACTGGAAAAAACATAGCCTTGACTATACAGACCTTTGATGGCAAAGTAATGTCTCTGCTTTTCAATATGCTATCTAGGTTAGTCAAAACTTTCCTTCCAAGGAGCAAGCGTCTTTTAATTTCATGGCTGCAATCACCATCTGCAGGGATTTTGGAGCCCAGAAAAATAAAGTCCACCACTGTTTCCACTGTTTCCCCATCTATTTGCCATGAAGTGATGGGACCAGATGCCATGATCTTAGTTTTCTGAATGTTGAGCTTTAAGCCAACTTTTTCACTCTCCTCTTTCACTTTCATCAAGAGGCTCTTTTGTTCTTCACTTTCTGCCATAAGTGTGGTGTCATCTGCATATCTGAGGTCATTGATATTTCTCCTGGCAATCTTGATTCCAGCTTGTGCTTCTTCCAGCCCAGCGTTTCTCATGATGTACTTTTCCTATTTGGAACCAGTCTGTTGTTCCATGTCCAGTTCTAACTGTTACTTCCTGACCTGCATACAGGTTTCTCAAGAGGCAGGTCAGGTGGTCCGGTATTCCCATCTCTTTCAGAATTTTCCACAGTTTATTGTGATCCACACAGTCGAAGGCTTTGGCATAGTCAATAAAGCAGAAATAGATGTTTTTCTGGAACTCTCTTGCTTTCTCAATGATCCAGCAGATGTTGGCAATTTGATCTCTGGTTCCTCTGCCTTTTCTAAAACCAGCTTGAACATCTGGAAGTTCACGCCTCACATATTGCTGAAGCCTGGCTTGGAGAATCAGGTGGCCAGTATTGGAGTTTCAACTTCAGCATCAATCCTTCCAATGAATATTCAGGACTGATTTCCTTTAGGATGTCTCTTTCATCTCTTCAGATGCCCGCATAAGGCCCTGTCAGATGGGAAGCAACTCTCAACTCTAGCAGGGCACCCACAGCTTGGCAGTGGGTCTGGATAACACAGTGGTTACAGACCCTGCCTGCCTTTTGTAATACCTGGGAGCTGTCAGGAGTCCCAACGCCTACATCCATCCACCCCAGAGATGCCTGGGAGGCAGTTTTGGGCATTTAGGTCTTTAAAGCTCCCAGGTGATTCTACAACATAGTCAAGGTTGAGAAGCCCCGGGCTAAACTGGAAGTGGCCACTCAGCCTGGCCAGCTCCTTCTACACAGTTTTTGGTCAAGCTTCCTCTGATTCACAACCCAGGCTGCCATTCGAAGCCCCTAGAAAGCTTTCAAAAAGTTGACTATCCCAATCACTAGTCACTTCAATCAGAATTTCTCCAGGTGCCCTGGGTGATGCTCACATGGGGTCAAGGTTACAAATATGAGGAGTAGATGCCTTGCCCTCTTTGGCTCCACCTGAGACCACAGGCAGAGGCCTCAAGTGAGCAGAGGCTCACTCAGACCCTAAAATCTATGATTCTATGGGAAAGGGGCACTTTTCTGGCAAAGAGAACAAATTCTGCTAAAATTCTGGGTGAGGAACTACTGCTCTGGAGTTCGTAGGCTCCGTCCCCCAAGGTGGTCTGGGGAAGGAGGGCTGTCCTCCTGCCTGTCAAGGTCCCCTTCAGTGTAGGGATTTAGTCTGCCAACATCTGCAACTTGTGTGCACCCTGAAAGCCTGCCAGGTTCTCCACTGGGCAGACAGAAATCTGAAAGCATATTTATCCAAGCCCCTGAGGAACTTGTGGGCTAGATAATAAATGGATTACAGAGATGGCAGTGTTACAGCAATTCTATAGCCAGGCAGTTTTTCCAGGAAGTTAGGTTCCCACCAGTGAGCTTTTCAGGAAATGTCCTTTATATCAAAGATGTTTCACTGTTATCACTTCTGATAGTAATCCTTCTAAATGCTTCTGCAGTTCCCTTCTTCAACATTGCACTCTGGACATCACTGGACCCTTCCCTGTTGGTCCAAGGTCACCATAGTCAAGAAACTGAGCGATCATGTACAAATATGCAAATTGTGCTTTGCACAACTTCAGGGAATGAACCTTCCCTTGAAGTCTCACCAGTTTTTATAGCTACTTGCCCAGGCTTCTGGTAGATCACAACCAAGTGTCTCAAAGAAGTGGCCCATTTTTCTTACAGCTGACAGTGAGCTTGCCAATCCTTTCTGCACCATGTCTTGGGACATGGAGGGGCTGTGGGGGTGGATGGGGCCACCTGCTTCTAGCCTGGTGGGTCCAGGAAGAGTGCAATTTCTAATGACTGTTCCTACAGTGGGCTTCTCGTGTGGCTCAGTGGTAAAGGATTCAGCTGCCAATGCAGGAAACATGGGTTCGATCCCTGGGTCAGTAAGATCCCCTGGAGAAGGAAACAGCAACACACTCCAGTATTCTTGCCTGGGAAATGCCATGAACAGAGGAGCCTGGCAGAGTATAATCCATGGGGTCACAAAGAGCTGGACACAACTTAGTGACTAAACAACAACAACAATTCCTATAATATTCTGTCTTCTCTTTCTCGTGTCCTCCGTCTGCTCCTAATTCTTGGTCCTGTCTGCCTCTAGCAGCTTGCCCATCTTCTCCCAGCCACTACATCTCCATGCAGCCACTGAGGAACTTCTGTGTCAAGTCACTGATTTTATAGCAAATGCCTGTTTCTGAGTCAAGCCCTTGACATCACACCCCCCCAGAGCCAGTGGCAGGGTCTGTGCAGCGCTCTTCCTACACTTCATCACCTGCGCTTAGATTCCTGGCAGCTCCCCTCCAGGTGGCAGGAGAATAAGTCGGATGTCTGCATCTCTGATTCAAAGGGTTATCAATAAACATAAACCAGTACACTTCATTCTGATAAAGTGCTGAAATGTGCAGTGTTAGTAGGGAACAGTAGCATGAGGGAGTTGTTTGTTGAATTGGGGGAGGTGATGGTCAATGGTTTGCTCATCTCTTTTTTTTTATTTGTATTGAAATATAGTTGATTTCTAATGTGTTAGTTTCAGGTGTACATCCAAGTGACTCAGTTATACACATCAAGATTCTGTTTATAGATCCTTTTTCCGTTACATGTTATTACAAGATATTGGGTATAGTTCCCTGTGCTATTCAATAGGTCCTTGTTGCTTATCTAGTCTATATATAATAGTTTGCCTCTACTAATCCCAAATGCCTAATTTATCCCCCCCCCCCAACCTTTGGTAACCATAGGTTTGTTTTCTCTGTTTGTGAGTCTATTTCCATTTTGTAAATAAATTTCATTTTATTTTAGATTCCACATATAAGGGATATCATATATTTGTTTTCCTCTGATTTACTTTCCTTAGGGTGATCATCTCTGGGTGCACCCATGTTGCAGCAAATGGCATTATTTCATTCTTTTTGATATCTGAGTAACATCCCATTGTTTATGTATACGTACCACTTCTTTATCCATTCATCTGTCAATGAACACTCAGGTTGCTCCTATGTCATAACTATTATAAATGTTTTTGTTCTAACATAAAGGCCCATAAAGGCCTTAGACATACGTATTTTTCAAAACTTTCTGAAATGATTCTGATGAGAAGCCAGGTTTGGAATCACTGGTGTGAAATAGTAACCTCTGATATGCCTGGGACTCTCTGGGACACACCAAGGCAGTCTGTCACCTCTCCCCCTCTGCATCCACCACCAATCGGAGTCACTTTCAAGAGTAGCTGGCTGACCTTGGAGTTCACCCGCGGGGAAAAGCCAGTGCACACAGCAAGCCCTCAAGCTCACTCTTAATTTCTTGCAGCCGTGCTCTTCCCTGCCGCCCACCGGCCAAAGAGATCCTCATCGCTGCCCTTGAACCCCATCCTGCAGAGCTCCCTGGAGGAAGTAGAGCTGCTCTATGAGGTAGGCAGAGGGCAGAGTGAGCAACCCAAGTCACGGAGCAGGCATTGCTCCTTCTCTGTGGTTTTTGGAGAAGTGACCTGAGCCCCTGACAGTGGGTGGCCTCTGCTGCCTGGGGAACCAGACTAGACTTGTGTGTGGAGGTCCCAGAATCCTGCCCACCTCAAAGGCTAGTGGTCTTTGTACCCCTCTCCTGTCCCACCTGTCATCCCAGGGACGGACAACATTAGGAATTCAGTGGAGGCAAAATTAGAGATTTAGACTTGGCTCAGAGTTGCCCCTACCAGCACCCAAGCAGCAGAAGAGGGCAGTCTGCCCCCACCGGGGCTTTAAGCCAGGATGGGTCAGCAGTGCCCAGATGATGCCACACCTGGTGTCTGAGTGGCACTGAGTCTCGGTAACCTCACACAGGGAGAGCCCCATTTTCGAGTCTGGGGCCACCCCAAAGGCTCTCTTCCTCTGCCTTTCACATCTCTGGCACCACGACCCCACTTCTCCTCCAGACCACAGTGCATTTCCCAAGGCCCTGTGGCCTGGTTCGACGGTGAAGATGCAGGCTCCAGATCTGAGCTTTAGCTCTGCTTCTGCTGCCCATCGGCCACATGACCTTACATAAGCCACAGTGCCTCTCTGGACCCGAGTCTCCTCAGCTGTTAGACAAGGGGCTCCAGTGATCACCCAAGTCCCCCTCCTGCATTGAGGTCCTCCAGGACTACAACTGTCTGGCTGAGAAGTGGCTGAGCCAGGCGGCAGAGCCAGGCGGCAGATTTCAAACCCTGCCTCGGGGAACAAACTGGAAAATGCACAGCCTTTGCCAAGTTATGAACATGGGAGTCTGAGGAACAGATCTGCTTTAGGAAGATAACAGACAGTAGCATGGAAAATGGGTCAGAGCTGGGGAACGCCAGAGCCAGAGGGAAGAGTCAGGACTTATTAGATTCCTGATACGAGCCGGGCACAGAGCAGGGGGTGCAAATGACAGACCTTACCCCATCCTTAAAGAACAGGTAACAAATGAGGACAGATCTCTGTAGCCCACTTAATTCCTAGCACAATTCTCTGCATCCTTCGAATACCCAGCTTCTGATTTTAAAGTATCAAAAATAGCCAATTTGTGCTGTAGAAGATTTTTGGTTGGCAGGAGAGAGAAAGGCGAGACAGGGGTGACTTAGGACAGTGGAAACAACAGAGTCACTTAACAGTGGTTTGAACCAGGCATGGTGTTAGATGCCGCCCATATTTGTCTTATTTACTCCTCACACTATCCCAGTGAAGTGTTGTTGCTGTTAAGCACTTCACAGAGGGATGAAACGAGGCTGAGAGAAGTGAAGTAACCGATCCAGGGTTACACAGTAGGAAAGTCAGACCTGGAACCCAGGTCTCTTGATTTCGAAGTTGTTTGTGAGCCGCCTCCCTTACATGAACACATGTAATCATGAATCTGGTGATGCGATGTCCTCAATGACCATGGGTGCCTCATGCCTTTCCACACCCCGTGTTTCTCCTCAGTTCCTGCTGGCTGAACTTGAGATCAGCCCTGACCTGAAGATCTCCATCAAGGACGAGGAGCTGGCCTCCCTGCGGAAGGCTTCAGACTTCCGGGCTGTCTGCAATGACGTGATCCCCAAGAGCATCCCCGACATCCGGCGGCTGAGTGCCAGCCTCTCCAGCCGCCCGGGCATCCTCAAGAAAGAGGACTTTGAAAGGACAGCGCTGACTCTAGCCTACACGGCCTACCGCACAGCCTTGTCCCAAGGGTATCAGAAGGACGTCTGGGCCCAGTCCCTCCTCAGCCTCTTCCGTGCCTTGAGGCATGACTTGATGCGGTCCTCAGGTCCGAGAGCATCTCCCCGAGGGACTGACCCGCACCAGGGCCATGGAGCTGGGACCAGCACACAGTAATCCAGAAACTCCTCATTCTCTACTCCATTTACAGAGACCAGCCACAGAACACACATTGCTAACTCAGAGCTGCAGAGATCAAATAAGGAGCCCTGCTGCTCTTTGCCCCTTGTAACTTCTTGATAAGCGAAAGATGGTGATTTATACCATAATGTGACCTGGGATGGAAAAAAGGGCTGCGATGGTAATTCAAGATGCTTCCAGAGGGTGAATGGTTGGCCTGGTGAATTGCAGCAGTCTAGCAGCAGCAACAACATACGCTTTAACACATGACACAAACACCCAGGAGTGAGGAAAGAGACAGGAGCGGCATCATAGAAGTTTGGGCATGACAGGAAGGTGGAGGGGGAACAGATTTCTTTGGTCCTAAGAGATCAGGGTGCTGGATTGAATGAACATCTTTCCAAAGTTCTGAAATAAGATATAAAGAAACTAGTATGGGTGTGTGCCAAGTCACTTTAGTCATGTCTGACTCTGTGATCCCATGGACTGTAACTCTCCAGGCTCCTCTGTCCATAGGATTCTCCAGGCAAAATTACTGGACTGGGTTGCCAGCCCTCCTTCAGGGGATCTTCCCAACCCAGGGATTTGAACCCTCCTTTCCTGTGTCTCCTGCATTGGCAGGCGGGTTCTTTACTGCTAGCACCACCTGGGAAGCCCTAAAGAAACTAGAGCCATAGCCAAATAAATATATTGTTAACTAAGGGCCTACTTTTCAAAAGTCCCCAAGAAGAATCAGTCAGAAGATCAGTTATGACATATATACCAAGCTTCTTCTTTCCTGAAGGCTGGTCTAATTTAGCGGAGAAATATGAAGGCCACAGAAATGCTACTGTCATGCCTTGCGTTTTGAACAGAGAAGCCAAGCTAATGCAGAGAGGGTCATCCTGACAAGAGAGGTGGCACCCATGCCCTGGTCTGTCTATTCTAATGCTAAAATTATTGAGCATCCTCAGAGAATTAAGTGCACCAAATAAAAGTGATTTTCAGATGACAAAAATTTACCCCTTCAAATGCCAAATCTTTCATTTCAGAATTATCGACTAGATATATTTTAAACTATACATATTAAATGTCTTACATTTTTATTTAGTATCCTGGAGACATCCTAGTGTAGGAGTTAGATAAGATCTAAGATCCCTCTACTTCTCAAATTTAACTAACTATGAAATGTTACAGGGGGAGACACCTGGACCTGCATTGTCCAGTCTGCTGGGCTGCTTGTATCAACCCTGAAAGTTCCCAGGCTTTGTTAACTCTGAATCTGGTATATTTTTGCAGTCTTCCTCAGAGTCAGGCTATAAGAGTGCACTTTCCTCTGCTACCAACATAACTTGACCTTTGCAATTTGTTCTTTCTAACTGGCCTTGGCCTGAAAGATAAGATAGCAAGTCTTTTCAGCATTCTATGTTAAAGAAGAGTTAATCCATGAAGGTCCCCGCCAGGAGTAAATCACCTCAGTTCTAATTAAGATTCCTCACCAGCTCAGAGATGTTTCCAGTTTCTCCAAGGTTTATGACTGGGTTCGAGAGGCTAAAATTGCAAGAAGTCCAATCTTTGAATAAGCGAGGACTCACTGAGCTAAATCTGATTCTGAAATGGGTTTTTAACAATTGTCGTTTAATGATGATGAATGCTGGTCTCAACTTCTTTAAAATCTTTGAATAAGGGAGCCTTACCTAGCAGCACAAGATGCAGGATCTTTTGAAGAAATATCAGGATGAAGAAATAGGTATTTATCATCAAATAAAAGTCTTACTTTGCATCCTCATGCTCTCAGGCTCAGAAGACTAGCCAGCCAGTCTCTCTGGTTCTCATTCCCCAGTTATACCTCTCTTGTACACCCCTCAGATACAGACTCTGATATATACTTTTCTACTCAATTTCTTTCTAAGATCACATGTTCTCTTTGACATCATCACTCCGCTTATCTCTGTGTTCATCGGTGTCTCTGCTGCGCTGTCTTTAGGTCCGATTCTGATATCTCTACATTCAATCCTCAAGGCACATCTTGATTTCCTCAGGCTAACCTCTCACTGTCTCTGCCTGGCTCTCTCTGATGCTCCCTGCCTCTTTCAGGGATTGCTGTCTGATTAAAACAGAGGCAAAACAAAGTTACAGACAAGTTTGGGATTGCCCAGAAAGCAGATTAGCCTCACAGCCTACCTTCAGTGTTGGGGCTTAGCCTGCATGAGGGTTGGGGAGGGGATCAGCTGAGGCCTCAGTCTCTGGACACTGGGTAGTAGTCTGACAGTCAGAGTCCTGCATCTGCTCTGGGGCTCCATGCCTCTGAGAATGGATCTAAGAGCTTTCCTCTAGTCACCAAGCAGAAAGGCCCACACTTGGTGTCCCTGAGCACCATGTGAGGATACACACAGCTGCTCCCAAGGGCAGAAGACCCCTGAATAGGAGAGGATTGTTCTCAGGACTGGTGATAGCAGTGGCGGTTCATTCATTCACCCTGCCACAAATAAATTAAAGGCACTTTTGTACTGATAAATCGAGTCCAAACTTACGTGGCAGTCAACTGAAACACACAAAAAAAAGGAACAAGAAGGGCACAACCTTTTTAAAGACAAATGACATTTTCATTTTTGTTACTAGATGTGTGCGTGTTCAGTCATATCAGTCGTGTATGACTCTTTGCAACCCTATGGACAGTAACCCTGCAGGCTCCTCTGTCCATGGGATTATCCAGGCAAGAATACTGGAGTGGATTGCCACGCCTTCTTTCAGGGGGTCTTCCCAACCCAAGGATCAAACCCACACCTCCTGCAGCTCCTGCATTTCAGGTGGATTCTTTACCACTGAGCCACCAGGGAAGCCAGTTATACTAGATATTTAAACACTATTTTAGTCTGAATACAAATTGTTTACCCACAAAAAGTTTTACAGCAATGACTTCATTCATAAACAAAATCAAATATTCTGCTCAACACCACCCCCCCAAATCTCGACTCTTTGCCCAGAGAGCAGTGAAGGAGTAGCCTGGACAACCATGGATTCTCCCATTTTGCCTCATGAATGCCACACTCTACACGCTACAGTCATAACCCAGACACATTTTGTCACATTCACTCAAAGAATAATTCAGAGTGTGACATCAGTGGAAACTTGCCTGTGACTCAATGGAACCCTTCTGCCATTACTAGATGCTGGGTCATTGTAGCATCTAAAAACCCTGGAAGTTTCTTCTATAGTTGGCATTCTCATGGCTACCTCTGGTGTCCCTCAAGAGACACTGAATAGCATCTATAGGCTGAAACTTCCATTACTCTGTCATCTCACCTGGAATCTAACTAAAGGAGAATCACAAAAGTAGTGAATCAGAAGATATTTCCACAGGGCGTGCATGCATGTTAAGTCTCTTCAGTTATGTCTGACTCTGTGAGACTTCATGGACTGCAGACCACCAGGTTCCTCTGTCCATGGGATTCTCCAGGCAAGAATACTGGAGTGGGTTACCATGCCCTCCTCCAGGAGATCTTCTGGACCCAGGGATCGAACCCACATCTCTTGTGTCTCCTGCATTGGCAGGCGAGTTCTTTACCATTGGGGCCACCTGGGAAGCAGGGCACTGATCTAAAATTAAATGCTTGTTAAATGGTGCTCCTCACTTCCCTAATCCATTTTAATATCTTTCTTTTTTTTTAATTGTGATTATAAAGCATGTCATATGAAACTTACCATCCGAACCGAACCATTTCTAGGAATACAGTACAGAACAGTTAACTACATGCACACGACTGTGTGAAAGATCTCTAGAACTTATTCATCTTGCAAAAACAATACCTATGAAACGACATTCCACTTTTCCCTCTCCTCATGGCCCCTGGTAACTACCATTCAACTTTCTAATTGTTAGACTACTTTTGATACCTCATATAAGTGGAATTTGTCTTATATTTCTGAAGCAATGTGTAAAATTTCCTTAAGAAAATGTTTTGTCTGAAAAAATGGAAAGAGTCCTGAAGGAGAACTCTTGGTATGACTGTGTCACATAATTTTATTTAACAAATATTCACTCATGTTGTAATAAAAATGTCATGATTGAGTTTCCAGGCTCAGTGGAATCCTTGTTATCTCAGATTATCTCACCAAAGAATTTGAAGTGGCTCGCGGGTTTAGCATCGAATGTTGACTTCCACAACTGTCTGCATCCAGTCTCTTTAATATTTGCCACCAAAACATCACTCATGTGTTACTGTTCTTCCTGAGTTTCAAAATCATCACAAAAAATGAGGCTTGAATGTAGTAAATATGACAGTCAGTCTTTAATAAGCATTTAAAGAGATGAGTCATGGTAGCTCATCCTCCAGTGGCAAGACAATTTCAAACCAGGTCACCCATAGCTGCTCCTGCTTTAGGGTTTAAGAAGAACTGGTTTTCAAGACTCACCTTTCCAGATTCACTTCACCTTTAGCCTGGGGATTATTTTCAACTGGCATAGCTGCAGACCTTAGAAAGTCATTTTTTGGGTTCTGTGAATTTGAGAGCATGAATTTCATAACCCTTGACTTCCCCACAGCACCTCTCAGATCAAGGCAATGCTGCCAAAGACCACCAATTATAAAAGTGTGGCTGCTTTCTCTCTCTTTCTTCCTTGCCCCTCATCCACAAGACCTTTCTGAGAAAAGAGAAACGCTTCTCTTCTTCTATAAGCAGCAGAAAGAGTCCAAAGGCTGCAAAGGCCCTGTTCTTGAACCCATCCATTTTTTTCTGCCCTCCCACCTCCTCCTTGCATACCAGTCAAAGGAAGCCTTCTGCTTCTTTTTTGGTAAAGAGCCTCAGAGAGGAGCATTTGAACACCTACTCCAGCCAGAAGGACCATGGATATCCTCTAAAGGCCTCTGAAATAAAATTGGTGTCTAGACTTTTCCAGAGAAGCAGCACCCTTCCCACTCTCCCTAAAAGGTCTGTGGTCTTGCTGAGAGGCTAACGTCCAATGCTGATTCGGGTGCTTTGTATTCCCCTGGGCACTGAAGCAAATGGTCTTCGCCACCAGGGAAGTCTGAAAGACTTCATGCTGTATGGTGGTGGTGGGTGGTTTAGTTGCTAAATTGTGTCAGACTCTTTGAGACCCCGTGGACTGTAGCCGGCCAGGCTCCTCCTGGAATTCTCCAGGCAAGAACACGGGAGTGGGTTGCTATACCCTCCTCCAGGGGATCTTCCCGACCCAGGGATCAAACTTGCGTTTCCTGCATCTCCTCCGTTTCAGGCACATTCTTTACCACTGAGCCACCAGAGATGCCTCTTGATGTCGTATCCTCTGGGGCAAATTTCTCCAGGGTTCATGTTTCATTTTCTCCCTGCTACCAGACATATCTTCCTGAGGACTAGGTCAGCAAGTGGCCCTCAAAGAGAAAGCTCAGTGTCTTATGCTTCGCATCGTTAAAGCAGTGTGTGGGGAGGTGGGATTATGTTTACAATGATGGTCATCACTCCGGCCCCTAGGATGTTTGAGGAACAAAAATAAGCTTTGCAAGTTTCTTGGGTTCTGCAAATTCAGCAGGCCCCTGCTGGGACCAATCCCGAACCACCTTTGGAAGAGATACTGACTCATTCTTTCCAACGTACTGATTGGCTGCGAGGAATGGGCGTGGCTACTGCCTCTGTCCCGCTTCCCATAGGTGAAGGAGTGTTAAGGTGGGCCTCCAGCTGGATTTTGTCCCGTGACAAAAAAAGGAATGTCTTGGGGACTTTTTTTTTTTCTTCTCCCTGTTCTGGAGGCCCAGGCTCAAGGCACATTTATAATGGGAAACCAATTAGAAGGAAAGAAGTCTGAATAGAGTTAAGGTCCCAGGTCCTGGGAGAAGAGACCAGCCCTATCTGAAGTCTGCATGCTCTGCTGACAACCTCGGGGGTTTGTTTTAGGGGAAGTGGGGCGGGGACGACTAGACTTTTTAAGGGGAGGGGGCACAGCCGGTTCAGGTAGAACTAGTGCTCAAAGCAGGCCATCAGAGAGAGGAAGAATGATGGAGGGCGCCACAGACTCTTGGCATCTGTTATTTTTTCGAAGCTTTTAAATGACTTCTTGGAGGCCAGACAGCTGCAGCAGAGGTGTACTCTTGATCGATTAAGGGGGCTTTTGCTGAGCTGTAGAATAAAGTGACTCCATTACTGATCTAGCAAAGGGAGCGAGCCACTATGTCCCCTTGGGTCACGCTTTCCCGCTTCCTTTTTGCTGGGCATGAGGCTATGCTCACCAATCCCACCTAAAACTGGAGGCGAGGAGCCCGGCTTTTGGTGTAGACAGGGGCTCTACCTGCCTTCCTGTTCTGCCCATAAAACAAAAGAGGACTCTTGGAAGCCGAGAAAGGTTGGAGAAGTCGTTCTGGACGGAGGCGAGCGTCGCCAAGCAGCACAGCACTTGGCCAGCGCGGGCTCCGAGGGGCGGAGGTCCAGGATGGGCTTGCTGAAGGGACTCCTCGGAGCCAGGAAGCTGCTGCTCGCCATCCTCGTGCCGCTCCTGCTGCTGCCCCTGCCCATGCTCCACCCCAGCAGCGTGAGTACCGGCCGTCCCCTCCCGGGGCCAGTGGGTCAGCTGGGGGGTCAGAGGGGAGGTCGCTGGAGGGAAGAGGGGTGCTCAGTGCAGAGGTCAGCATGCTCTTCTGTCAGTGTCAAGAAGTGGAAATGCTTTCCTGGAGGAGGCTCACATGCTTTCTGCCCCAAAACTGCCATTTTGAACCCCCAGTCCCCCCAACCCTACGGCCCCCAACCGGGAGGGAGATAAGAAGGGGGGTGGGTCAGTGGCTGGAGTGGCCGGTCTGTGGGCCAGGTGGACACCGATGAGGACGCTCTGGACAGCGGTGTTTGCCAGGAGTCAACATGTGACCATGGCATGGGAGAGTGACTGGACATGCAGGAAGACCTCCCCATAGAGGAGGGGGCGGGGAGGGAGGGGACTGTGGACCCCAGCCTGGGGTGTGCTGGGGAGCAGTGCCCGGCCAGGCTCTTGTCCATCAAGCCAGGGTCTGTGGGTGACCCTCCGTGGGCTCTGATAAGCACGATTGGAAATTCTTAAATAAGTTACTCCTGAACTGTAAGTTGAAAGTGGAACTTGGCTGCCTGCCCTGGCCGAATGCATATGGCCCTTTGATTATCTGTATCCTCTCTGTTTCCTTCTCTGAGTGGTGGAAGGACAGACAACAAATGACTTGATTAAAAAAAAAAAAAAAAAAAGAGTAAGAGCCCCCAACTCCAGACAGTGACCGAAGTTTTTTGTCCAGGTTGGTGTGAACCGGAGACCAGAGCTTCCCTTTCTTTCTTTCCTGCGGCTCCTTTTCTCCTCCTCCCCCTCCTCTCCTCCCCATCCCTCCTCCTTCTTCCCTCCTCCTCTCCCCTCCTTGTGTCCCTCTCTTCCTCCTTGTCCTCCTCCTCCTCCCAGTGTCTTTACCCTTCCCCCAGCTGGCACTACCCTTGAGACTTTAGGAAAAATAAGCCAAGAAAGGTTAATCCTGTTTGTGGGAGGGGAAGGGCTGTCTTTCCATTCAGCTCCCTGAGTAACTTAGTAACCAAAAGTAATTATAAAGTTACAGGGGATTAGGACTGTTTCTTAAAAACAAACTAGTTTAAATCTTCAGTAGAACAAATAAGTCAGAGTGCCAGGGAGCCAGTTGATGAAAGCCGGGCTGGGATTAGCAGACAGTGATTGGTGCTGACAGTTTTCCTGGCCGATAGACTAGTCTGCCTTTGGCTTTGTCCCCAATAGGGTGATTTTCATTTCTGCCCATGTTGTTGCTTTGTTTTACTCAATGTCAGATGGACTTAGGGAATGCCAGCCAAGTGGCACCCACTCCTCCATGGCAGCACCAGGCACCTCCACCCCCCACAAGTCTCCTAAATCAGCTCTGTCTCTGGGGACCAGGAGTGCAGAGAGATGTTGCCATTTCATTCTGGGAGCCTGTCTTTGAGCTTCTCGGCCAACAATGCCTAGTGGGCAGGACCCATGAGAAGAAAAAGAATAGAAAAACAAATTATTGAAGTAGACAAAATCATCCATAAATTTTGACAGAAGAGGGATGTTGTGGGGGCGGGGGGAAAGAGAAGAGAAAAGGAAGGAAAGGTGAGCCTCTGCTCTATTGGGGTCTATACATAATTTTTGAATAGGTGTTTAAAGGTGGACTCACTAAGATCAAGAGGCACTTGATTTAAGCCCTTCACTGACTTATCCCCTCCTGTCCAACTGAGTTTCACCTTAGGGAAGGGACAGCCACACTGGTGACATTCGGTGGGGGGTGGAGGGGAGAGAAAATTCTCTGTCACGAGGGGAGGACCATACTGTGCACTGTAGGATGTTCAGCGGCATTCCTGGTCGCGACCCGGCAGGTACCAGTGCAGCCCCCGCCATTGTGACGGCCAGAGATGCTTCCAGATATTACCAACATCCCCTGGGGGCCAAAATCACCCCCAGCTGAGAATCAGTACCTTAAGAAAATGGGCTTTCCTGGTGGTCCATTGGTAAAGAATCCGCCTTCCAATGCAGGAGACACGAGTTCTATCCCTGGTCCAGGAAGATCTGCTGGAGAAGGGAATGGCAACCCACTCCAGTATTGTTGCCTGGACAGAGGAGACTGGTGGGCTACAGTCCATGGGGTCGCAAAGAGTCAGACACGACTAAGGGATCAAATAACAGCAGAGCTTCCCAGTCTGTGTTAACGGGGTTGGGGAGGGTAGATGATTCAGACCCCCTACAACCCTTGGGACCACCAGGTGGAACCCGGGTGGGCCAAGCCCTCAGGGGTGGATGCAGCCTGCTTGCCACTCGCCTCTACATGGCCTGCAGCGGCAATCCCTCCATGGGTCACAGTGTCGGTAAGATGCTACCTGTCTCTGCAAGGAGGAGGCATATCATAGAGGATGTGGTCACGGTACCCACAGCTGGCACAAGCCACTGCAGAGACTGGTTCCCATCACTTCATCCTCCTTGCCTCACACTTACATTCTGATATTTAATCCTTAAGATTCCTAAATGGCCTTGTTTGCTCTGGGCTGGAGCCGGGAGGAGTGACCTAGGCAGAAGGTCCTGGCCTGCAGTTCTCATGGTCCTTCCAAGGGACAAGCCACAGCTACATTTCAGGAAGGATTAGAAGAACCTCCCCATTTTTCTTGCCCAGCTCTCTAAAGCCAGAGGCCCAGAGTCGGACCCCCGTATAACAGAAGAGGAAGCGGGGGTCCAGGAGGTGATGTCCATAACTAAGCCCAGCTTCAGTGTCCCAGTGGGATAAAAGGTATACCCAGCTCTCAGACTAAATTCTCAAAAGCCCTTGCAATCATTTATGACACCAAATAACCAGACCTCAAGCTTCTTCCAGTGGGGTTTCATCGAAGTGGTCAAACTGTGGGGAAAGGAGCAGATGCAAACACCAGTTGGAAGCATCTGCTGTGGGGAGATGCCACTTTTAAACTCACTCCTTTGTTTGTAAACAGGAGCCATGAAGAACTGACAACACTATCTCTTCAAGGCACTACCTGAATATGTACCAGTACATACTTGCTGACCAGGGGCAGTGATAAGGGGCTGAGGGCTTCCAGAACGTTTTCTCCAGCAGATAAGAGAGACCTGCTAGCCAGCAGAGGAGCCCAGTTAGCTCACCCAACACAGACTGAGTAACTGCCGGACCCCGGGCCAGATGCAGGGACACACAGCGTGTTCTGGGTTATCGAATATAGGCTTTCTCGCTGAATTTTGAAATGGTTGAGAAGAAGCAAAGGGAAATTTATGTGAATTCCATGAGTGAACTGAGTGTGAAATAGATGGAAAGGTAACCTGAAGGTTTAGCTTACCCATTCTTCTAATGAAAATTAGAAAACTCTAAGGAAAGTTCAGATAAAAATGATGGCAGAAGGGCTTCCCAGGTGGCACTAGTGGTAAAGAACCCGCCTGCCAATGCAGGAGACATGGGTTCAATCCCTGGGTTCAAAAGATCCTCTGGAGGAGGATGTGGCAACTCCAGTATTCTTGCCTGGAGAATCCCATGGACAGAGGAGCCTGGTGGGCTACAGTCCATAACGTCACAAAGAGTCGGACACAACTGAGTGACTGAGTGCAGAAAGAGAAAATGCTCGTAAATGTGAATATAAAAATACATAGAAAATAAAAACAAAAAGCTATTTTAAAAAATTGATGGCAGGAGAAACTCCCCTTGTGGTCCAGTGATTAAGACTCCTTGATTCCAATGTAGGGGGCACGTGTGTAATCTCTGGTTGGGGAAGTAAGATCCCATGTGACACAGCTAAAAAGAAAAAAAGATGGCAGTTTATCCTGTTCTTAATACTGCTGAGTGAAGGTGGCTTGGTCACTTCCTCCAGTAACCTATCCTAATTCCTAACCATAGTTACAATCAAAAAGTTTACCTTGGCTTATCAAAATTCTCCTAATTCAAACCAAAATGGTGCATGGTAGAAGGAAATGGCACTCTCGCGTGCTCTCTCTCTCTGCGCCCCCCACCCCACCCCTACTTCATTCCTGGACCTGTAATGATGAAGCCATAAGGACTGAAGTTTCTTCAGAAGAAATAAGGGCTTCTCAGAGAGAGAAAGCCATTCTATCTCCTTTTCATCAACTAGAACCAACACCTGCCATTCCGTTTCTTTCCCAGAAAGGAAATGGGAATGAATGAGCTCAGGTGGGCTGAAGAGCTTTGAACTCCTTTAGATATTTTTATTTCTGCAATGGAGGGAGCATGTCTCTAAGTTGCATTCTTTTCCAAAGAGAGCCTTTCCTCCCTCCCCCACCAGTATTAGTTCTGTTGTCTTATCAGCATTTCCAAAAGTTTTAACTTCTCTCTGATCTTCTGGCCCCAGAGGAAACCTCAGTGGGAGCCCCAGTCAACAATTGCTGGGCCCAGTTCCCATTTCTCAAGCCCCAGCCCTCTAATCCTTGCATATCAGGAGGGAGCAAGGTCCCATCCAGCCAGGCTGGGTTAATCCCCCCTGACGCCCCTCACTGATCACAGCGACCTTTTGTAACTTTTGTGTAAGAGTCTGAGGACACTTGTTCTGAACCCAAGGGAGAGATAAACAGAACAAGGTTTGTCAGGTTCCTTGATCGCCAGCCAGCCTCAGGGGAGGTCAGACCTGAAACCAGATGGTTTAGAACTAGGTATAAACAGAGGAATACACAGCCAGCTTGGATCTTCTACTCAGAGCCCTCCAGAGTCCATGGTTAAGGCCTTTAGACAGAGACCTTTCCCACCACCATTAATCAGCGCCATTCCTGGCAGCCAGCATCACTGGAGCACTAATTTTTGATAAGCATATTATACTTATTTATTCTGTGCACCCCAAGGCTGTTCAAAATAACAAAGGGGGTAGGCTCGGAAAAACCCTGGTAAATTTCCAGGTCCTCCCTTCCGGGCAGAGAACAGTCTTATTCCCTTTGTCAGAAGGATGTTTCCATGTGTATCAGGCACTCGGAATAAAGTCCCAGACTGGTTAGGGCACTGGTTCTCGACAAGGACAATCCCCCCCTCCTCCCACTGTCAAGGGACATCTGGAATGTCTAGAGACATTTTTAGGTTTCTCTGGTGGCTCAGCAGGAAAGAATCCACTTGCAGTGCAGGAGACCCAGGTTCGATCCTGGGTCGGGAAGGTCCCCTGGAGGAGGGCCTGGCAGCCCACTCCAGTATTCTTGCCCAGAGAGTCCCATGGACAGAGGAGCCTGGTGGGCTACTGAGCGCACACACACACATTTTGGTTGTCATAACCGGGGAGGTACTACTGACATCTTGTGGGTAGAGAGGCCAAGGATGCTGCTAAATGGTTCACAGGCGCAGGACAGCTCCCCACTCCCACCCTCACCCCCAGCAAGGAGTGATCCAGCTTCAAATGGCCCAGAATTCACATGTGAACCAGTTACACAAATCAACCTCTGCCTTCAGCCACCCCAAGAACTTCTAGCATCTGATCAACTTGACACCAAAATATTCTGTATGAACTCCTTTATGACATATGATATACCTTTATGATATACGATCTTGGATCTATCTGGACACTGCAGTTAATTTCTGTCCCTACCCTGCTGTTTCAGGGATCAATAGAGCTATGATAGCATGACTGTCCAGTCCCTCCCTGTCGCAAACCACGTGTCGCAAACCACGTGTCCGCAAACCTCCCATGCAAACCACGTGTCAGACATCAGTCTCCCCAAGGAGCAGTCATACCTTCTCCCACCAAAATATGATGGCACATATGCACCAAACTGCTTCCCTGGTGGCTCAGTGGTAAAGAATCCACCTGATAGATGCAGGTTCGATGTCTGAGTTGAAAAGATCCTCTGGAGGAAAAAAATGTAACCCTCTCCAGTATTCTTGCCTGGGAAATCTCATGGACAGAGGGGGCTGGCGGGCTACAGTCTGTGGGGTCACAAAGAATCGGACATGACTTAGTGACTAAACAACAACCCAGCAAACTCCTCTGCCAAGTCCAGCTCTGCTCCCACCCTCAGGCCTGTGCACCAGCGCCCGTGTTGAAGTCCGTGTGACCGCTGCCTCTGCCCCGGCTCTCTTTTGGATTCTCGGTGGCAACGCTGTCTCTAACCACCCACTTTCCTCCCCTTCCAGGAGGCCTCATGTGCTTATGTGTTGATCGTGACCGCCGTGTACTGGGTGTCCGAGGCGGTGCCTCTTGGAGCTGCAGCCCTGGTGCCTGCCTTCCTCTACCCGTTCTTCGGAGTCCTGCGATCCAACGAGGTTAGACCACTGGTGGCAGCCCCTGCCTGGTCCCTGCCGGGCCAGTGAGAGAGGGCTGGATGTGAAGGGAGATTCACAGAGCGTTGAGGAGGGGCTTCTTTCAACCCTGGACCAACCCATTAGCATTAAGCCTTTGAACCTGCTGTTCTGGACCCCGTGCTCCTTTCCTTCAACCCATGACCTGCATCTCCCTCAAACTGCCACTTTCAGGAAGCCTCTTGGATCCAAATGCTCCTTCAACCTGAAAACCTTTAGGAACCATGTGATTGGCACATTCAACCAGATTGCTCCCCACTCCTTTCTCTGTCTTTCGATTGTCCCTGTAGACTCTAAACACTCAAAGGAGGGGTCAGGTCTTGGGGTCTTTGGAATCTCATGATAAAGTTGAGCCTCTATGGAGCAGGGGCTCAATAAATGCTTGCTGACAGAGAAACTTACTGTGTTTCCCTGAGGCCTGACAGTGTCTTCATTCACTTCCTCTAAAAAACATCTCTCCCTTCTTCCCCAACTCAGGATTACTGCAGATTCTTTCTTTGACTGCTGTCTACCTAGACTCTGCCCTCTGTTCACTATCTCTGGCATTCTTAAAGCTCAGACAGAAATTGTCAACAGGAGGCCCAGAGTGATGCCAAATTTCAGGGCAAACAGTTAAGCCTCCGACAAATAGGAAAGAAGAAAATCACAGCCAGACACGAAGAGCAAGATGAAGAACGGTCCTCATTCATTAACACCTGGTTCCATTTGGATTATCTCATTATAGCACCTGGTCTCTGCTTAGGGTTTCTGAAGAAGATTGAATGTAGAGGTTAGTTAAGGACATAGGCTCAGAAGAAAAGAGGAAAGGGATCTATTGTTTGAATGCCCACTAAGACTCAGGTACAATCCCAGAAGTACTGTATTAGTTAATACTCCCAAGAGCTCCATCATGGTAGACATTACTATTTCCCTTCTACAGAATGAGGAAAGATGTTCAGAGTTAAGATCACATAGTAGGAAACAGCAGAATTGGATTCAAACTCATACCTATTAGATTTCAATCTATGTACTTGCTTACTGTACCGTCAGATAAACACCCCCTTAAGTATTACATAGCTTCATGGTGAGTTACTAGTAAGAACTGTATACCTTTTCACTCCACCTCTGTGATGTGAGGAAGGAATAATGAACCTGGGTCCATAGGATGCCTTAACCATGGATAACAGAATTTTTTGTGAAAGTCTAGAGATAAAATTAGGCTCCCCTCTAATTGCAGTTAGTCAGATCCTGCAGGAGACCTAGGTTCAATCCCTGGGTCAGGAAGATCCCCTGGAGAAGAGAATGGCAACCCACTCTAGTATTCTTGCCTGAAAAATTCCATGGACAGAGGAGCCTGGTGGGCTTCAGTACATGGGGTCACAAAGAGTCAGACACAGCAGAGCAACTAATTAATCACTGTACATGACTACAAACTAACATGTCCTTCTACCAGATGGACTCAATTGGCCAGTGTTTGTTTAGCTTTTTTTGGTTTGCAACATTTTGGTTTGGAGGTGGCTAGTACATTAGTTTGTTGGTTGGCATTTAGTAGTCATAAAAACTCTCCAAACTCTCCAAAAAGGATATGATCCTCCAAACGCTCAGCAGTGCTTTTATTCCTGAAATGGGTCTAACATCAGTATCCTGGGACCCACATAAAACTCTCCTGGGACCTGAAGTACTAGGCAGTCTCTCCAATTGTCCCCCTTCCTTTGTGGAAAGAGAACAGGTAGCTCGGGTCTGTATGCATGCCTAAAAGAACAAGCATCAATATTACCTTTATTAAGAGAAAAGTATGAACTTGTCTGGCAGGTTTATCTTTAAAATTGTGACAGCAAAAGCCAATGCATAAAATAAAAAAAAAAAAAAAAAAAAAAAGCCAATGAGTCAGAAGGTGAAAGTAGAGTGCAGAGAAAAAAAGTTATAGAAAGAATTGAAACTTAAGTAACATTTTTAAAGTGAGCTAACTATTCATTAAAAAGCTAATATCTTTGTATTTCACTACAGGTAGCCCAAAAGCCAACAGCATGCTTCAGCCTTAAAGTAGATGATGTCTCTATTTCCCCAAGGGCTTCCTGCAGCGGAATCCTACAGACTGGTGGGCCAGTCAGCCCCTCCATGCACTAG
The DNA here is from genome assembly GCF_963930625.1 of Muntiacus reevesi. Classification (NCBI taxonomy): domain Eukaryota; kingdom Metazoa; phylum Chordata; class Mammalia; order Artiodactyla; family Cervidae; genus Muntiacus; species Muntiacus reevesi. The sequence continues at coordinate 94,255,091 of NC_089254.1, read as the reverse complement.
GGATGTTGCTAGGCAACAGTTCATCCTAGGGTCTGCCCATCTGCACCATTAGGAAGGCTCAACCTATAAGGAGTCTAGGGAGGCAGTTGTTATCAAAGGCAACCGCACTTTGTAAGGAGAAAAAGAAGACTGTCTGGGGAGAGATTAGGGGTTGTTACTGCTTGAGCTAGAGGTGGAAAACACCAGAAGAGCCAGGGAGCCAATTTTATCATTTGAGGTGAAAAATTCTACCCCATCGCCCTGATAAAGTGGCTTTGGTTGGTGATGATATTTAACAGCTGGGCTCCAGGGTGCAGTTTAGACCAAAAATAATCTGTTTAGCTAGCCTTTTAAGCTCAGATTAAAGGAAATGCCGATCAGGTAGAGGACATGGGTGATAGCCGTGTGTGAGCCTGTTGACTTTGCAAGACAGAGAACATATCTCTTCCTCAGCCATTGACTTATCTCCTGTACCAGCACATGCTTTAGCTTTCTGGGAAAAATGAGGTGGGGGGGTGGTCTACAGGAATCCCCTTCTTCAGATACAGCAGCCATTTGTCACTCCCTAAACCCACCTGTGCTTTCCCAGCCCCTTGCCAGGACTCAGGCCACTCTGCTACCTTGTAAAGTTCTCTCCAATCCTTTAAGCTTTTAAAATCCTACACAGTTACCCTGTTGGATGAAGCCTTTCCAAAAACTTTCCAACACTAAATGTGTTGGTCCCTTCCTTTGGGACCGCCCTGATATCTTTGTCCTTTGATTTTTTTAGTTGGAGTATAATTGCTTTACAATGTTGTATTAGTTTCCACTATACAACAACAGCAATGGATGCAAATAACAGCATATAAATATATATATCCTCTCCCCCTTGAACCTCCCTCCCACCCCTCTAGGTTGTCACAGAGCACCGCGCCGAGTTCCCTGTGGTTGACAGTGGCTTCCCACTAGCTATCTCCTTTACACATGGTAGTGTATATATGTTAATGCCACACTCTCTTCCCTCACTGTGTCCACATGTCCATTCTCTATATGTGTCTCTACTCCTGCCCTGCAAGTAGGTTCATCTGTACTATCTGTCCCTTAAATGGTACAGGAGAACATCAGACTAAAAACTTGCTGTAGACATATCGTCTCTCCACCCAGCTTTACCCCATCTAGGATTTACAGTGTTTTTTACATACAGTCCACTCTCACACCAGCCTCAGTCAATGTTTCTCAACTGCAGTGTTCTTGATGGTATGTGTCAGTATTGTACTCTCCATGTGAAGGAAAGCGTGCAAATAGGATCAGTGTGACCCTGAATCTGTGGCTTCTGTCTCTCAGGTTATTCAGTCAACATTCAGAAAAATATTTATTTCTGAGTGCTGTACTTACTATGTGCACTGTAGGATGTTACAGATACCTTGCAGGTGACAAAAATGAAAAAGAAATTTGTTTTTGCCCTCTTGAATCTCATAGCTAATGCTTTGGGTTTCCCACTGGGGTTGGATGTGTGCATATAAGTGGCTAAGTTTTACAGTGATGGATTCTCAGTCTGCAGGTTAAGAGTTCACTATGCAAAGCTTAGATTGTCCTCTCTCAGCTGAACTCTGGTGCTGAAAAGAGATAGAAATGACTCCTGACCTTGAGAAGTTTCTGTTCTAGTAGAGAGAAAGTGTAAACCACAAGGAGTAACACAGAAGACTCTATGCAGTAATGCCACTATTATTGGCATTGCAGAGGATTTACACGATTTCCTGTGAGAGAATGTTCTAGATAAATGAAATTTATCCTATCAAGTGCCCAAAATTTATACTGACTGTTTTTTGATGGAGGTCTTTCCATAGGCTTTACAATTTCCCTGGTCTTCTAAAACAGGAGTTGCTGAACATAAATTAACTTTTTCTTTGGCACCTTCAGTATTTCCAGGGATAAAAATTTCTCAATCAGAGGAACCCATGTAGGCTGGATAATAGCACAGTTGAGTAGCTTGAGTAGTGGTTAAATAGCTGAACCTAAAGAATCTTTCATGACATGTTGGCATCATGCTGGAGCGAGGACACAAATGAAAATATGAAAGGCATATTACTGGGATTGCAGATGACTCAAAGCTGGATGGACCAGTTAATATACAGTGACAGAACCAATGCTGCCAGGAAGAGGCAATGGACTGGGACTGGCAAAATGAAGTTTAATAAGGATGAATGTTAGCAGTTCATGTGAAAAAGACCCTTGGCTGTCAGCTGAGTACAGACTCGGTGTAAGCTTTCCATCCAAGGTGGCTGCCAAAATGCAGAGGTCCTGTACATGCACTGTATCTTTTAATGGGTTTCCCTGGTGGCTCAGTTGGTAAAGAATCCACTTGCAGTACAGGGGACCCTGGTTTGATCCCTGGGTCAGGAAGAACCATGGAGGAGGGAAATGGCAACCCACTTCAGTATTCTTGCCTGGGAAATCCTGTGGTCAGAGGAGCCTATCTTGTAATCCTCTATAAAGTGACTATTATGTTCACTGTCCAGGGCAGTAAATTCTAGATAAGGTGCTCATTCAGAGGTGGGTAGCCGAGATGTCTAAAATCTAGAAGCTGAGTCACATGAGGAAGGAAGAGAGGCCTCAAGAGGGGCATGATTTCTGGCTTGTGCAGCTCAGCACACCAGGCTTAGAGGAGCCAAACCAGAACCAGAGGCAAAGCACCATAAGGGAGATTCCCCTTTTTGGGAGGGAAGACTCTGAAACGGGGACCCCATGTGGTCCTGCTGTTCCTGTCCCCAGAAGCACAAGTCTGATGACTGAGTCAGGGACATTAGAGGTAGACTGCATTCCTTGGGGGAGGGCCTGGGCTCTAAGGACCCTTTGACTTTAGGATTCTATCAAGGTTGTAAGCACCCAGTCACTGCTCCCTTCTGCTGGTGCACAGAGCTCAGTTCTGTATTTCAGATTTATTTTTAGGCGTGTCTTTGTTTGTTTTGCTTGCATTGTGACTCTCATTACTATCATGTATCTGCCTTGAAAGTCCTCTAAGCCCTTCTAATGTATTACAGTAGCCGGGAACAGTACCTGTCAATCAAGTGAGCTGAGAGTCACTGTTTATAGAAGAACGGCATCGAGGTAGGGGCCCAGGGGTGCTCTGGGGAACTAAACGGCATGGTTTGAATACTGAGGCTTAGAAAGTCTCAGGGGTGCCCAGGGTCAGGAACTATTTCTGGTAGTGATTACACCTGCTATCTACCCAACAAACACATGTGCGCGTGCGCGCGTGTGCACACACGCACACGCACGCACACGCACACGCACACACACGCCCTCTGCTGTCTCAGTGGCCTACACTGCAGGCCTCTAGCAACTTCCACTTAGATTCTAGCTCCTGCCGGGGCCAGAGAAGAGGCAAGGCGGCTCCAGCTGTAAAAACAAAACAGCCTCTTACAGCCAAGTGATGCTGGAGTCTGATACCCTGAAATCTGCTTCCCTATTGGCTTCTGATCTTTCTGACCCACCGATTCCTGACTGGTGCCCAGACCTTGACTCTTTGTTGAAATCTGGGGGCATTTCATATGTCACTCTCTACTCTGCCTTTCTGGAGGCTGGAGGCTGACACCCCCATCCCCTTCACCCCCCTCCCCATCCCCCTTACATATACAAGCCTGTGAGGATACAGACTGAGCATCTGTGCCCAGCCACCCACCTGAACCCAGGCTGCCCATCACCCACAACCATCCAGACACAGCCCAGAGCTGAGCCCATGCCCAGGCCACAAGAGGGGCCCAATACCCAGGAACCTACAGATCTTGCAGCCCTTTGAGGCCAAACCAGTGTTTCCACATGAAGAGCAGAAACTGGGGGCACCGGGTAAGTCAGCACTTCTACGCTCTGCAGGAGCTGGGCTGACTTCGGGCCAGGTCAGCACCCATCTCAGTCTCTCTGCAATAGCCTTCTCTAGGGTAGGGTTTGCCAAGCATGTTTTTTAAGCAACAAAAGCTTTTTTTGAAACTAAATCTTAGGAGATTCAATATATGAAACTGATGGAAGAGGAAGTCCTGCTCCGATTGGTCATGGGGGCTCAGAGCCCTGGCTGCCTGGGCCCTTCCTGCTGCAACCCCTTGTGGCCACCCTGTTCCCACCGCAGCCCCTGAGGTTCCAGGGGGCAGTGAGTGGTTTGAAAACCTCTGTCCTCAGGGAATACAGACAAGTGGCTAGGAGGGTGTCTTCGCCTGCACAGACTTAACCAGTAGAATCATCATTCCTGCCCCCAGGGAAGGGCAGAGAGGCAGCCACAGTGGGCGTAGCTTCTTTGCCAAGGAGGTGGTTGGAGTGGTGTCGGGAAGGCTCCAGCTCTGATGGGCTTATCTCATCACTGAGGGGGAGCCTGCCCAGGATCCCATCCTGGACTCACTGCAAATAGTTCAGATGAACCAAAAGAGCCTCAATATAGGCCCATCTCCAGTGACCACCACCAACCTTCTGAGGGACTGCCACCTTCCCGCCACGTGACAAGGCTCACCCGCAGCTGACCTGCAAGGAGAGCCTGGGTGTGTGCCGCCAACAGCAGGGTGCTGACAGTACCTGTGCAATGCCACCCATGACGGTGTCAGGACATAGTCAGATCCACACATCCGGCCAGTCTCCGGCTATCACCACCACGAGCAGGGGCAGCGGCAACTTAGCAAGGGGCAGGATCCAAGGTGGGAGTAAGGTAGATCTGAGTTTGAATCCAGTTTTGTCACTAACTAGTCTGGAGCAAACTGTGTGTTGACTGAAATAAAAGTTGCCAGTTAAGTTTTATTTCGGTACTTTACTGAGGACTATGGCCTGGGAGACAGCCTGGGTTACTGAGGAGCTGCTCCAAAGAGCTGAGGCAGGAGCCAGGAAATATATGAATTTATTTTTCTGGGGAAAAAAACATGTAGTCAAACATCAGAAGACTACTGCTAATCACAACAGCCATCTCCAGTTAATGATCCTGGTGCTTTTCTATTTATGAGAAGATATAAGAATCTGGAGCCATTGAAATGATTCCTTAGATATGCATCTTAACTATTTAGGGCTCATACCCAAAGTATAGAGGCTTCCTGTTTTTCTCCATCCTGCATTCCCCTCAGGGTGCATGACTGCAGAAGCTGAGGGCTTGATCCTTAGAGAACTGGAATGGGCAACATTCTTTTCTTTCCCTGTGTAACTTCTCTAAGTTGTAACCATTTTACTCACCTGGAAAATCAGAACAATTGATGTACTTACCTCATGGGGAGTTATGAGGATGTTAAAAGCTTTCTGAGTGAGAAAGTGCCCATCAGAGTGCCCAGCTCATCTTCATGAATGATTGGTTGGTCCATCTCTGTCTTTCTCCTTGACAATGCCCTTAATGATGTTCTTAGTGAGAAAAGCACTGAACCAAGATCAATATCCAGATTCCTATTCTCCTCAGACTTCTAGGATTAAAGCCACAACTGCCCTCCTCCTATTAAAAAACAACAGCAACAACTTTGTAAAAACAAAAACCTGACATATCTAGAGAGCAATAAATAATTCCACGGCCAAAGAGGGTGATGTTTTTAAAAGCTCATCACTAAGAGATGTCACCTGCAATTCACTAGCAATGAACTAGTTCATTAATAGACTACATTGCTCAGCACTTAACGTCTTTGTGCCTCTTAGTCCAGGCTGCGTTAGAAAACTCTAGAGATATCCTCACCCTTCACTTAAGAAAGTTTGGAAGCATCTTTTTCTTTGAGGTCCACCTTGCTCCTTCTTATTTCATTTATGCTGGCATACCTGATTCCTGACCTTGAATCTCGTCTTGAAGCATTTCATCTTTTTTACTTCATTGAACAATAATAATGGGCCTTTTCTGAGGACTTCTTATATGCCAAGCCTGTCCTGCATCATTTTACTTGAGGCACACAGTATGATGGATTCAATGTGTTGTGTATCACTGCACAGAGTGACGAGAGTATCTGGGTTCAGTGTTTGGTCCAAGAGCATCTGTGGGAGCAGGCATTTGAACCCAGGTCATCTTAACTCCAGAGCCTGAGCTTGTTATCCTCTGCTCCACCTTTTCAAAGCCGTCTCTCTGAGCTCATCTCTTCTTAAACACTGTCCGGAAATACCTCTGCTCTCCAAGCCCAGGGTTTTGGCACAAGGAGAAAAACCACAGAGCAGAAAAGCAGTAAAGGCAATAATCCTGCCAACATAAATGTCACAGAATCCACACACTCTAGCCACGGGAGGAGCTCTCGTCTTAGAATCTAATTTTTCTTTGCAAATAGTTCTAACGATTTCCATTATCTCGTTTCCCAACTCATAGAATATTAGTCTTGAAAATTAGATAGTGGGGAAAGGAAGGCTCATGGCAAATGTGAGGATGCAACACATTTTAGAAAATTATTAAAAAAATCCTTAAGAATCCTGGAACTCCCAGAGGGGTTCTGAATAACCAAGGCTTCATTGTCAAAGAAAAATCAGTGGGTTAGAAACCTGACCGACACCACCCCTGGACAGGGTTCTGTCTGCTGTGCCTCAGCCTTCTCCGTGGGCGAATGGCCCCAGATGTGGACAGTTGGACCACTGACTGACAGGAGAACCACAGGAGCCCCAGCTGGCAGGGTGGTGGCCAGGCTAGCTGGTTTGCACGTGTCATTTAATCCTCACAACAGCTTTACAAAAGACTGGGAGTCATATAGTCCTCATTTACTTTTTTAGATGAGAGAAATGAAGCCCAGAGAGGTTGAATCACTTGCCCAGGGTCACACAGCCAAGTCCTGGCTGACTCCAGAGCCCTTGCTCTTCCCCACTTAATGGTACTATCTTGTGATCGCAGACCACACCCAGGCTAAATCACCAAGCCTGTGGTATCATTCACAACGGGGAGGGAGGACGTGTGAACCCACCAAACACCAAATAAGAAAACAGCACAGTTGTTTTCTAAACAACTAACAACTATCCCACTGAAGTTGAGCCTGGAGCTTCCATTGGACCAGGCCCAGGTATTTGGGGTTAGCATCAGGACTGTGATTGTGAATAAAGATAAGGAATGTCGGCTGGCCCATGCTGTCTAGGGGACCAAGAATTTCCCCTGGGGTTGAATTAGATGAATGGTTTCCAGTTGGCTACCATGAATGGCATGTCGCACGGTAGCTTTAGATTCAGAGGGACCTGGATTGATATCTCGACTCCACCCCTCACATCAGGGACCCTGGAACCTTTTCCCAAACCTCTCTGGGTCTGTTTCCTCACCTTAAATGAGAAAGCAAATGCAAAATGCAACATTCCTGGTATGCAGAAGGCACTCTACACACATTGGTTCCTTTCTGCTTCCCTTTGAGAGGAACCCAGAGAAAGTAGCCCCTCCCATTGTGCAGGCTCTGAGCCTCCTGAAAGGCCATCACAAACTGGAGTTCCATTAGGGTTTGTGCCAAAGAGGCAGAAAACCATAATGCTGTCTGTCAGTCCCCTGGGAAAGTAACCCTGGTAGCACTGAGTCTTTAGAAGCTACACAGAAGGCCAGGAGTCATGGGGCCAGTGGGGGACCGTCGCCCAGGTCTCCCTCCTTGATCAACAGAGGAAAGGGAAACACTGATTCCACCACCAAGCTGCCTCTCAGCTGCCTGGGACCATGAGCGGCAGTGAGGAAGGTCCAGTTCAGCCATCCCTGGCCTTCCCCGCAGCACTTCCACCTCCCACGAGGAGGCAGCACCTCCATCCACCGTCGGGGTCCAAGCCCTGCCTTTCCTTCCAGGAGGGCACTCTCCTCCGGAGTCACAAGCCCAGCAGAGCTTCTCTGTCCTGCAGGAGAGTTAGTGACAGTGTCCATGAGGGTTGGGGTCCAGGCCGAGGACTAGGTTAACCAGAAACACAGGGCTTTTCTTCCAGCAAATGATCAGAGAGGAAAGCTGGTCCTTCTGCAGCATAGAACTCATCAGACACAAGGAAATCTCCGTGGGGGAACAAGAGAGAAGAGGGAAATGGAGCAGGTTGCCTTCTGGCGCAGCTCTTATCTTACCAAAGTGCTCCTAGCAGGGTTAAAAAATCAAATAATATTGAAAAAGATCATAATTAAAAAAATAGCTGTCTCTTCCACCTACCTCCCCCAACCCAGAGCTAATAACTTAACTTTGCTAACTGCTTCTTCTGCTATTAAGTGCCACAGTCCTTTATGATATTCCTATATTAATTGTGGCTTCCCAGGTGGCGCTAATGGTAAAGAACCTGCCTACCAAAGCAGGAGACATAAAAGAGATGGGCTCGATCCCTGGGTCAGGAAGATCCCCTGGAGGAAGGCATAGCAACCCACTCCAGTATTCTTGCCTGGAGAATCCCATGGACAGAGGAGCCTGGTGGGCCACAGTCCACAGGGTCGCAAAGAGTTGGACTCGACTGAAGCGACTTAATACACACATATTAATTGTTATCACTTTTAGACATTATCAGTTGTCTTCTGATTGTAGTCGATGAGGGTGTTATACTCTTACATCACCCAATTCTCCTCCATCTCTCAGTATAGGCATATAATTCAATAATCAAATTTCAACACTATGGTTATATAAATTCCATCTACTTTAAACATCAGAGAATTTACTATATTTGCATTTCCTTCCCTGTTCAGTATTGATTTTTCTTGCAATCAGAAATGTTATTGTTTTCTCACTTTAAGAGGGTTTCGAAGTTAGGAGTTCAACTTTTCTACATCTTTTCCTCTCAGTTTATATCATGGTCCCATTGTTGGGAACAACTCTCTTGTATGTGACGAGCATTTATTGAGTGTCTACTTTTGCAATTTATCCTATTAGGTGTTAAGAAATATAGAAACATGCTCTTTGGCCTTTTGCAGCCTAGAATTCAGTTAACAGATAAGAGCTGCTGCTGCTGCTGCTGCTAAGTCACTTCAGTCGTGTCTGACTCTGTGCGACCCCATAGACGGCAGCCCACCAGGCTCCCCTGTCCCTGGGATTCTCCAGGCAAGAACACTGGAGTGGGTTGCCATTTCCATTTCCAATGCATGAAAGTGAAAATTGAAAGTGAAAGTGAAGTCGCTCAGTCATGTCCGACTCTTAGCGACCCCATGGACTGCAGCCTACCAGGCTCCTCCATCCATGGGATTTTCCAGGCAAGAATACTGGAGTGGGGTGCCATTGCCTTCTCCAAAGAGACAAGAGAGGCACACATAAAAAGATAAACAGTACAAGCATGAAGCAACAATTTAAGCATTGCCCTATGTGCTCTGTGATGCATGTAGAGTTAATAGGACCCACAAGGAATGTTCTGGAGCCAGAGGCTAAAGGCACACAGAAGGTTTTCTGGGGGGTACCAGGCCTGAACTGGCTTTGAAGTCTCATCAAAGTGGAGATAAGAAGAGAATATTCCAAGGGAGGGGATCAATGAAGAGATGGTTCTGGACCCCAAACATAGGAAACATCTTTGAACAGGACTCAGTCTCAATTTTCTCATTATTAAAATGCAAGGAGAAGCTGGCAACTGGTACTATGATTGTTCGAGAGAAAACCCCTAATCTTAGGAAATAAACACTGAAATACTTACGGGAAAAGGTCCAAAATGTTTGTAACCTTCAAATGGTTGAGAAACAAATAAACAAAAATGGATACAGTGTAGGATATTCCTTGCACTATTATCATTTTGGGACCTTTTGGAACTTTGTAATTATTGGGCAAGTTATAAAGACACCTTCAAGAACTCTATCTTAAGGAAATAATCACATTCATATAAGCTTAATGATTTAAGCAGAAAATTATTCTTTGTTCCATTGTAGCAAAGAAAGAAAGAAAAGAAATCAACTTAAATATTCAACAAAAGGAAAATGGCTAAAAATTCTATAGTACTTCATGCTGCCAGGAGCATGGATTTTTCAAATAAATTTAAGTCTCAAAAGAAAATGATCAAAGTACAATGTCAAATGAAAAAACAGAGGATAAAAGCCAGCACATACTATATAAATCCAATTATGTATCTATATAGACTTTAAAAATCGAAGAGAATATACCACAGTATTAACAGTAGTAAGATTGAGGGTGATTTTATATTTAAGTTTTCTATATTTTAAAGTTTTCCATAGTGAACAGGTGTTTTTCTAATAAGAAAATGAACATGGTTTTATAAAAAAAAAAAAAAAACTAAAGAAAATAAGATTAGTGGACAGACCCAGGGTTATTTTCATAATTTTGAAGGACATAGCTCAGTTGGTAAGGAATCTGTGTGAATTGCAGGAGATGCTAGTTCAATTCCTGGGTCAGGAAGATCTGCTGGAGAAGGGATAGGCTACCCACTCCAGTATTCTTGGGCTTCCCTTGTGGTTCAGCTGGCAAAGAATCCACCTGCAATGAGGGAGACCAGGGTTCGATCCCTGGGTTGGGAAGATCCCCTGGAGAAGGGAAAGGCTACCCACTCGAGTATTCTGGCCTGGAGAATTCCAAGGACTGTATAGTCCATTTGGTCGTAAAGAGTTGGACATGACTGAGCGACTTTCACTTCACTCACAAGATAAAATTGTTAATGTTTATTTTTTGAAATCATATTCATAATGGGTGTTTTTTATATCTCTTAAAAAGTGGAGAAGACTATTTACCCTATAGAGTTATTGGCAGGATTAAATGAAATAATCTTTGTAATGTGCTTAGCCAACTCACTGGAAAAGACCCTGATGCTGGGGAAGATTGAAGGCAAAAGGAGAAGAGGATGGCAGAGGATGAGATGGTTAGACAGTATCACTGATTCAATGGGCATGAATTTCAGCAAATTCCAGGAGATAGCAAAGGACGCGGTCCATGGGGTTGCAAAGCGTCGGACATGACTTGGCAACTGAACAACAAAGCTAGAACAGCACCCGCCCAAAGTAGAATATGTATGTGTAATATTGTTGTTTAGCTGCTAAGTTACGTCTCACTCTTTTGTGACCCATAGACTGCAGCCCACCAGGCTCCTCTGTCCATGGAATTTTCCAGGCTAGAACTACTGGAGTGAGTTGTCGTTTCCCCCTCCACGGGTTCTTCCCGACCCTGAGGATCAAACCCCGGTCTCCTGAATTGCCGGGTGGATTCTTTACCACTGAGCCAGCAGGGAAGCCCATATATGTAATATACACCATAGCTAGCTATTTAAATAAACCTCGCCTCCCTGCTTCTTGCCTGCCAGCCTGTGGTTGACAGCGCGTTTAGCCGGATGGGGGCTGGGCGCCGGGTCGGGCCGGGGTGACCCACCCTGGCCTCCGCAGGTGGCGGGCGAGTACTTCAAGAACACCACGCTGCTGCTGGTGGGCGTCATCTGCGTGGCGGCGGCCGTGGAGAAGTGGAACCTGCACAAGCGCATTGCTCTGCGCATGGTCCTGATGGCTGGAGCCAAGCCGGGCATGTGAGTCACACTGAGCGCGCCTCCCCAGCTCCCACCGGGCCCCCGGACAGTCAGGGGGATGTCCACCTGAGGTTTTCTACCAAAAGGGATGGGAGGACACCAGGGCCATGAGGCTCCCTCCTCTCCCACCAGGGAGAGGGACTGTGACCTTGGAACGGAGACGTTAGTGTCCTTTATCGTCACAATCTAAATAACCCGAGTAACCTAGACTCCCGGTGCAGCAGGTTACAACATCTAAGCGGCTCATTCAGTAAAACAAGATGGACCAACGTAAGCTGTTTCCCAACCTTCTTTCCGGTGTATCAGGTAACAGGCTGGATGAAGCAGTGGTGTCTTCTCCTCTGTCATTTGAGGAGGCGTGGCAGTTTCCTGCCATCCACCCCGAGTTCGTGTTGTCACTGGTTCAGACCACAGGCCTGCCACACGTGGCACCTGAACCCATCTGCAGCCCCTCAGCTGTCTCCTCTTCTCTCTTTGTTGTCAGGAGGGGTACTTGGGAATGTGTAGGAGGTCAGAATTGATGGTGTTGTGTGAACTCACTCCCACTCTGTTGGATAATAACCCTGCCCTTCCCTTTGGAATACTTTCCTCACCTCCTTCTAGCTTACAGCTTTCTTGCAACCCTTTTTCCCTGGCTCCTTTGAGAATCCAACAGAGCATAAATAAATATTATGGTATTCATTTTCAACATTAGTCATTAGATGAATACAGGTTATAATTCAGAAGATGTTCCCGTCTCTCACTTAACCACAGCTTTAATTCACAGCATTAAAGGGGGGGGGGGGGTATTCTCGGTAATATCCCCTCACTCAATAATAACCTAATATTGTACCCCACACTCAACCTGCTGGACAGTTTGGCACTTCCCAACATGATATTCGGACTCTGCAGCTCTTTAAAACCCCTGAATACCATCTTCGAGAATTTTTATCCCATTGTGTTTCCACTCATCTCTGTTCACTGCACCTTCCACCCCTGTGAGGCCCTCTGTTTGCTGGTGAGGGCCCAAATCAGACCAACTCTTGTCGCCATCAGCCTAAAGAGAGGCTTCATTGGGGCTCTGGCACCTACCCAGTCATGATCCATAGGACAGACATGCTGGCCCCAAACTGCACATGGGAAGTTTTTATGTTGACTTCTCTTATGGAAATGAGAACTATATCTGTACACACAGTGCATGTTTTCAAAGTCAAGGAGAACTTGAATGGTATCTTTGTTAGCCTTTCTCCAAGCCTCAACTCTTTAAGACACCAGCTTGAAAAAGTACACACAGTGAAATAGAACACTGGGACCTTTGAGGGCTAAGCTTTCAACATGTTAGTAGCGGAACAAGTAGTGGGCGGAACCAGGAGCTCCATCCATTCATCTCTATTCGGTCGCTAATAACTATGGTGACATGGCTGCAAAGCAAGGAATATGAAGGTATTCAGAGGTTTGCTGGATGCAAGGGCCAAAAAAGAATTCCTTTATACCCACACAAAGAAACACACATCATCACCAAGCTAATGTCACCAAGCTCTCTCCACAGAGAGATGAGGAATCAGTTAAGTCCATGCCCTGTGACCCTATGACCAAAGCTCTTTGCTTAAGTAAGGGCTTTTTTTGGTGGGGGTAGGGGGGAATGCCAAGGCCACACTAGCCCATGAAGTGTGCTTCATTCATTCAACACATCTTCACATCTTTAATGTTGACTCTGTGCCAAGCCCTGGGAGTACCAAGTATGACATAAAACCCCAATATTCTGGATAAACGCCCGCACCGGTGGGTTGGTAGGAGGCCCTGAGGGAGCCCCGTGAGGTCAGAGGTGGGGCCTGGGGAGGCGGGCATGCCCCCACCCCGAACCCCTCCCTGCCTTGCAGGCTGCTGCTCTGCTTCATGTGCTGCACCACGCTGCTGTCCATGTGGCTCTCCAACACGTCCACCACCGCCATGGTCATGCCCATCGTGGAGGCCGTGCTGCAGGAGCTGGTCAGTGCCGAGGAGGAGCAGCTCGTGGCCGGCACCCCCAGCGCCGAAGAGGCCGAGCCCATCAGTACAGTTTGCTGGAGTTCATCTCCCCCTTGCTCCTCCACCCCTCCTCCAGTGACACCCCCCAGCTCGGCACCTGCTCCCACCACCCCACCTCCCCGGCTTCCCTCCCCTCGTCTTCTAACGCCCCCCTCTCCTGCCCCTTATCCCCTAACCTCCATCCCTGTTCATCCAGAGGTTCCCTGTGACCCCCATTCCCAGCTGTTTCTTTTTGCCCCACTTCCAGCAGCCTCTGCTGCTCCTGCCCCCAGATGTTCAAGGATTAGCCCAGGACCCCAGGCTTTTTTCTGTGTCCCTGAGTCCCACCACGCCCTCAGAGTGGAGGGAAGGGGAATCGCCAGGCACCAGGTCCAGCAGGAGCCTGCATGCCCCTGGGTCCCCCTAGTCCAGCCCCAGCCCGGAGTCCCTGCCCTTCAGGATCAAGTCCGGACTCCATGTCTAACTTTCTGCTTTCCTTTGCTGCTGTAGATCTCGATGTAAACAACAGCCAACCTCCCCTGGAACTCATCTTTGTCAATGAAGAGTGAGTATGACTGCCCCCCCAGGTCCATCCCAGAGGTCAGGAAAGAGTCCCCCCAGGAACCGCCCTTTCAGCTGGATGGGCCACACTCACAGCTCACCACACCACCACCTTACCCCCGCCCCGATTTCCTCTCTGGCCGGGAGACACTGCCCAAGATCCTGAGGGCAGCTCCCTTCAAAACTGGGTACTGCAGGGCTGAGGGAAGAGGGGGAAAGACTACGCTGAACCTGACAGGATATACAGACTGTACATACATTTCCCAAGCAGAATTTCATCTAAATTGATGTCCCTCTTGGGAGAATATTTTAAAAATCTATGGATGAAAAACATCTTGCATATTGGATATTGCTGGAACCTCTTAGAGGACCACAAAGGATTTCATAGGTATTAGATATGGTCTTACTAGTTTTGGTAAGATTTTAGTCTTACAAGATTTGGTCTTGTTAGATATGGCAAGGAAAAATTAAGTGGCACGTTGGGGATAACAGGACAGTTGGTGAGAGAGCCCCGGGATGATGAAAACAAGATTTTTTAGAAAAGGAGAAATCTGGTCTCAAACACTCATGTGAGGCAGATTCATGAACAGCTGATTTCTTTTGAACATCTGATATCAATATGTGGTCTTCAAGGAAGACTGTGATGAATAGGACATTTTAAAAGTTGGATCTGTACTAGAGCTCCGTTGTGCAATTTGCTCTTTTCATAAAAAGGGGGGATACCCACAGTGAGTGAGACCAGCACTATCTGGAGAAACAGATGCAGGGGGCCCCTCCTCCCACCACTGTCTCCTATCATAATACACTGGCCTTGCCTCCTCACCCTTGATGATGTCTCAGGCAAATCCCACAGCTCCTTCCGGATATTAGACCAATCTCATTTTCAGATATTCTGCCATCTAGTCCAGGCTCGTGTCAAAACTTCACTCTCATTTGAAGCTTCTCCCCACACTCTATCATGCTCACACTCAACCCCCCGTCAGCCCAGGTCTGCAGGATGAGAGGTGACCGTGAGCGGGGGAGCAGCTGGCTTTTTCTCTGTCTTCCTCTGCCTTCCCCTCCCCTCACCAACCCTCTCTGCTACTTCTGACTTCTCCAGGGTCAGGACAGCAGCTGTAGGGAGCAGGAAAGATACAGGGGCACAGAGGGCCTTGGCTGGAAGTATTGGAGAGTGCGGTCAGTGCCTGGGGACTCAGGTCCCTACCCTTTCCCAATCGGGCATTTCCCTTCAGCGTCTTCAGAGCATCCCCTGGAGGCCACCTCTGCACAGGGCCCAGTGGCATGAGGTGCTCTTGGAGAACTGCTTGGCCGCCTTGGTTCTGTGGTCTGGTGGCTCACTCCCCACGCCCTTCCATCTGGGGTTGCCTCTGCCTCTGTGGTGGGGCCTTTACATGCTGAGCAGCAGCCCAGCCACCTTCCCTCTGGGCCTTCCCCCCGACAAGAACCGCTGGACACCGAAAGCTCTAGCTGCTCCTGGTGCAGGGGGTCTGTTCC
Source organism: Muntiacus reevesi (assembly GCF_963930625.1). Classification (NCBI taxonomy): domain Eukaryota; kingdom Metazoa; phylum Chordata; class Mammalia; order Artiodactyla; family Cervidae; genus Muntiacus; species Muntiacus reevesi. The sequence continues at coordinate 94,239,740 of NC_089254.1, read as the reverse complement.
CCCTCACTCTGGCCCCCTCGGCAGCACCCACTGGCCTCTTGCCCTTGTTTCTTTTCCAAATGAAAACACACGTCCCAAACTCCAAAGCCGAAGCTCAGGGTGTCCCTGGATTCTCTCAGCAGCACTGGAGCAGGGGGATTCAGGGAGGGGGTTGCCAGACTGCCAGACAGGATGGCAGTCTGAGGGGTTCCTCACCAGCCTCCTCACCGATTTGGGAAGGAGGACAGGGAAATATCACAATACTCCCCCCAGGCTGACAACTCCCTCCAATGAACGCTTCCCCTGAGCTCCATCAACTCCCGATAGAGCCTGGAGGTGGGTGACGACCGCAGGGCCCCACGTCCTGCATGTGTCCACCACCTCACTGGCTTTCCCAGTGGCTGAGCTCACGGGACCCACTGTCCTCAGAGCTAAGACAGACCAGAAACATGCCTTTAGTGCTGAGTGGCAGTCGGTAAGGCTGGTGATAAATCCCTACCTTCCTCTCTCCCCAAGGCAGAGCTGGAGGGTGGCCAGGGTGGGAGGGACCCACGGTGACTCCCACCCTGGGGGGTGCAGCTGCTGCTGAGAAACTCGCCCCCACCTTCTTGCTCTCCTGTGACTTTCACCACCCGTGGCCCTGGCCCTCCCTGCTCCTGTTCTCCTTAAAGAAGAATTTCACATTTCTCCTTCTAGATGGTCAGCCAGTGAGACTGTGGTCCGGGGGCCCAGGCTCTCCAGGCAGGCAGACAGGCTCCTCTCTGGCACCACCACTTAGCACGCAGCCCCCCGGGGAAGCTAGTAACCTCCCTCTGCTTAGATTCCTACCCTGTAAATGTAGGTAACAGTACCAGCCCCACAGATCTGCTGTGAGATTAACAAGGTCATGAGGATTGGAATCCATTCTTGAGGGCTCAGCTCCATGTTAGCTATTATTAGGAGTCTCGGTCTCCCTTCAAAGGCAACCCCCTGACCCCCGTCCCCACAAATCCTTACCACATCTCTCGAAGGTGAGATTCGTCTTCTTTGTAGCCAAGAACACCCGAGTCTAGAAGGGTCCTTTATACCAAACATCAATGTGGGGAGGACCCTCAGCCAGTCTGGGCCACTGCTGTTTTTCCCACCTCCTTTGTTCTCTTCCAGCACGTCGAATACAGACTTCAGTTCCCTGATGCAGAACAAGGTATGGCCTGGTTTCTCCTGTGCTTTGAGATACTTAAAAGACCCTCAAGATAACTCATGGGGCCTTCCCTGGCGATCCAGTGGTTGAGATGCCGCCTTTTCACTGTAAGGGGTGAAGGTTTGATCCCTGCTTGGGGAACGGAGATCCTGCAAGCTGCATGGTGCAGCCAAAAAAAAAAAAAACAGTTATACAAAAAAAAAAAGGTAACTCAGAGACAGAGATGCCTGGCAGCTTGTCGAGAGCCAGTGGCCTTCTCAGATGTGAGGGCAGAGAGGTGCTCACCTGAGCCTGCACACGTGAGGCTTCAGGCAGTTCTGAAGCCCAGGCCTGGTTTCTGGGCTTAGCTTCACAAAGGGACAAGCTAACTTTTCCTCACAGAAACCCAATATTCAGCCATCCATGGATTCACCGTTAGGACTCCTTTCAGGAGGGGTTCATTTAGAAAAATCGTACTACAAAAGAGGATGGTTTATAGGTGAAAGTCAAGTTGCCCACACACTGCTCAGCCTTGCCCCTTCCGCTGGGGTTGGTTTTACATCACTTCTCACCTCAGTCCCAATGGATGGGCCTTGATTGGTCCAAACTGTGGACTTGGTTGTGTGCGTTTTCTTTCTCATTTTCTGTGTGTTAAAATGAAGGGCTCCTCATGAGCTAATGGAGTTCTAGAAAGTCAAGCTCTCCTCTAAGAACAGAGCCATGTTTTTCCAAATTTCAAAAGCTTCTTCAAATGGGGTGCTTGGTCCAGCTGGACAGGAACCTGTGAAAAGGAGGCAGGCAGAGTGGGGGTGGCTCTCTACCTCTGTTCACCCTGGCTCTGCTCCCCAAGTCCCCAGGGAGGGGAGACAGAGGCGTGACCCCCCCCCCCGGGGTGATCCAGTGGCTTCTCCAGACCCCACATCCTCCCCTGATGGTGTGATGGTCTTTGTCCCGACAGAACCTGAATGGTGTGCCCACAGTCACCAGTTCTGCCAAAACAGCAAACCTCCCAGGCAGGGAGCAGCACCCATCCCAGGTAATGGAACGGTACCTCCTGGCCCTGTTTCCTTCGTGAAGCACCCGAGCTCCCAGGGGGCACTGTTCCCGCAGCTGTGAGGGCGCCAGGCAGGCGGGCTGTCACCAGGCCACTTCAGGCACCTGTGTGCGAGGTCTGCGTATGCCGTGGAGACAAGGCATCCCACTAGCTGCTGATTTCGGCAAGTTATCCCACTGCCCGAGCCTCAGTCTCATCAGCTTTAAAACTGAGGCTCAGTCTAGATCAGAGGTATTCACACTACTCCTCAAAGGTGCTTCGGGAGCCCTGCAAATATTGTGTTCACGTATCCTGAGATTTTTTAAGGCAACTGCTTTTCTGTTCCCTGATTTTCCTGGAACTTTTATCACTGAAACAAAATGCAGAAGTAAAACAGATGTGGAAGCTGGTGTCACACTGCAACTCTTACTTATAACCCTAGATTTCAAGTTTTTGTGTTCATCAAAATCATCTCAATTATGTAGCAACTGTATCATCATAAATAAACACCATTGTTTATAAAATACCAAACACTGTGCCAGGCATTTGCTGTCTAGTCTTGGCTCAACGAGGGAGCAACTTTGAACTGCATTTTCAGAGATGCAGAGAGATGTACCCAAGGCTTTGGAGGTAGTAAGAGGAGAACCTTGGTTCAAATGCACTTTCAATTAAACCATCGATGTATGCCCATTAAATGCCATATTTGTTTCCTCTATTGGAGGTCCACGATGTTTTCATTAGGAGAAAGGATCATGGAAAACCACTGGACCAGACACTCTCTGAGGTCTTCTCCATCTCTTATAATCAAGGACTCTTTCAGGAGAATGTGGAAGGCTCCAGCCTTTTCCGGGCCCTCATAGGAAGATGGGGCAGAGGTTATGGGCTTTGAGAATTGTGGCAGGGTAGCCTCTGCCCCCCGGTCTCCTCATGGGCCTGGCAGGGCAGAGGGGCACTGGCTTCTTAAGCCCAGAGCTGAGATCGGAAGTCAGAAACCTCTGACCCTGAAAGGCCATCACATGGACCACCCAGGGCCTGACCGGACCAGGGCAAGGCTGAGATTTCTATGCAAATTGAGGGGGAGGAGAAAGAGGGGAGGAAAAGTCAATAGGCAAGAAGGAAAAAGTGAGAAAGAAGGGAGGAGAGAAACACACTTTGACTCTCTGCAAAGCTTCTTTTTTAGTCATTTCTGAACCAGGACGGTATTGTAAATCCACAGAGAATTTCCATCTTCCATTTGGTATTTAAACATGAAGTAGAGAGCAGTCAGTTTTACTGGAATTCAAGTAAAAAACATAACTGTTAATATTCATAACAACAAAAATAACAATATTAATAGCTTACCATTTGTTAAATGCCAGGAAGGGTTCCAAGTACTTTCTATTTACTCTTTACAACAACCTGGCCGAGGAACTGGATTTTCCCCATTTTACAGAAGAAACTATAGTTCAGATGGGGCTGCCCAAGCAGGTCAAGAATAGAACTGGGACTGGGACCCATCTGACACCCAAGCTCAAAACATTTCCACTGCACAATGATCTTTCATGCTTTGTGGGCCAGAAGCCCAAGCTGGGTTGGAGAAGTTCACTGACTTTCCTTTGGTAGGCAAAGCCATCAGTCCTGACCCCCAGCTCCAGGAACCAGGAGCTCAAAAGAAAGTACAAGTCCCAGCATGACCAGATGATCTGCAAGTGCCTCTCTCTGAGCATCTCCTATGCCGCCACCATCGGGGGTCTGACCACCATCATCGGCACCTCCACCAGCCTCATCTTCTTGGAGCACTTCAATAAGTAAGTAATCTATTTGGTCAACTAGTATTTACAAACCATAGCAGGTCAGCAACAGACCTGGGTGCTAAGGATATAGCAGAAAATGGAATCAGAGCAGCTTCTGTACAAAGGGCCAGAGAAAAGATCAAGTCATTACAGTTAAATGTGATGAGAAGAGTGGGATTCTGCAAGGGTAGCGGGGGGCTGGTGGGGGGCATCCATCTAGAGGGAGGAAATGCCTCCCCAAAGAGGTGATGATGAAAGTAGAGACCTGAAGCCTGAGCTGGAGTAAACTAGACAAAGGGAGATCTTCCAGACAAAACAGTGTAAGAGGCTCAGAGGCAAGAAAGCAGAGAAAATAAAGGCAATGGCAGAGGGAGAAAGGCCAGGGAGGTGGATGCACAGACCACCCAGGGCCTCACAAGGCCCATGAAGGAACTGGAAATTCATCCAAAAAGGCTGGGAGAAGCCTTTGAAGAATTATAGGCAGTGAGTGAGGTGATCACATTTACAGTTTTGAAAACACATTCTGGATTTTTTAAATGGACAGTGGAATTTGGGAAGGAAAAGGCAGGAAGACAATCCAGGCTGCTGCTGCCAGCACCCAGGACAGAGCTGATGGCAGCCTGGATAACAGTGGGAGGAGAAATGGCCTGATCTGAGTGAGCTTCTGAGGTCAGATTAGGAAAAGCCTGAGAGAGGGGAAGCCCTGGACTCATTGTCTGAGTCGGGGCTTCAGCAGCTGGGTTAACAGAGCTGCCCTTGACCTACATGAGGGTAAAGATGAGGAAGTGCTGATAGAGAAGTGGACATGTCCGGGTGGACACGTCCCTGAATCTCAAGAGGCATTTTCAGGCTAAAGACACAGATGTGGAGTCGGGGTGGCCTGCAGAGGCAGGTCACCTGTGCCATCCCCAGGCCACCAGGCTCACAAGGCCCTCATGTGGGGTTTAATGTCCTGCTGTCAGTGAACAAGCGGCCCTACATTTGCCTTTTGCTCTGGGTCCCACAAAGTAGATGGTAGCTGGTCCTAGTGACTTGCATATAGAAACTGAAGCCCTAAGAGTGACAGAGATTACTCAGGAAGAACGCACAGAATAAGGAGATCAGGGGCATAAACATTAAGCCCAAACATTTAGGGACTTCCCTGTTAGTCCAGTGGTAAGACTCTGCCTAGCAATGCAGGGGACATAGGTTCTATCTCTGGTCAGACATCTAATATCCCACATGCCGCAGAGCAATGAAGCTCACACACCACAGCTCAAGAGTACAGGCACCGCAATGAGAGATCCCCCGTGCTGCAACTAAGACCTGACACAGCCAAATAATAAATAAGTAAATATTTTTTTAGAAAAACATTTAAAGTAGACTAGAAAAGAGAATAAAACAGTATCAGACAGAGAAGAGGAAAATCTAGTGTCATTCTACCCAAGGGAAAAAAGTGGTCCATATTGTTTAAAGTTGTTGAATGACCAGGCAAAGTAAGGACAAAAATGTATCCATTAGATTTGATGATATGGAGGATACTGGTGACCTAGGTGAGAACAATTTGGTCAAGTGACCTGAAAAGAAGCCAAATTTCAGTAGTTTGAGGAGTAAGGTGGAAATGAGGAAATGCAGAATTGGCTGTGAAGGGAAGGGGAGAGATGGGGTGATAATAAAGGGAGGATAAAGCATCACAAATAAATGGGGGAAACAATGGAAATAGTCATAGACTTTATTTTCTTGGACTCCAAAATCACTGCAGACGGTGACTGCAGCTATGAAATTAAGATGCTTGCTCCTTGGAAGAAAAGCAATGCCAAACCTAGAGAGAGACATTACTTTGCTGACAAAGGTCTGTATCATCAAATCTATGGTTTTTCCAGTGGTCATGTATGGATGTGAGAGTTAAGACTATAAAGAAAGCTGAGCACTGTAGAATTGATGCTTTTGAACTGTGGTGTTGGAGAAGACTCTTGAGAGTCCCTTGGACAGCAAGGAGATCAAACCAGTCCATCCTAAAGGAAATCAATCCTGAATATTCACTGGAAGGATTGATGCTGGAGCTGAAGCTCCAGTACTCTGGCCATGAGTTGTGAAGAGCCAACTCATTGGAAAAGACCCTGATGCTGGGAAAGACTGAAGGCAGAAGGAGAAGGGGACGACAGAGGATGAGATGGTTTGATGAAATCACCAACTCAGTGGACATGAGTTTGAGCAAGCTCTGGGAGGTGGTGAAGGACAAGGAAGCCCGGCATGTTGCAGTCCATGGGGTCACAAAGAGTTGGACCTGACTGAGCAACTGAACAACAAAGCAGAGTCAAGAAAGGGCTCTTAAGATGAAAGACATTCCAGCACTGAAAGGAATGATCCAGATAAGAAATAATTAAAGACTAGGGAGAGGGGATGACTGACAGTGATGGCACTGAGGAAACAAGAGGGGGTGGGATCTCGAGCAGGGAGAGAATGAAGGAAAATGGAAGAAAATGAGGAAGGAGATGGGAGGAAGAAGTATAGATCAACGTTTAAGACCTAATTCCCTAGGATCTGAGCTCTTCACAACATAGTACTCTGCCCAAGCTCAGTTTCTGCCCTTCTGATTTAGTTTCTGGGCCAATTCATATTCTTTTAGTCTATATCTTGGGTGGTAAATTTATCAGAATCTTTACATAAATTAAGAAGCAAACAGATCTGAGTGATTCTCCTGAGTGCAACGTGTATACCCTTCCATGATATCAATTTTGGTTGCTTGGATGCCATTTTAGCGCATTTCATAATTCTTGGCTGGGCTCAGGACAGCTGCAGCTGTCAAGTGACTTCTTGATAATGTATTATCATACTTTTATCATTAGCTGTACTGTTAACTCTGCTTTATGTCTCCTAAGGACTATTTAGCTTATTACTCCCCAAAATACTACATGAAATCCACCCTTTTCTAACCACTGTCCTGGTTCTTTCCCTTCCAGCCAGTATCCAGCTGCAGAAGTGGTCAACTTTGGCACCTGGTTCCTCTTCAGCTTCCCCATCTCCCTCATCATGCTGGTGGTCAGCTGGTTTTGGATGCACTGGCTGTTCCTGGGCTGCAAGTGAGTCCTAGGGCCCTGAGAGCAAGGCTCTCCCATCCATCCAGGGCCATGGCTCAAGCCCTGAGCATGATACTCTACTGGGAGCTGCCAAGTAACCATCAAGGATGCCCAGGGGAGAAGGCAGTGAAGCAGATGAGGACTCAGGCATCATGCTTTCTAGATACTCCAAACACACATGGACTCTGCACTTCTCTATGAGCTCTACAATGTAATGTTCTTAAGGTCAACTGACTGGTTAGAGGAAGGGCTGGATTCATAAAAAGTCTGAATTGGAGAGTAGTTAATGTAGTTTCATGGAGAGTAATTTGAACTAATTTCTAAGGAAATGATTCCAAGTTGCCTTAGGCTTAATTTTATAGACATGATTGATTTACACTTAATAGTTGTATGAAATATGCTCATATCACTCAAAATAACATTAGACATTCCTCTTGTAATACTATTCTAATATTAATCTACTTAGCCAGCTTTCCATTACTGATGCTTACTCCAAATTTGATCAGTTTCAAACACATAAAGGAAAGATATACCTGATGTTTTGCTATTAGTCCAGGGGACCCAACTTTCCCATTGCTCAGGGAATGTTCTCTAAGCTGAGCTTTTTAAAAAAATAACTCAAGAGACAATCATCAAATCAATGACAACTGTATACTTCCATGTTCCCAGTATTGCTAATTGAAAACTAACAACCCGTTCACCCCAAACAACCCTGTCTCTAGACAGATACACACACACACACACTTCTATGCGTGCTTGCAAAAAAATAAATATATAAGCATCTACATACATATGCCACATCACAGTGATTCTCACTTAGGTAAAGGGTGAGTGTGTAAGGACTTCCCTGGCAGTTCAGTGGCTAAGACTCTGCTTCCAATGCAGGGGGCACAGGTTCAATTCTAGTTCGGAATCAAACAGGATCCCACAAGCCACACGGTGCAGCCTAATTAATTAGCTAAATTAAAAAACCAACTGGGAGCGGGGGAAAGATGAGTGTGTAGAAACAACCCCACATAAATACCCTCACGCAAGTCCATGAGACATGAATTCACATTTATATACCAGAGATTCACCCAGGAAGCTGGGGAGAAGGCTGCTGATAGGCTGTGTTAACTTGGCAGACGAAGACACATGATAGGCGGAGTGAGGGGAGAGAAGAACCGTCACAGCCAGGCCAGTAGTTTAGTGTTTGCTTACGACTTGCTCTCCACTTGCTCTCAGAAGCGACCTTCATTCCTCTGCTTATTCTTCCCTTCTCAGTTTTAAAGAGACCTGCTCTCTGAGTAAGAAGAAGAGAACCAAAAGGGAGGAGTTATCAGAGAAGAGGATCCAAGAGGAATATGAAAAGCTGGGAGCCATTACGTAAGAATCAGTCCTTCACCCTCTCTCTTTCCCTAAGAGAAAATCACAGCAGGTAAAATGTGCACAGAAGCAGCCTTGTTCTCTGTGGCCTCCTGAGCTGGGGGAGTTTTCCTCAAGTACAAATAGAGGTGCTATTTAATGCCAAAGACAAGCTGGCCCAGGCCTTAGGGGCCACCCTTCCCCATTGCTGTATTCCAAGTGGTTGAGCAGAAGCTGCGTCTCAGGTCTCCAGTTCTGGAGCCCTGATCGCAAGAGCATCCCGAAGCAAAGTGAGGAGGCCAAGCGAAACGTCCCAGTTCCTGGAGGAGGTCTTCCTGTTTTCTCTTCTAGCTACCCGGAAATGGTGACTGGATTCTTCTTCATCCTGATGACCGTGCTGTGGTTTACTCGGGAGCCTGGCTTTGTTCCTGGTTGGGATTCCTTCTTTGAAAAGTAAATGATACCGTCTCTGTGAACGACCCCCTCACCCGAACTCTTCAGGCAGTACCTACCAGGATCCCTTCCTAGACTCTTAGGGATAGTCAGGAACCCAGGAAGGAATCTGTCCTCTTAAAAATTCATCTTTCTTAGAGAAGTTGCAGTGCAGACCCAAGAAGAAAACAGTCTTTGGAGTCTGCCTCCAGGGTTGGGGTCAGGAGCTGCCACTTACCATCCACATGACCTTGGTCTTGTTACTTGAGTGCTTGTTTTGAGAGTTTAAAGGGGAAAATGTAGAGTAAAACACCACCTGTGAAGGCTATGGTTGCAGTGGCCAAGGGGTGTCCCGCCACCCCCCCCCCCGATATTCCCAAGGGCCAGGGTCACACGCCACAAGCTCTCAGTGCCAGCTTGTGCCCCTCCCAGGAAAGAGAACGCCCCCTTTTCTCTTCTCCTCTGTCTAAAATAACTCCTGCTCACTCCTTCCAACAGGTCCATACATTCACACTAAGACATCTACCCTAGCCAGGCCCTGCCTCCAGACATTAAATCCACCAGCGGATGGCATGGCAGCAGCTGGACAGAGGGAAGGCTGAGGTCCCCACTAGACCAGGTGCCCTAGAAAGGCACCACGTGCAGACAGGCTGTCCTGGGCCCGGTGTGACCCCTGGGCCTCCTGACTCTCCTCCCCAGCTCTGCTTGTCTCTGGCAGGAAGGGCTATCGCACCGATGCCACGGTCTCTGTCTTCCTTGGCTTCCTCCTCTTCCTGATTCCAGCGAAGAAGCCTTGCTTCGGGAAAAAGAGAGATGGTGAGAGGAGTTCAAGGGAAGAGTCGGGGCTGGCTCCAGTCAAATAATGGTCTAAGCTCAGAATTTCTGGAAGGAGCCTTACCATAGCCCTTCTGACTCCTCCCGGCGTAGCAGAGTATCCTCTCGTTCATCAACGAGACCCCTGTCTCCACGAATCACACCAGGAGGGTTCATCTGGCTCCGCCTGTCTCCCTGTGATCTAGGGGAAGACCGGGGGCCCTCGCTGGGCATGGAGCCCATCATCACGTGGAAGGACTTCCAGAAGACCATGCCCTGGGAGATCGTCATTCTGGTGGGAGGAGGCTACGCTCTGGCTTCTGGCAGCAAGGTAACCCTTGAGTCGTCTTATTGGGCCAAGTATTTTTCATTACGTAAATTATGTCAAGCCACTGGCTTTATATAACGAGTCCTTATGGTTCTGGGAGGGAAGATTCAGAGGTGCTAAGTGGTGAATGTCCACCCAAGTCGCTGAGAAGGGAAGCCAGGAATGGACATCATGTCCCACCCGGAATGTCTAAATGGCACCACTGGGAGCAGAGTCCCGGCATACAGGCATTCACACCTCATGTACGGGCCCACACCACTGCAGGCAAGAGAAGTACTGGACTCTGTAGCCATCTCATCTGGGGATCTGACAGTGGTGACAGGTATAAGGGCCAAGAGATGCCCCAGACTGATCCCTCAGTCAGTCTGTATGCCTATCCTGAGGACCTGTGGAGAATGTATGCTAAAGCGGGTATAGATGCCCCCTGATTTCCTGTGTGGGAGGATTTGGGATGAGATCTTTTAAAGGGGGCTGGTGGGAAAGAGTTGATTTTCCTTACCCTTTCCTAAAGTAACAACTGTTAATAATCAGGTTAAGGTTCTCACTCTTTCCTTCCTCTGTCTTCTCTGTATGTTTAACACATTAACCCATTCTAAACGTGGCTTAGTTTTGACTGCCCATTGTGTGGGCCTCAATGCTATCTGCATCAGTAATCAGGTCCCAGGGTCCTCCACTTGGAAGGAACCACGGAGGACACGGGGTTCGCTAGCCCACCAGGAGAGACTTCTTCCCTCCAGGACACCTCGGGTGACGAGGCCAGCCCTACACAGCCAGCAGAGAAGTCACTCTTGACTTTCAGTTAAAGTCTTCTGGATGTCTTCCACTCCTTGGTCTGGCTTTCTTCTCAGGAACCCTCTCCTCAGTAATAATTATTAAAACAATACAGACACTTATGTTCCCCTAGATCATGTTTTCTTCCAACTAAAACTCCCCAGTTCCTTTAACCATTCTTCATAGGAGTAGTGAGCCCTGACCACACTGGTCTCTCTCCTTAGGACTCACTACACCTTGCCTTTGATCAAAGACAGTCCGAGTGTGGTCAGTCTACTGCAGACTAGAGCAGTTATTAATAATAACTCAAGCCCCGTCCTGTATTTTATGGAAGCTTTTACAAGGCTTTGTTGGCACTCATGTCAATGTTTACACTGAAACCACAGTCAACTAATACCCTTCATTCTTTTCGTTGTTAGCCATTATTAAGCTTCAAATCCTTCAATCAGTTCTATATATATGCTTTCAATATTTGATTCCAAGTCCACAGTATCATATCTATCCTTGTTGAATTTCAGTGGTTAGTTTTGGCCACTGAGCCCAGCCTGGCAAGATTTTTTTTTTTTAACCAAAATTGTACATGTACAGTTGGTATGGCTATAAAACCTACTCACTCTACTACTTTAATAATATAATTTAGGTACAGTATGTGTGATTCCTCCTGAATCGGAAATAGTTTCAGAGTCTTAACATTAGTGAGGAAAATTCAATAAAAATGTTTTCATACCAAGGGTTTAAAAACTTAGTTTCCTTTACTCTGTTTTTCCCCCTAACTTTACAGTCTAATTTATCAGTTTATTTCAAATTATAGTATAAGCTAGTTCTTCTGAAGAAAAAATTGCCACTATTTCACTTTACTTACAAGTACTGTTGGATAACATGATAAATAATACTCCATTTCTTTATAAAACACACTGCTTCCACTCAGCTCACTTCTCTGCCTCCTCTCTTTTCTCATGAGCAGAGTTTTATGTGTCACAAGCAATAGCAATTACAGAGGTTCGAGGCACTGCACCCACTATTAACTGAGGTAGTCCTCACATATTGCATTTATAGCTGTCAGTCAGTGGAGAAAATAAAAAGGAAGTGTCTCAGGGTAAAAATGGCTACATGAGAGAATTCTGCGGCCCTTTGGTTATCAGTTGTCTATGAGCGTGCCATGAAGTGGCCCGGGTGCTGTGGAGATGAAATGAGCTTTTGATGAACAGGGAGAAGAGGAGAAAGGGTGGCCTGCAGACAACATAGTGAGGCCGTCCTTAATAGCAGAACATGAGTAGGGCCCGCAGTTTGAGGAATCATAAAACGTCTCACCCTGTTTTTTGCCCTCATCCCCATTTCTTTATTGCATTTGCAGTCTGGAGGGTGAACAGGAAAAGTCAGAGCATGTCAACTAGAGAAGGGAGAGGAGGGAGGGTGGGAGAGCTGGAAAGTGCATACGGCAACCTGGGGTTTTTTAAGAACATAAACTCAATTGTGCCCTTCATTTTTAGGGGATGGGGAGAGCCCTCATCACTGGCAGATGAACATCTTCCAACCAAATGAATTACTCCAAGTGGAAATATTGGTTTATTTGAGTTGATGTGTGTAGGTGTTGCTAATGGAAAAGGTTCAAGCCTTTATTTCATATTGACAAGAAGTACGGGCAGATGGCAGATCCTGATGTCAGCCATGATGAGACCTGAACCTAACACAGGCTGAGGCTGAATGACCATTTCCAGGCTAGTGAGGTGGCACCTTCACCACGACATGGAGACAGACCTGTAATTCCTCTCTCCCTCATTACTCACGTAAAATTTCTAATGTCCAGCCCTGCCTACTCAGGCCTCAAAGACCAGAAGAAAAGTTACTATCCAAACATGGTGATAATTTGTTCCCTCTCATGGGCGATAATAGAAATAGATTTCAAAAGCAGGAATAAGGATTATACTTGGCAACCTCTGCAAAGGGCATTGTTGATTGAATGGACAGCATGACACTGTCAGAGGCTGGAGAAAGAGTAGCAGGTTTGAAGCTGAGCGGCCCACCACCCCTAAAGGTCTCCAATCCCTGCCAAGTTGTCACAGCGCCGAGGAGGATCACAAGTGGAGGCTCTCCGTGCCCTGTGACAACAACTGACCAGGCGGCTCTAAGACTAAATGTGCAACCAATAAAAAAAAAAGAATTTGCTGAGACCCTTGTGGTCCAGTGGCTAAGACTCCACACTCCTAGTGCAGGGGGCTCAGGTTTGATCCTTGGTCAGGGAACTAGATCCCACATGCTGCAACTAAGACCCAGCACAGCTAAATAAATAAATATTAAAAAATAATAATAATTTGCTGGGCTATGAAGTGACTTAATCATAAAAACAAAACAAAACAGGAATGCCTGTGGATCCAGCCTGCCTAAAAATAGGGAGGCAAATTAGATGGCTCCTGGTGGTCCCTTCCAGCCCCCACTATCCCTGACCTTCTGGAGGCTAAGAGTGCCACTCTTTCCTCACTGCATCACCTTGTCTCCCTGCAGACCTCTGGCCTCTCCTCGTGGATCGGGCAGCAGATGCTGTCTCTGAGCAGCCTTCCACCATGGGCTGTCACCCTGCTGGCATGCATCCTGGTGTCCATTGTCACAGAGTTTGTGAGCAACCCAGCCACCATCACCATCTTCCTGCCCATCGTGTGCAGTCTGGTGAGTAGAACAGGGCTCCCAGACATCCAGTAACTGATAAGTAGATAGATAATAAAATCAAGAGCTCTAGAAACCCCTTCCCAAAAGTCTAGGCTTAGTTTAGGGGCAGTTCTGAATGGAAACAAGAATGGACAAGATAACCGTAAAACCCGAGGATTCTAATACCCCACGATTGCCGTCAATCTTTCTCTCCTGTGAAAGTGAAGTGAAAGTCGCTCAGTCGTGTCAAACTCTTTGTGACCTCACGGACTATACAGTCCATGGAATTCTCCAGGCCAGAATACTGGAGTGAGTAGCCTTTCCCTTCTCCAGGGATGAGACCTAACAGGAGGGCGGGAGAAATAGCTACAGAAAATGGAGACAAAAAGTGCTCCCAGAAGTACTCTCAGCTGCAGAGACCAAAACCACAGCTCTGTCATCACCGCCTCCACCCCGCTTCTCTGTCCAGGAGATTCTGAGAATTATGAGCAATGCCAGGCTCATTCCTGGGTCTCAGAACAATTTGTGATTAATGGAGTAGGTGTTTGCGCAGTGGGATGGTGGGGGTGGAGCCACTGGCAGATCACAGCCTGGCTAAGCAGCCCCAGAGGTGATCCACCAAACACAACGCTGCCTCCGTCCCATTCTGTAAGGTGGAACCTGTAAGATGAAGGCTCTTCCTCACTGCCAATAAGATAATATCCTCCTACTTTATCAGCCCCAAACTCTTCCCAGTCAGCCACTCTGCTCACTGCTCAGAGGTCTCCCTCCAACTTCTCCCTCTCATCAGTCCGCCTGCGTGAGTGCAGGAATGCACTTAAAACTTGGTACCATTGAGGGTAAGACCACAAGTTCAAGTCCCACATAAGGCAGTTATCTTACCTAGGAAAAACAAAAACAAAAACTTTAGTTCTGCACCCCAAGAGCGAGAGATGTCTACCTCAGTCAATACAACTTGTTCATGAGATTTGTGTTGGAAGAATTTCTCAGCTGAAGCATCAGATTTTAAAACTACTCCCTTAGACCAGCACTAAGAAATGAAACATCCCTTCTAGTAGGAAGGCAACTTGGAGTCCGTGTTTCCATGGGGAGTGAGTGAGCAGCAGGGGCCCATCCAAAGAGCCTGGGACTATGTGTTTTTGAGGGCATGGTTTAACTGTCCCTCACACATGGCATCCAGTCAAGGGCAGCTGACAGCCAGCCATCATTTAGGCACACTTGTGATGGTAAGCACGGCAAATGCAAGTCTAACCTCCATGCTAATGTTTCTGTGAATTCTCTCTTTTCCTAGTCTGAGACGCTGCAAATAAATCCACTCTACACCCTGATCCCGGTCACCATGTGCATCTCCTTTGCAGTGATGCTGCCAGTGGGCAATCCCCCCAACGCCATCGTCTTCAGTTATGGGCACTGCCAGATTAAAGATATGGTGAGTCGTGGGTGGCCTCTTCCCACCAGGCCCACCTGCCATGAAGACAGGGATGACTGGCCCTATCTAGCCTTCTAAAGGTTATTATTTTATAAGCAGTACCCCTGATCTGTCATCGCTCAGCCCCAGGGTGGCAGAAAGAATGGTCCTGGTAAAAGGTTTTTCTTTGGTCCACAAGCACCAAGAAGAGCAATCATGTGCTCTCCCCAGCCCTCATCTGGGAAAAGAGTGGGAACGTAGACAGAAAAGGCTGGGACCGACCTGGGGTGTGACGCACTCCGGAAGCTGAGAGTCTCGTTCTAGTCTTTGCTCAGTTCCTGCACTGAACCGTGGGGACGCTGGCCCGGAGTTGCTGGCTTATTCATAGGTTAAATGTGAGACACTGTGGACTGAGGGGGAAAGATACTTAGAACAAGATCCTTCTCTCTGTCCAACCCTCTCCCCAACCAAGAAACCCCCGAAGCAACAACTGCAAAATGAAGCACCCGTAGCGCATTTCTTAGTTTTCAGCGAGGCTCACGAAACACAGCTTGGAGGGGACACTTTGCGGCTGGTTTTAGTGTGGGGCCACCCTCCACCCCTCAGCCTACGCTCACGGCTGTGCTTCTCGACTCCCAGGGCTGACGAGGTTGGGGAGGGAGGAAACCCTCATACAGGTACGTGGGCCTGGTGGACTGAAATGGCCCATCCTCCCTTGCTGGGGGCTAGGTTTTCACTCCAATCCAAACTAGATCTCAGCAGCCTGTAAATATCAAACGGAGAAAAGGAAGAAAGAGCTTCAGGCTGGGAGCAGATACTCAGATCCTCTCTACTCTCATACTGCCCATCTGAGTCAGCTGAGTTACCTCGGGAATGGGGTCACAGCCGCCCCTCTGTCCCCGCCCCCCAGATCTTACTGCACAGCCCCATCTGCTCCTGCCGAGCTCCACGACGCTCCTGTCCCCTCGGCCTCCCCCTGCACCCCCGATCATGCTCCCTCTGCCGTGTGCTCCTGCCACTCACCCCCAGCCTTCACCCTGGAATCAAGGGACGAGAGTCAGTCATTTCTAAAGGCACCAAATAACGAGCAGTGAGCCGGTCCTGGGTTCTCGCCCCAGTCTAGGAACTGACTCAAGACTTCACTTCCGTCATCTGCTAAGTGAGCAGGTTCAGCCCAGATGCTCTGTGTGACCTCCCAGCTCTAAATGACCTTCGCTTAGCTCCTTTAGAACCTGCCTCCTCTCACCTGCTGGGACACGTGGGCAGTTCTCCATGCTGAAAGGCTTGGGGGGTCGGGATGATTCATAAGGACAGGGCTTGGGCCAGAAGGCAGAAGGGCGACTCACTGAGTCATCAACCACTTCCTCACATTCACTTTTCCCTCGCAGCCTGCCCGGCTCAGTCCCGGTCAGTGGACTTGTGGAGACACCCTGAGCACTTTGCTCGTCACCCGCTAGGATGCCAGCCCTCCCTAGTGTACACTTTCCCAGATGGCCCTGGCTCTGCCATCCTTCCTCCCCCCGGTCCCCCTTCCGCCTGGGCGTGTCAGCGACAGAAACGAAGCGGTCAGAGCCGCAGAGGTGACATTCCCTCAGGAGAAAGCAGCAAAGGCCCCATGCCACCAGCCATGCCACTGTCCGTCACCTCACTGCGGAAGGGCTGAGTGGAGGCGGCTGACCTTTGCCCAGGTGAACCCAAGGATGCTACTTCCTTGAGCTGTTCCTTGTGGGGAAAACGCAAGTCACAGAACACAGGCTTTCCTAGGAGGCCCTCACGTGTGAAGGCCGAGAGGCTTCTGCTTTCATGAGCTCTGTTTGATCTCAGTGAACACATTTCCCAGTCATGCAGCTGTCTTAGTGCAACTTAACATGCCGAGAGCTGGCATCCCAGGCACCTACCTCCCAGGCCTCCATGCAGCAGTGTGAGTGCTACAAAAGGAGAGGCGATGCCAACGGCCATCTCCCAGCCCCAAGTCCTTCCTGTCCACTTGTCCTCTGCAGGCCTGTGCCCGCCATGAGGCACCACTAGAGAACCAGGGGCAGTGAGGGGAGCAAGTCAGGGCCGTGCAGGGGGGCTGGGGTCATGTCAGCAAGACGGGCTCAGGCGGGGGCACCGGGGCACTTGTGCTGTCTGCTCACAGTGACCGCGGGCTGTGCGTCCTGCTGCTGTGTCCTGCAGGTGAAAGCTGGCCTGGGGGTCAATGTCATTGGCCTGGTGACAGTGATGGTGGCCATCAATACCTGGGGAATAAGCCTCTTCAACCTCAACACGTTTCCCGCCTGGGCCAAGGTCAGTAATATCACTGATCAAGCCTGACCCCTGTGGGCGAACGGCCCGACCCCAGGAGCGACCAGCGCCCAGCAGGCTGAGAGGACCAGCAGCAGCACAGGACCCCCTCAGAAGATTCCTCCATCTTCCACCTCCAGTGACGTGCGGAGAGCCTCCAAGCACAATGAACAGGCCCGGATGTGTGTCTTCCGCTCTGCCCTCCCTCCTCAGCGCGAGGAAACCTAAAACCCCTCTCCCCCCCTTGTAGCTTGTCTCCAACCAGCTCTTTCTGAATGAAAGCCGGCAAGAGACAAGTCTGTCCTCGTTGCCCCTCAGAGGCCAAGCCTCACAAACTGACCAGTCTCACTGGGTTTGATGTTATTCTTAAGTTCTCAGTCCCGTTTAGGAATAGGAGAAAACCCAAATCATCCTTCCAAGTGCAGAGAGCGAAACCAATGTCATCTCCTCTTTGGGGGAAAAGTCTCACCCAGAACCTGAGACCTGACATCAGCTCCTTTCTCCCGGGTGTTTCTCGCCCAAGTTCTCTCCACAAAAGGGCAGTTCTTAGTGAGGCCTCTTTGTGGCAATCAGTACTCTTTTATCACTCCTCTTTTAAGTGCCTCTCTTCAATGGCTTCTCTATACCCTGGCACCAAATCCCTGCAAAGAAATAGTGTCCCCTTCAGAAAGAGGCTGGTGCTGTTGTGTCAAAGGAAAAGGCAGCAGAGAAAGTAGACACGTTGAGATCAGTCTCTCTCCACTCAGCACTAACTAACCATCAATGCCACTGTGCTGGTTAAGCATTGGGAAGGAAAAACCTTCACAGTTCATACCTGTCTCACTAAGGAGGCGGAAACTGTGACTAAGACCACAGCACTATTGATGATGTGTTGATGGGCTTTCTCCAGGAGGTAATGAGTAGCTCGTCCCTAAGAAGACAGGCACAGAAAAGTCCAAACACATCTGTCACTTTCTAAAAGCTGATGAGCCCCTGGAGGGGAGGGGAGATGTCTCACGTCTCTTAAAGTCTCCAGCAACTTATATGATACAGTAAACTGTGTGCGTGTCTGCTCAATAAATGTCTTCCTTGAAATGACTCCACAAGTCCAGGCCTCCTCCTTCTTCCTGAACTGCACCCTGATCCCCATGATAGGACTGGATGTTGCTCCCAATCCCTTCAGCATGACACATTTCAGATTTCTACCATCAACTACTTGCTAAATACATCTTGTGGGAAAAGGAGGAAACCATACTTACAGCACTGCTTGAATTGATTTTAAGTTACTAATGATAGCAAGTGCAGTTTTCCAACAATGATTTATCAGTAAAGTCATTCTCTTAGTTTATCATGTATCTGTGAGTTACAAAGTTTCTTTTGTGCCAGTCAAAAACCTGCACCAGGTTTAACCAGGAATATTATGGCTGCTTCCAGTTAGCGCAGGCCAAATTACCTGGCCACTTACAAAAGTGAATGAGGCCAAATGAAATACCAATGTTAGGTACACTATGGCAGGTCTGAGGAACCAGTATCTCTACCAGTCATGTTGCTTTGAAATATTTCTGAGTCAGGATGTCACTCCTATTGTCAGGGTAGCCAAATGGTCGAGCGTCTGACCTGTTTCAGAATTTAAAAAGCCAAACCTTTAAGTCAGACAACAAGGCAATGCACAGATAATCAATAAGATGCTGGGAGTATAAACAAGCAAAAGGAGAAAGAAAAGGTGACAGATAATTAAGACTTCAGACTTTCCTGGTGGTCCAGTGGTTAAGAATCCGCCTGCCAATTCAGGGGACATGGATTCAATCCTGGTCTGGGAAGACTCCCCCTACAGGGCAACTAGGTCCACAAGTCCTAGGCCCGTGCTCCGTAACCAGAGAAGCCACTGCAATGAGCAGCTCTCACACAGCAACTACAGAGACAGCCCGCATGCAGCAACAAAGACCCAGTGCAGCCAAAAAAAAAAAAAAAGAATTCAGTTGACTTAGAATGACTGGCCCCTGTTCAGCTATTTGAGACCCTGACTTGCTCTGAAACAGAAAGCAGAGCAGCTCCGTGAAGCTGCTGCCACGTCCACCAGGCGGCTAACACTCTTGAGCAGTCAGTTCAGAAAGGGTGTTTTTCGGTCTGGTCGGTAGACTGAACAGCACTGTTCTGTCCCCAGACCGGAGATTCAGTCCAAAGCAGCCTGCTCATCCCAGATATGACTAACGAGTGTCAGCTGTGACTAACAACTCCTTGTCTTCTAACGTCACTCTGCTGCTGGACACGACCCGACAGCTCTACTTAGCTCTCCTTAGTCTTACTTTTGCAAAGACATTAAATTTGATCCTTCTCATATCACAGCTCTACATGGGTGGGAAAGCTGTAAATGATCATCTTATACCAGCTCATTTTATAGATGATGAAACTGAGAAACAAAAACACCAAGTAGAGTTGCATCTTATTCTTGATTATACATCAAATTTTGCTTCAAGTTGTCTTGGAAATTCCTTTAAGTCACCCATGAAGTACACAGTATACAATCTTTTATGTTAGAATTCACATGAAACAAAGACTCGTGTGCCATTTTAGTAAGTAAAAAATAGCTAGTTTTTCCCCCCATTGTCAGAGTAGATCTCTTATTTAGCTGAACCCAAATAAAGTAGGTGGCTTCACATTTAGACGCCTGTTTGAAAAGTGCATCTCAACACTAGGATCTCTCAGGCGAGCGAGGTAACTGAACCACTGTGAAACAGGGAGCTGAGCGCGCCCAAGGGCTCAGGCAGCTGTCCTGGGGCCACCCTCCCTGAACAAATGCTGAGCACACCGCCCGCTCTATTTACAGGGTGCCCTCTGCTTGGCCCAGTCCGGTACAGCTGTACATGTAAGAGCTGCATTTTTCACATGCGGGCGCAGGGCTCCGGTTTTGCAATGTCCCACCACACCCCAGGCACTTCCCACAAAACTTCACTGTTGGCTTGTTTCTCTCCCATGCCATCTTCAAGGTCTTCAGTGCTTGACTGCGTGGCATCCAGATTTAGGAAAGGTATAAATAGAACATGTGAAAATCCAAGTTTCACAGACTCCTTATTAAGACCAGGCAACATCTCAAAGTATTTCCCCTTCACTGTCCTGCTCCTTTCCACGAAGCAAGGTGTTAACTGACAGTGGGGGGAAAAAGAACTCACTCATTTGAGTAAGGCTGGGAAATGCTACGTGCAAAGTTCAGGCCGGGGAGCTGAAGAAAAGTTTCCTTTGCTTCAGTACAGTATATAGCGTTCCTTCAGGAGGAGTAACAGAGGAAGTATTTAAAATGTGGGAGAGTTTAGCAGAAAAGCAAACACCAGCACAGCATCTAGGGAGTGAACCACTCAGTGGAAATGAAAACATTATGCATGTTGCACATGCTCCATGAACCCGTTAAGTACGGACAACTGGAAAACCCACACATCCTAACTTTTCTCTAGAGTCACAAAAATACATTGAATAAATGAGTTAGAAAGAAGAAAACAAAACTGTCCCTTTAAACCAAAAACTGCTTAATTATCACTTAATTAACAGTAAATCAGAAGAGAGGTCTAAAGACATTAGCTGGTAACTTCAATTCATAAAATACAGTGCCAACTAAGGTTCTTTTTTCTCTTTCTTTGGGTATTTTGTTTGGGAGGTTACAGTTTAAGGATAAGGTTTCTAGTTCAATGTATCTTTTAGGTTCCCAACATCAACCCTGAAGTCTTACTTTTCACAGGTGAGTAACTTTAGTAGTATTTTATGTAACCCTCCTTTTAAGGTCGGGAGTAGCAGAAAGTCTCCTTAAATTACAACAGTGATTTTCAAACTTTTTGAAAAGAAAACAAGGCATATCTCTCAGTGGTTCTTCCCATCCCTCCACTGCTTTGTGAGGCAAGAGTCTCGACAAAACACCCAGGGAATGTACCAGTCACTGCCCTCAATACCATCACCACATCCCCTAAAATCCATGGTGGTTCTGGGCTCCTCCAACACTGTATCTCAGTAAAGGCAACGCTGCCTGAGAACTCAAAGCTCCTTTTCACTCCTGCAAGGACCTAAAACTAGGAGAGGGGCTCTGAAGGGTGACCAGGAAGTCGGCCTGTGTTCACTGGGGAGCATGGTGAAGGTCATTTCCTGGATGGTTCCCACTGGGAGAAATGATCCTCCTCATCGAGGTTAAGTGTCACTCCTGATGGAAGCTCTAACTCCAAATGAGTTTCAATTACAACATATAATTATAGAGACCTAATATTACAACACCTAAGTGACCCTCGCCCCCAAAGAAGCCAGTCTGGGAGAATACATCCACAAACAACAATGCTCCGTAGGTGATAAAAAAGAATCTGTCTTTGAAAACGGTTTTCTAAGTTTGTGGCATTTTGAATATTCTCAAGGATGGTAAACCTCTCTCCTTCAAGGTTGCAGTTCATTCTGTTAACAATTCAGTCATTCAAGAGCAAACCTTGTAAGCCAGGTGGTATGATCAATGTGGATACTATAGATTTTCATCAACAAAGCGAGTGACCAAAGAATAATAACAAATTTTGCACAGTTCATAGACTTTTGCTCCAAAAGTGAGTACAGGGGGGAAAAAAAAGTATTCAGACCAAAAGCAACATGTTTGGACTAGTATCTACTATTTATTGGATAATTTGCAAAGCACTGTGCTACTCATCACACACATTATTTCAGCTGTTTCTCATGGAAGCCCTCTGAGGTAGGTACAGAGAATACAACAGTTTCAGAAAAATAAGCTGCTTGCCCCTGATCACACTTCAAGGGAGAAGCCAGTCCATAGTATGATCTAATATGTCTCACGCACCAGTACAACTCGACAGGGACAAAACTCATCTCCATGTATGAAAGATCCATGTTTTTCAAGAGAAGCAGAATCACTTCATTTTATCATCACAGTATCAGTAGCATCACTGTCTGAAAAAAAGGTCTCTAAGCCATTCTTTCAGGTTACTGATTCTGCTAAAATGTCTTCAGAAATGGCATTATCAGCAAAGCTGCCCAACGAGCTCTCTAAAACAAAACGCCCAATGAGATGCGACTTTATTTATATTTAGTGCAAATTACCCTTCTAGGACTTCATGATGGAGCTATCCCTCTGCACTGACAAGCATAGTAACATCAAGTTTTACGTTACCACTGTAGTAGCAAGACAGGAAAAAAACCTAAGCGTTCCTCAGGAGCAGATTAAATGCATTTTATAGTATATTCATTCAGTACAACCTTACGCAGCCAAAAAAGGAAAACAGTTCTTTGTTCCTTCCATACTGCTATGTGATGATCCCCACAGGGAAGACTCTGTATACAGTTTGTTATCATTTGCATAAAAACCCCCATGCATGTGTGTGTATTTAGGCACAAAATCTTTCTCAAAAGGATACAGGAAACTAGCAACAATGTCTGACCCCAGTGAGAGGAACTAGGAGTTGGAGGATAATACAAATCACTTTTGTATTGACCCAGAGGAAAGTTGTATATTTAAACTTTTTTTTTTTACATCTAAAAAATTTTATGGACTGAGTATGCATTTGAAAAATTACAAGAGTAATTTCTGACTGCAGGAAAAAAACATAGTCTTATGAGAATCACTCTAAAGTTATAATGTACATACTCTTTTAATGCAAAAATGCAGAAAATTTCCTTTATAAACAATTTCTCATAGATCTACCATGTAATGTCAAAGGTACCTGTAATCCCATTAACTATGATTCTCATGACTGAAAAGAGCCAGATCAAATACATCTAGAAAAAACAGGCACAATAGATTATGAATTCTACTGAAGACAAAGACCATTATTTTAAATACTTTTAAATTCCCCAATTCCTGATAGGGTTCTCAGAACAGTTTCTTGGTTAATGAATAGTAAATTGATTTATTGGTGAAATTAGCAACTATGGCGCTTCCTGATGATATAAAATCAGTAGATAATTCACAGAAATTAGCTTCCAGATTTTCATTTTAATTACTACTGTGAAACAATATAATTTAGTACCAAACGTTTAAAAACCCATTATAATTACCAGACTCTGAAACACACATTATTTGGATCTCATCAACTACACAAAACTCATCCATTTTTCTTTTGAAAAAGGTAGTAGAAATCTCAAAGAATAAGGGAGAGACTACTAACTAAAGGTATGATAACTAATCGAGCACCATGATTCCATTCTCAGGACCTCCCAAGAGGCTGGAAGGAGGAAGGGAAGAAGTGAGGATGTTGGAGAAATAAGGATCGTTCTTAACTTCTGGTCCCTTTTGTGCTGTAAGGCAATGCAAGGTCTAGCGAAAACGAAAACGAAAACTGCTGAGGCTGGAGATTAAAACAAAAGCTTTTGGTTCAGACGGTAAAGGAGGCCCTGGAGAACAGTACACAGTTTATCCAGAAGGCAGTGCTGGAGTTGGCTTCAGCAACTAGGGGGTTTCTTCTTAGCGTCCACGTCTTTTTTAATTTCTTCAAGTTTTTTAGCCAGGTTTGGTATCTTTAAAGAGAAAAGAGAATATCATCATTTTATGTCTACCTAGTCAGTAATTTTTCATTTCTCTTCCTCTAAAGAGAAATGGCTTAACTTTCCTCTAAAAGAAACCTGATAAACAGCAGTGTTCCTTAGCGTCATAACTGCTTAAGAAAGATCCCAAAAGTGCTAAGTTAAAACAGGCTCCCTCCCCAAAAGTCAGACCCTGAGTTCTACTTTTATATACCCACTGAACTCCCTCAATCCAGTGCCAAGCAAAGTTGTTCAGTTCAGTTCAGTCGCTCAGTAGTGTCTGACTCTTTGCAACCCCATGGACTGCAGCACACCTGGCCTCCCTGTCCATCACCAACTCCCAGAGTTTACTCAAAGTCATGTCCATTCAGTCAGTGATGCCATCCAACCATCTCATCCTCTGTCACCCCCTTCTCCTCCTGCCTTCAATTTTTCCCAGCATCAGGGTCTTTTCAAATGAGTCAGCTCTTCGCATCAGGTGGCCAAACTACTGGAGTTTCAGCTTCAACATCAGTCCTTCCAATGAACACTTAGGACTGATCTCCTTTAGGATGGACTGGTTGGATCTCCTTGCAGTCCAAGGGACTCTCAAGAGTCTTCTCCAACAGCACAGTTCAAAAGCATCAATTCTTTGGTACTCAGCTTTATAGTCCAAATTTTCTTTATATTCCAAGCAAAGTTGTACATGTAAACAATAAACGTGACATATATTAACAAGCACCTACCTAGAAAACCCCAAGACTCAAGTTTAAGGATGACAAAGGCAATTCCCTTTGTTACACTAAAAACTTCACTACAAATCAAAGTTAAAATCATGTCTTCTTTCCTTGTCTCCTTAAAACAAACATTACATTTCAGGATTCCTATTCATGGGCAGTTGTGTCACCCGATTTTCAACTTACACATCTGTAAAGTGAAGCTAATACAACTGCCTACTTCGCGGAATTCTGTCCTTACATGTGTAGCACTAAGTGGATCCACCTCCAAACTGCTCAGTCATCTCTACAACCGGGTAGCAGGGGCTGGAAAGACCGCCCAGTGCAAGTCTCACTTCACGTGACTTTCCACAGAACTGTAAGGCTCCAGCAATGGTACTCTGCGCTAACAAACACAGCTCACGGTCTCCATGAGACCACCTAAGCTGATAGGATTCTGTTCTCTTAGGGTGAAACGTAGGTCAGGTGCTTCTGTGAGTTCTATTATTTTTTCAGACAATGGAAATCTTTCTGCAAAATTCAGGACTTTCCTCTCAGACCTATGGACCACCTTGTTTATGCTGGAAGGCATACTTTAACAAACACAAGTCACTACACACTAGGTACGTGGAATCAAGGAAGACATGAATATGGTCACTTACGTCATAGTTCTGAGCCAGATACATTCCCACCACGTTGCCGAGAGTAAATCCAAGCTGTAAGAATAGAACAGGAAGAGTCACACTGGAGACCGAGTTCTGTGCCGCCTGATACCAACCAGACCACACGGGGAGCATCTAAGGAACTCCGGACAGTGAGAAGTCCTCAGTGCCAGTCCAGGGGAGTGCATGGCATGAAATCCACATCTTTTGTCTATAAAATAGGCATGGAAATATCCTCCCACAAGGTTAAATAGTATATGGTAGAACTAAACACATTGACCTTACAAATACTTGGCTGTAAGTTCTAGAACCTCAAGTCAAAATTTGATTTTTGTTAAGAGCCACAGTTTGGTATTTTGTGTGTGTGTGGGCGGCTGGGGGGGGGGGAGTATGAGATTTGTTATTTCTTGCTACATCAAGTAAAAAGTATTTAATTTTAAAAAGTATCCAGCTAAATCATAGAATTTTAGAAAATGAAGGGATGTTCACAGTTCAATCTCTTCACATTTTAAGAAGCACCTGGTCTAAGACATGAAGTAACTTGTTCAGGGTCTTTCATCACAGGAGCACAGGATAACCTAAAGCAGATTCACACTCAAAAACTAAAATATACAAAGACATAAAGCAAGAGACTGTCACACAACTGATAGTGCATACGGCTAAGCTCTCTGGCACGGTGAGTCTAATGGCAGGGCACTTAAGACCGAGAGAACACAGGTCCCCTAGCCAGCTCTGAACCGGTGGCAAGAGACACACGCACAACCTTTAGAGAACTCTAGTGTTGTCTCACTGGGTGCCTGTCTTCCTGAACAAAAACTGCTTCATGAAAATCCCTTCACACCAAAAGAGCTTCAAAGTTCCTTCAGCTTGGAGTTTTAATGATGATCTATAATTTCCTGGTTTCTGCCCCCCTCTCCCCCCAGGTGGGATTCCCTGGTGGCTCAGATGGAAAAAATCTGCCTGCAATTCAGGAGACCCAGGTTCAATCTCTGGATCAGGAAGATCCCCTGGAGATGAAAATGGCAATATTCTTGCCTGGAGAATTCCATGAACAAAAGAGCCTGGTGGGCAAATAGTCATGGGGTCACAGAGAACTGGACATGACTGAGCGTCTAACACTTTCACCCAATAATTTAAATTGTCCAACTGGAAAAAAAAAAAAAAATTGTCCAACTGAACACCTAACTTCTAATTTTATAAATTTGAATTTGCAACTGATTTTTTTTTTTATCATTTTCTTTAGTCGCTGTTGCTCCTAATAAATACACAGCAGAGGTTAACATAGAAACATAAAGCACCGCACGTAGCACCAGTGGTCATACATGGCATGGCGGAATTGTCTTCAAGTTGGAGACGCACATAGGAGAGAGAACACAGCTGGATCCTTACTAAGCCTGAAGCTTACTAAGCTTTAAACACCCATAATTTAAATGGGTTTGTTAGTAGGATGCAAAAAAGAGACTATCAAGTCTAAACATAGACCATTTTCTGAACATTTGATTATTCAAACATAGCTTGTGAAATACTTTTATCAACGTGGCACTGAGAAGCCAAAGGATTTTTTTCCACGCCTACGGGTTGAAACCAAGTAGTAAGAGTTTTTCCAAATCCATAAAGAATATTAAATTTGCTTAAAAGAGAGGGGGGAAAATCATCTAAGAATGTTAGCTCTAACACCAAACAGAAAGAACAGAAGGTTGAAAAATTTCAAGAAAAAGAAATTGTGGTTCTACCACTATCTAGCTGTGTACCTTCAGGCAAGACACTTAACCTCCTTGGTGCTATGCCAATTTGAGGCTCCTGACTTACACTAAACAAAAATCATGGGTCTCTAGACAAGTCATGAGTCTCTGGACAAGTCATCCAACTCCAGTTTCAAAATACTGCTAGGTCTACCAATGGGATATTGTAAAACTACATACATAATGTAAGAGAAATGGTGCACTTGAAGAGAAGTTGGAGGAAAATGCATGACAGTAAAAACCATTTGTATGTTGTTCATGGAATACTCAATAGGCAAGTTTACAGAGGTAAGAAATTTTAATCAGAATAAATAAAGGATTTAAGAAAATGAAATCTATATGTGAGGAACGGTGACTGAGAAGTTAGATGGGAGTCAGAGTTCAGAGGGTCACGAACGAGCCAGAAGCCTCTCCACAGGGCAGGAATGCTTACCTTCCTCCAGGTCAAGACCTGGAGGCTTCCTCAGTGGTCCATCTGGACGGCTGGATGCTATCGCCACAGTCCTCCCCATATTACATGGTCCCCCCACCCCAAGCACTCCCCGCAGAGAAGATAAGCAGAAGGAAGGGAGTGCCTTCCTCCCAAGCTCAACACTAAATACATCATGATTATGTCCTTTCTGCAATGCTTCTGAGACTCTAGGAATATGTAACTGCTTCTCACAAACATACTGAGGACAATAAATGGTAAAACACCAGAAGTTTGGGGACTGAGGAGTGACATGAGCAAAGCTACATAGAGGACAAATGGGTGAGAAGAAATCTGAAAAACACCCTCCCAAATACATCTGGCCTCTAAAGGTTTTGATTAAAGGACTGCAGTCCCTTATATACCAAAAATCAGTTTCATATCCAGCCCTGTGAAAAGATTTCAAAATGGTCTCTTTTCTTAAAGAATTTATATGATGTACAGAAAGAAAAGCTACACAGTAAGTACAACAGCTACAACAACAGACAGGACCCTGCACAGGATCCTGAATGTAACAGATGCATGAAAACCAGAACTGGGTCATGCAGTAAGTAACAAAATCAGTGATACAGAAGTGCTTCTTTTGAGAAACCATACCTGAAAGAGATCAGTGTACCTCAACTTGTTACTAAAGGCTCTAAAGATGCTAAGGAAGTGTTAAAATGTAAACTGCCAAAGAGAATCAAGGTACAAGACTGGAATGACAATGCGATGACCTGCATAAAAGAAATAGGCCCAATGAGAAAAGAAGACTTGAACAAAAAATGGAGAGAAATACCAGTATGGAGAGCTGGGTGGGGCTAGCTGATGGACTTCAAAAACCAGCAAGCGCCTTTAGTTCTCATGCAAACCGGTAGGAAACCACTGACTGCTCTTCACCAGCAGCAACGTGATGAAAGCACCGTTCTGTCAGCATTCACCTGACAGCTATACCCAAAAACAGTTGAATAAACAGAGAGCAGAGAAGGCACACAAACATGCATGGTTTTTCTTCTTAAAAACCAAGATCAATGGAATAGAATAAAGGGTCTAAGAATAAAGCTTTACATTTACGGTCATGTGATTTTCAACAAGGGTGCTAAGCAGCCAATGGTAGAAAGATGGTCTTTGCAAGGAATGATGCTGGGACAACCGTATATCCCCATACAAACGAACAAAGCTGACACCTACTTCACATCACAAACAAAACTTAACTCAAAAGGGATCAAAGACCTAAATATAAGAGCTTAAACTATAAAACTCTTTTAAAAATGGATAAATCTTACTTTATCAAAATTTAAAAGTGTTTGTGTTTCAAAGAATACCAAGACGGTGAAGACAACCACAGAATGAAATATGTGCACATCATGCAGCTGATAAAGGGCCTGTGCTCAGAATATATAAGAAATTCTTGACGGAATGATAATAAGACAATGTAAATTTAAAATGAGTAAAGGATTTGAATAGACACTTCTCCAAAGAAGAAATACAAACAAACAGCCAACAAACACATGGAAAGGTGCTCAACATCGTCAGTCATTAAGGAAATGCAAATCAAACCCACAGCAAAGTGCCTCATTACATCCACTAGGACGACTTGAACAAAAAAGTTGAGCAAGTGCTGGCAAGGAAATGGAGAAACAGGAACATACGCTGCTGGTGGGAATGTAACATGATGCAGCCACTATGGAAAAGTCTTGCAAATCATCCAAAAGCTGAGCAGTTACCATCCGACGCACCAATTACACTTCAGGATATATAAGCAATAAAACTGAAACATGTATCTACACAAAAACTTGTACATGAATGTTCACAGCAGAAGTATTCATAACAGCCAAAAGGTGGAAACAACCCAAATGTCCATCAACTGGTGAATGAATTAACAAAACGTGGTGTAGTCACATGATGCAATATCGCCATAAAAAGGAATGAAGTACCGATCCATGCTAAAATGTGGATAAACCTTGAGAACATTATGCCAAGTGGGAGGCAGTCAGAAAAGACCACATATTATATGATTTCACTGAAAGAAAAGTCCAGGACAGGCAAATCCAGAAAGACACAAAATGAGTGACTGTCCAGGTTGGGTGTGAGGGGAATGAGAAATGAATGCTAATAGTATGGAGTTTCTTTGGAAGACAATGAAATATAGTTGTTGTTTAATCACTAAGTCATGTCTGACTCTTTGTGACCCCATGGAATGAAGCATGTCAGGCTTCCCTGTCCTTCACTATCTCCCAAAGTTTGATCAAACTCATGTCCATTGTGTCAGTCATGCCATCCCACCATCTCATCCTGTCACCCCCTTCTCCTCCTGCCTTCAATCTTTCCCAGCATCAGGGTCTTTTCCAATGAGTCAGTTCTTCACATCAGGAGGCCAAGGTACTAGAGTTCAGAATCAGTCCTTCTAAGGAATATTCAGAGTTGATTTCCTTTAAGATTGACTGATTTGATCTCCTTGCTGTCCAAGGTGTTCTCAAGAGTCTTCTCCAGCACTACAATTCAAAAGCATCATTTATTCTTCGACACTCAGTCTTCTTTATACATCTAACTCTCACATCCATACATGACTACTGAAAAAACCGCTAACTTTGACTATATACAGACCTTTGTCAGCAAAGTGATGTTTCTGCTTTTTAATACTCTAGGTTTGCCAGGGCTTCCCTTGTGCCTCAGCTGGTAAAGAATCTGTCTGCAGTGCAGGAGACCTGAGTTCGATCCCTGGGTTGGGAAGACCCCCTGGAGAAAGGAAAGGCTACCCACTCCAGTATTCTGGCCTGGAGAATTCCATGGACTGTATAATCCATGGGGTCACAAACAGTAGGACACAACTGAACAACTTTCACAGGTTTGCCATAAATATCCTTCCAAGGAGCAAGTGTCTTTTAATTGCATGTGGAGCCCACGAAAATAAAATCTGTCACTACTTCCATGTTTTCCCCTTCTACTTGCCATGAAGTGATAGAATCGAATGCCATGATCATAGGTTTTGTCGAATGTTGAGTTTTAAGCCAGCTTTTTCACTCTCCTCTTTCACTCTTATCAAGAGGCTTTTTTAAGTTTCTCTTCGATTCCTGCAGTTAGTGGTATCACCTGCATGTCTGAGGTTGTTGATATTTCTCCCAGCAATTTTGATTGATTCCAGCTTGTGATTGATCCAGCCTGGCATTTCGCATGATGTACCCTGCATAAAAGTTAAATAAGCAGAGTGACAATATACAGCCTTAATGTACTCCTTTCCCAATTTGGAACCAGTCCATTGCTCCATGTCTGGTTTTAACTGTTGCTTCTTGACCTGCATACAGGTTTCTCAGGAGACAGGTAAGGTTAGATATAAAAATTAGATAGTGGTGATTATTGCACAAGTCTGTGAACATACTACTAAACTCTACACTTTAAATGAGTGAACGGTATGGTTTCAGAACTACATTTCAAAACTATTAAAAAAATAAATAAATAAAGCAAGATCTGGGACTTTCCCAGCGGTCCAGTGGTTAGGACTCCACCCTCCCCCTACTGGGGGGCAAGGGTTTGATCCCTGGTTGGGGGATGAAGATCCTGCATGCAACACAGTCCAGCCAAAGCAAATAGTAAGAACGGGTAGAATATCAGCTATATGGGATAAAACTGAGGAAATCAAAGACAACTTTGAGGTTTCCAGATTGGGCAAAAGTTTAAGAAGAATGGAAATGTCAGATGAAAAAATGAGGACCATTAGACTAAGGCTTTGTTTTGTACATGAGAGGTCTACTGAAAATGCTGTCAATTTTTTTTTTTATGTATAGACACAAGGGGCTTAGTTACAACACTGTATCTATTAACATAAAGAAGCACCAAGTCTTAAAAAGTAGAGACAGCTCCGAAGCAATCTGACTCTTCTCAATGCTGCTCAACGCCTGCACCCAACAAAAAATGCTGTGTGTGTAGCCCAATAAATAAAGCTACAATTTTTATCTGGAAATGGTTACTTGCAATAGTCCAGAGTGAATACTACCTGACATGTCTGAAATAAGACCCATTAAATCACATTTTCAAAAAGTACACACCCAAAACAAGTTACAACATAGAATCTGAACCATTTTATATTTGCCGAGGATTTACGAAATCTAAAAATAATCTGATTGTGTTTAGCAAATATAACTAGCATTCAAAAGGACACCTAAAAATGTTTCATAGTCTCAGATGAAAAAAGCTACACACTGACAAGAAAACCAAAAGTATAAATTATCTTACATTAATAAAAAAGTAAACTGATAATTTTACTTCTCAAGCTTAGTCTCAGCTATAGAAGCTGTCAGAGGATCTCTTTGTTCCAAGGAAGCAGGGGACAAAGTTACCTTTTTTGCACCTTAGTCTTTTAAACACTCAACACTTGGTGTAGAGATAGTCATCAAATATGTTTAACAACTGCTTCAGTAATAATAAAACTCAAATTCTATCCTCCTCTACTAACACTACATAGAAGTACATTTTTAAGGTGTAAGCTAGGTTTTATATTCAATAATTTTCCTTAAAGAATGAAGAAAGTACAACAACCAAAAAAAAGCTATTAATTCTTCAATTGAGCCAGTAAATTAAACAGAGACATTCATGGAAGTTAGCCAGTAACACTCTGAAAAGCAGGGCATCAGGTAGAACTGGTCTGCCTATTTTCAAAGAAGCTGATTCAAATATTCAAATATCTTATGAATATCTGACAGGAGTAACCAAGCAAAAAAGGAATACCTAATTATAAATAAATGAAATCAATCCCAAAGTACTAAGTCCATTTGCTTGGGAAATCTAACTATGAAGTATGTTTCCTCTTCCTGTGAACTTTATGATCTATTTTAGAAAGACAAGACAAAATAAAATATTGTACATCAAGATGCAGTAAACAAAACACAGCACATTAGCAAATGATCTGAATGGGCCACATAGATTTAAGTGCCTTGTGTTAGAAATCTAATTCATATTAACATGTAAAAGGAGAAAAGTCATGATCACTAGATGGGAAAAAGCACAATAAAATTCTACTGCCAATCTCAATAAAAACTCCTAAGAAACAGAAGTGAGTAAGTGAGCGAGCGTCGCTCAGTCATGTCCGACTCTTTACAACCCCATGTACAACACAGTCCATGGAATTCTCCAGGCCAGAACATTGGAGTGGGTAGCCTTTCCCTTCTCCAGGGGATCTTCCCAACTCAGGGATCGAACCTAGGTCTCCCGCATTGCAGGCGGATTCTTTACCAGCTGAACCAGAAGGGAAGCCCAAGAACGCTGGAGTGGGTAGCCTATCCCTTCTCCAGTGGATCTTCCTGACCCAGGAATAGAACCAGGGTCTCCTGCATTACAGGTGGATTCTTTACCAACTGAGCTATCAAGAGAGTTCCATGAATCTGTTAGAAAATATCAGAAACACAAACTTCCTACTAAAACCTGAGAAGCATTTCCACTCAAAGCAGAAACATAACTGGGATATTCACTCTACTTCTACTACAAGTCCTGACTTGAGAATGAGAACAGGAGAGCGGGAAAGAAGAACTGGAAAAGAACACAGAACTGTGATTTTTGTCTTCCCTGGAGATATGAGTGCCTTCATAGTACTGCCTTCTCCGAAGTGAATCTACAAACTACTGGAGCTAAAAGGTAGACAAGGATGCTAGATACATAATCAATATACCAGAATCGTTAGCATTTTCATACATCAGCAACAACTAACTCGACAATGGTGAAACTGACCCATCCTAAAACTAAGCACCCTTGCCTAGTTTATGATTAACCAAGCTCTTTATCCAAAACTTCATTCCTGGCAACTCAAGACTCTCGCTCTGAGACTGCCCATGTGTCTATCCACACATACTGTACTCTTTTTCCTCCTAATCAACACGTGACTTGTTTCACTACAAAAAAACAAACAAAAACTTGATTCCGTTTTCTTGTTCCTTCTGACCTCAACCCTGTGCTAAATGAACACTAATCAACCAGTGTTAGATGACTAAAGTTGTTGCTAATGCTATCATTAAAAAAACAAGGTCCTACTGTATAGCACAGGGAACTACAGTCAGTACCCTGTGATAAACCATAGGGAAAAGAGTACGAAAAAGGATGTTTATGTGCACATGTGTGGTTGAATCACTTTGCTGGACAGCAGAAATCAACACATTATAAATCAACTACGCTTCAATAAAAAAAATTTTTTTAATAGTATAATTAATGTACTAAAGGTGCTACTGTCAATACATCATTAATGTGCGAAAATTGCTGTTGTGCATAACATCACTAATATACAAACTCAGCTTCCTTCTCCAGGATAAGATGAGCTAACAGACTCCTGAGTCACAGGCCACAGAACTGTAAACCAGGAACAACCCTGACTCCAAAACTACAACTAAGAAAGGTCATAGAAACATCACAAGACAATGACCCAGCTTCTTTGCTCTTCCCCTTCTAAAAACCCCAATCTCAAAGACCAAGCTGGAGCAGATCTGAGCCGTGTCTCCCACTCCCTTGCTTGGCGCCTTGCGATACAATCCTTACTTTGCAGCGAACACTGCTGTCAGAGTTTACTTTTCTGTAGAGCAGGCACACGAGCCCTCTGCTCAGTTATAATGTAATGATAAAAAGGGTGTCACGTTAACCAACAACAAAACTAAAACGCACCCAAGCATACTAGCTAAGACTAAACACAGTAAAAGTGAAGGAAAAAAAAATACTAGGCAGAACTAAAAAGTACTTAGAAAAAGCAAGACTATCACTCAGAAAATTAAAAAAAAAACAAAAACAACTCTGATGAAAGACCCTAAATAAATGGGAAATTGGATCACAACAATGTAAAGCTTTCAAGAGTAAAGTCATCAGGATGGCTTGTGGAAAAAGGTGGGAGATGGGCCACTAAGAGGAGCTGCCAAGGCAAAAAGGAGGATAAAGGGGAAGTGGGACGATGTGACAGCAGGAAGGTCCATACCCTGGGGTGGACCAGTGAGATTACCCCAGCAAACCACGTCAGAGGATACATGTTGAAGGGCAGTGGGAAAGGAAACCTTGCAAATCAAGTGAAAGTGGTTATGACTTGATGGGGAAGGACATGGGGAGCACCCACAGATTCTGAGCATGTGAATAAGACAGATCATCCTGGGTGACTACTCTGGCAGTTGCAAGACAGGACAGAACCAAGGGTGTCAAGGGAAACACAACGAACCAGAGACAATAGCCTTGGTATTCTACAGCCGATCAGATTATATTGGGAGTGCTATGTTTAAAAAAAAAAATTCAAAAACTAGAATATTCAGAGAAGGATTACCATGAAGAATGAGTGGAAGAAGAAGAGATGGGCAGCCTAAAGACAAGACTGGCGGGAGCACGGAGTTAGCGGTACCAAGGTAATGTTCATAAACCGTAAAAGATCGTCACGTGAATTAGAACTGCTTTTTAACGTCAAAGAGTAGAACCAGGTAAGAAGACATTGACCCAAAGTGAAAGAGGACCTGAGGAAACAGGTCCTGCTGTAACTGGAGGTGACTGAATATGAACTGGATGCCTCCTCAGGAGCAGAGACTTAAGCACCAGCATGTTCAACTAGAGAATCTAAAATAACTTCTCTAATTCACACCTACTAGGCGAGTGCAGCCAGTCCAAGGATGCAAGGAAGAAGACCTGCTCTACAAACTTGGCAATGAAAACACAAAGACAGAACCTGTCCTAAGGTAAGTAATGAAGGCTTGATGGCTTAAAGCAATACTAACTCTTACTGAGTGCTTACTATGCGCAAGGCAGCATTTTAACTCCTTTTCAGGAATTAATTCATGGTCTTCACAACCCTGTTAAAGCAGGTACTATTACTGTCCACTCTATGCTGGGGAAACTGAGGCACAGAGCAGTTAAGTAACTTGCCCAAAAACATACAGCACGTAAATGTGCCAGACACAGCAAGTAAATGATATCAAGAATGAAGGAGAGAACTAAGTCGAGATTATGTCAATATTTCAAGTTAATGAAAGCCAGGGCTAGGGGAGAAAGAAGTTAGGTGTGGAGTGCGGGGTGGGGAGGGAAAGAGGTAACAGGTCCCCCACATGTTGGGTCTAAGATAGAGAGTTGGACAAGAGATGTGCAGGAGACAGCTAATGACGGGGAACTGAACTCAGAGACTCAAGGTAGTTTTGGAAGCTGTCAACGGAGGTGAAAACAACAGCATGACAAGGAACACGTCCCCTAAGGGTGTTGAAATAGAGTCATGGTCTGAGCCCTGAGAAACAGTCAGAAACCAAAAGAAGGGAACAGCAGGCAGTACAAACCGGGGAGATTAGATAAGGCAATTTCCCAACTGGTGCACCGAGATACTGCTCCTCTCGGCCCCTGGAGCAGCCAGGACCCAGGGCTTGTCACCTGTACTCTGTGCAGCTTCTTTCAAAAAAAAAAAACAAGTCCCAGCGTGTTCCACTTCGTAAGAATATTGAAAAGCACTGAGATGCAGGATTCAAAAGCTGAGGGAGGACAGATTAAAGAGGAGGTGAATAAGAGTAACAGAGGCCACTCCTGTGAGACAGAAGAGAACCAACGCATTACCCCATGAAAGTGCATAAGGCAGCACACACAAAACCACCAGCAGAGCCCATCATATCAGGTTTCCCTTGAAAGGCTTTGAAAGTTTCCTTAAATCACACTGTGGCTACACCATGCTGCAAGTGAGGAGGCCACTGCAGTAAAATCAAGGCGGAAAGAGGTGCCAGGACCACAGGAACAAGTTTTGACACGTAAGGAATGGATAATGCGCAAATACTGTAATCCAAAGAGAAATGAGCAATGAAGAAAATATATTAATATAAGCAACACCATCAGGTGCAGTGGTTCTCAAATGGTGTTCCAGAAAATGACAACTGCAGGAAACATCTTGGAGGGTTCCAAAATGGGTGGTGGCAATGCACCCTCCAAGATATTTACTTGTGACTTATTCCATCACTTTCCAAACCTGTTCCAGCACCACCCTTCTGAATCCATGCCCTCCCAGTTACCAATGAGCTACAGCTGAAGTAGGAGACTCAATGACATCAATCTTATACTCTGGGGCCCATACTGTTTTTAACCTGAATGCTTCCTACAACTATAAGGCAGTAATTATTTCTGCTGACTCCTAGTCAGGGCACTGGACAAACTTTCAGAGGTGTAGCCATGTCTTGGTTAGGCAGTTTACTGTCAAGGATACCCTCTTTTGGTCTATCAAATTGAAAAATCAACTGCCATCTCAAAAAGGACAGAGGGACACTTTTTCTTATTTAATCTCTTTGATAAAGAATATAACGTTTGGCACGAACACAACATTGTAATTATTCTCCAATAAAAATTGAAAAAAAAATTTTTTTTAATTACCCCAAACTTGGAAATAAAACAGAAGGAGAGCATCTCGTTTCAGTATGCTGGAGGAAAAAAAACGTTTTTTGGGGAAAGTATCTCGTCCCAAGAGTACTCAGTTTCCATGGGTCACCTGGAAGGTTTTCAGAATCCTCGCCTCTTATCACTCAGAATTTAAGAATAAAGTTTTGAAAGCACGAAAGCCTGAGAAGAAAGACTTTCACGCTGAAAGTTGGCAAGTCGTCCTGAAACCTTCAACAAGGCAATCTTTGCCAGAAAACCTGTTTCTAACTTAAGGAGAGCCATGAAAAATAATTTGCTTACTCATGGTAACACTCATTTTCTCCCAGAATGAGCATTCTGGAAAAATTACTTGTTCACCGCGGCCTGACTCACGTATGTCAGCAACCAGCTGTCCTCAGTCTGGAAGCTATAAAAGGTCTGAGGAGGACTCCCTCGGTCTCTAACTCCGGCGGCTCACGAATTTCGAGTTTATTCCTGGCCTTCCTGTGTTCTCAAAGATGGCAACCAGTAGGGCTCCAAGCGGCGGACGGGGTACGTGTTTAAGTCGGGGGCGGGAGCGCCGAAAAGTCATTAAGGAGCCTGAACACGAGAAACGCACACAAAGCACGCGCGGCCCATCACACAACAGATTTGAAAGAACACCTATGCTCTGACACCTCAAAAGTTACGGCGTCAGAAAAACGCTAGTGAAAGGATGAGTGAAGCAGAACAAAAACCCCCACAGCCCACCCGGAAAGGCGACGAGCTAGGCGCCGGGGTTTGCGGGACCCACGCCCAGGCCCCCCGAGACCAGCACAAGGTCGGGGTGGGGGCGTCTGGAGCCCCCGAGAGCCCTGGGCCAAGCTCCGGCTCGCTCCTCAGCAGCTCCACTCACCAAGAATTGGAGCATAGTGTCGGCAAGGAAGGCGCCAAAGACAGTTGCAGCTCCTAGGGCCGTCGGGACCTACCTCCCCCGGCGCGATGGGCGGTGCCCGCGGCAGACTTCCGGTTCACGCCCTGCTCCGCCTCTCCCGCCTCGCTTCACCCGGAAGCTGTTCCTAGCGCCCCCTTGTGGGCCACCTGGGGATCACCTCCTGAACTGCCTGTCTGGCGAGAGCGCGCGGGGCACAGTAGGAGTAAGTCCCAAGGCCAAGCCAGGCTGGAAGCTTTGAACATTCAGATTCTAGAGCCCAGTGCTCAAGTACCGCTTCTATAAACTTGGGTCGGGGCCTAGTAGTCTGTATGACTACCGGCATCCCAAAGACCAGTCTTTGAACTCCCTGACCTAGAAGGACCACAGGAGGTCCTGGTTCCCATCCACACTGGCAAAGCAGAATCACCTGTGGAGCTTTTGCGGCACACTCCACTGGGGCTTCCCAAGTGGCGCTAGTGATAAAGAACCTGCCTACCAATACAAGAATCTCGAGTTTGATCCCTGTGTGGGGAAGAAATGACAACCCACTCCAGTATTCTTGCCTAGGAAATCCCATGGACAGAGGAGCCTGGCAGGCTACAGTCCATGGGGTCTGGAAAAGTCAAACACAACTTACTGACTAAACAACCAGTTTATCAAAACTAAAACCCTAATAACTAGGATGAACGTACTTACCTCTTTTTTATTTTTTTAATTCCAGCAAACTAACTCAGTAAAAGCAACACATTAAGATCCTATATTTATTTAGTATTGTTGAGGAATGGGCTTCCCTGATAGCTCAGTTGGTAAAGAATCTGCCTGCAATGCAGGAGAACCCAGTTCAATTCCTGTAGGAAAGATCCCCTGGAGAAGGGATAGGCTACCCACTCCAGTATTCTTGGGCTTCCCTTGTGGCTCAGCTGGTAAAGAATTGGGAGAACAGATGATCTATGCTCCAAAAAAGGATTGAGAAATAGATGATCTATGCTACAAACGCTTTAAAAAAAAAAAAAAAAAAATCTATAATCTTTTTCAATCTCCTCTGCTTTGCTGAAGAGCACATGCAACATCCACCAGCCTCTCTCCCGGTGTCCCAGGGAACAATGCTGAGTCAGGCGTGCGCCCTAAGTGTTAGCCTCTCCCTGTTATATGTATTACACAAACAGCATTTCTCGTCAGCCTTTAAAGCAATATACAGTGCAGCTGCAGTTCTTCCAGCTTCTCTTTTCCACACACTTCTCCACTGCCCCAACTTCTGATCCCCATTTTGCTGTTAATTTTGGAAGAAATAGTGGCAAAACAAAATAATGAAGCTCAGTAAACCCCAAATCTTAACTATCCCAAACTAGCTCTCTGTCCTGTGGAAGGCTTCACACATCAGAGGTTTACAAAATGCTTTGATTCTGTGCCTCAGGCTCTTTCCTGATATTTCTGTGTTCATGTCTGTGTTCCACAAGATAAAGCTTACCATATGCCTGATTAGTGGAGCAACAGTCAGGCTTACTGGAGAAGGAAATGGCAACCCACTCCAGCATTCTTGCCCAGAGAATCCTGTGGACAAAGCAGCCTGCTGGGCTGCTGTCCATAGGGTCAGAGTCAGACACAACTGAAGCGACTTAGCATGCGTGCATGCACTGGAGAAGGAAACAGCAACCCATGCCAGTTCTTGCCTGGAGAATCCCAGGGACAGAGGAGCCTGGTGGGCTGCCGTCTATGGGGTCGCACAGAGTCGGACATGACTGACGCAACTTAGCAGCAGCAGCAGCAGCCAGGCTTACTATGTCTTGGACCAGTTACTCATCCACATCCCTCCAAGAATGCTCCTTATTAACAGGATGCTTTGCAGTTAAAGATTGATGTTTGTCAGTGTTAGGCAGTAGATTAATTTCAAAATATAACAATGACTAAGTCTTTATAAATGCCTAAAATGTCATGGACATTTTATTAAGAAAAAAAATTATAGAATTAAGTATTAATTTTCTGCTACTACTTGAGGGTCAAGACTCTTTCCCCTCTCAGCAGTCTCTTCTATATACCGGGCTGAAATAGAAAGCGGCAAATGGACTTTCAGATGATGTAGTCACACGCAGACACTACCAGGCAAGAAGTAAGAGTGCTAATAGCAGTCACCCTATTAACTATGTGTAAAATACAGGCAGATGATTAATTTGAAAAATTTCATAATTATTTTAGGGAATAAATGCAAGTGATTATTTCATCATTTACATGCAGGAAAGAAAAAAATACTTTTAGTAAAGAGATGCCTTGACTTTTGAGACATTCCTGTAACACAGTGTATTGAATATATTTTTCTATTAAAAAAGCATTATCATAAAACATGTTATATGGCTACAAAGGAAGGAAAAATAGAGGAGTTTTTCAGACTATACCTTTAATTTGGCATTCAGAATAACACCCCTGGGGAAAAACCAGCACTATGGAAGGATTGTTGAATTCCTGATAATGCTGACCATTTTCTAGATAAAATTTCAAGAGACTGACCACGTTTGTTTTTTTTAAAAAGTTTTTTTTTTTTTAAACTAGTGAGCATGGCACCAGGCAAGTTTACAGAAAAGAAGTCCATATATAAAGAAAGAAATAGCAAAATATCTTCTGGTCATAATTTAGAAGGAAACTATAAAAAGGAGACAGTTTTCCCCAATTTGTCTCTTCCTCAGAAGAGTATAAGCATAGGCTCTCAGTTCCGTGATATCCTCAGCAGGCCTCGGATGCGTCTGACGAGAGCTTGTATGAAACTATAGCGAGATCGCACTTTTGAATACAATCCTTCAATGTCCAGAAGTTTCTTCTGTAGTGATTCTCCAAAAGCGCTGATAGCGTCAGCCTGAAGCTAGAAGTAACATGGGTAACATTTCATGATTAAGTAGTCTCAAATATTTATTTTATTCTTTGTCTTCCTATTTAAAATACCTTTGAATTTTTGTAATGTGATCCTTTCTCAGATGCCAAATTAACTCAACATTCACATTTTCCATCCTGAAGTTTATTGGTATGATAGTAACATTTTTCCTTCTTGTATAAGTACACACAGTTTTAAATTTGCTTTAAATTGCAGTAACTGTTGATATATGGAGTTTCCAGACCATAACGCGTATTAATTACTGAACTCTTACTACTTTCTAGGCACTACCCTGGCGTCTCACACATGAAGGCCTCATTTAATTCTGACAAAACACTTCGAGGTTGAATTACCACTTCCATTTCTGAGCTGAGGAAATGGAGGCTCAGAGGCTAAGTAAGTTGCTTTGAGTCACATAGCTATTAGGTTGCTATCCCAGAATTCAAATCAGGTCTTTGCATGCAGCTGTGAAAACTATCATCTTACTCACATACCAGGCTTTCCCTTTGTACTTGCAAAAAAAGAACAAGAGTGTGAGAAGAGAAGGTTACCTGGTCTATATCATGCTGGCTCACTGTAGTTAACCCACTTCTAAAATCCAGATTGCTTTCCGAAGCGAAGGAATCTAGAGATAAAAGACACAGTCAAACTAGGTTTGCAGGTGTGTCTCCTCCACAGAAGAGAAGAACCCAATGACAATGAACCACAGCGTCTGTGACCAGGCATCGGTCAAAGCTGAGGACTCTCTTTTAGCTTTCAGTAAATGGAAGCCCCTAGGAAGCATTTTGATGTTCCAGGCCAGGGTTCTCAAGCTTTCCTTCTGTTTCCTGCCACTTAAGGGATCCAATACATGCTCATCAGTCACAAAAGATCCCTTTAGCAATGAGCAGCGTGGCCAAGGCTGACCCATTTCCACTCCTCTGGACCAGAGGACTCTGGACCTGCATCAGCCATTAACTGCAAGAATCTGAGGAGCAGCTGAAGACAGTCTCTAAGATGCTCTTGTGCTCCGCACAATCTCCTATGGACAGAAGGGAAATACAAAAACTAGCTATGCCTAGTAAGTTACTTAGTTACCTAGTCCATGCTTTGTAACCAGAACAGTCAAAAGTCGGTTAAATGTAACAGGTTTTCAAGGTTCTAAAATCTGTAGGCATCCTTGGTTCATTTATTTTCAGAATAAAGTTTACCTTGTAGCCTTCTGCTTTTAAATAAGGACCTGGAGGCAAATAAGGAATCCTGAGAATCGGTGGGCGTGCAGTGTAACAAGTAGTACTCCAGATGGCGCCAGAGAATAAACAGGCAGGTCTCTATGATGACTGCAGGGGAGAGGCCGGATTCAAGGACAACAATCTCAGCACACAATTTTACAAACCAGTTTCTGAGACTGCACCACTCAGCAATATACCCACAGCTTCAGTCTAACAAGCTGGTTGTAAGGTCTCTCCAGAAAGCAGCACGCTGTGCTGACAGGAAGGAGGTCAGACCCTGGGGCGCAGTGCCAGCAGAGCCTTCAGTGTCCTTACCTCCTGTCTGGACACAAAGTATCTGCATATATTATGAGGATTACTAGTTACTCTAAAGAGTAAGAAAAAATTTTCCATTAGAAATATGTCAGGCATTTACCTAGAAAAAAAATAATGGTAATTATGCCCCTTTCCATTTGGTTCTGATACCCAAATAATGTGAGAATAAGAGTTCCTACATTTGAAGATTCCCTTAGAGGTCACCCTTCAAGCACCCTGCAGTCTCGATGACTGCCTTAAGGATACAAGAGCAAAGGGAAAGCAGTTTAGCTCGATTGTTGATCAGCTTCACCAAACGCCGTCTTGCTAAAACATATTTCTGGGCAGTGGAGATTTTATCAACACCAGCAGGCATCACGGACTGACATAACTAAAAAAAAAAATAAAAAAAAACCACAGCATTAAGAATGACATATATTGTAACAAAAATGTAATGAAAATCTACTATAAGCAGTCATTTGTGATAAGTACTGTGAAAAACATTCAAGTGAATTTAAACATCCTTGCAGACAAGAGTTTAGCATCTAGTTAGGAAGCTACTAATTTAAAAAACAAGAGCCAAAGCAGCAGTTGAATTCATAAATGAATGTTCATCTGTGGCTTTTTGGAAAAGTCCAATCCCTCAAATACACGTTTCAAATCTGTTGATGGGCCAACCTGAATTTCCTGTTAAATTAAAACAAAACAAAACGAAACAAAACAGTGCATTTTCAGTGGAGAATATCTGTAACAGCCATCAGGTATCTTCTGAAGAAAACACAAATGAGACTTGTAGAGTGTAACAAATGTACGATCATAAACGAGGCCATCCCATTTGTCTGAAAAATTCACTTAACAGATAGTGAAGGTGCTGGAGGGACAGAGGCATCTTACCTAAGGAAATCACTTCTAACTGAAAAAGCATCTGCAATAGAAACCTAAGTTTCTCAGCACAGATGTTTACTGTATAAATTACCAAATTCTTTATTCAAAG
This sequence comes from Muntiacus reevesi, assembly GCF_963930625.1. Classification (NCBI taxonomy): domain Eukaryota; kingdom Metazoa; phylum Chordata; class Mammalia; order Artiodactyla; family Cervidae; genus Muntiacus; species Muntiacus reevesi. The sequence continues at coordinate 94,197,090 of NC_089254.1, read as the reverse complement.
GCCAGTTGCTTTTCTACTGAAAAAAGCAGGTGGTTTTCTTGAACAGGTACAACTTTTGGTCAGTCAAGTTTCCACACTTATGAAGTGTGGTACTTAGGTGAGGGACTCTTCAAGCCACCACAGAAGAGTCATTGGAGTTCCTTTTGTCTCACTGCATGCATCATCTTTACTTACCAGTCTGACACTGGTCCCCAGCCTTATCAGGAAAACCAATGGCTTCTCAGAAGTCCCCATTGCCCATTATAACATTCATACCTCTTTTATCTCATCTGGGGGAAGCTGCTCAACGTTCTGTAGCTTGTTGACACTCCGTCGATGGCTGTCATAATAGCTGAAGAAATCATTAGCGCTCTGTCTCAGCAGGTAGACGATAATGCCCAAACCAGGCAGGTGCCAGTATGGAACCACTGGAGCTTGGGTATCTAATGGAGTTGATTAAAAAAAAAAAAAACCAATGTTCTACCTACAGCCATTTCATATGAATTTCAAATGACCTGGTTTTTTTAAAAAAGGAAAGCCCAGGAATTTAAAGGCATGTAAACTATTATTAAAAACAATCCAGGACTACTTTTAAACACCACTAACAGTTCAAGTGACTGAACTGAACTGAACTGAACAGTTCAAAGGCGTGGTTAGGAGCTACTGTAATGAGGTAGGTACATAAGGATAGAGCCTTGAGACAATAAGTAAGTCTGACTGATGGACACTGAGAAAGCTTGTCCTTTACTGGGTGAAGACCTCTTTGAGAATTCAAAGGAAGCTATAAGCCTATACACCCATCTCTCTACCACCAACCACCCCGTATGCACAGATATAGCTTACAGCTTCCTGACCCCCAGGTGAATAAGTCCTGCCTCACCCTATGGCTTTACTTATATGGATTCATTTCCAATCTGCATCCTTCTGGTCGCTGAGTTGCCAACTCAAAATCATTCTTCCAAACAGACAAGTAGAATACTAACACATAGCTAAAAAACAGATAACAGAATTTTTAAAGCTTAAGTCTTCCACCACAATAGTTCCATTTGGCTAGCAAAACAAAATGATCTGCCTTTTACGTGACCACTTTCTGATGAAGGTAGAAAGGAACAATGTAATGCTGGAAAAGCTGTATGTAAAGGGAAGTAGAAGTAGAGAGCAGCAACGTCATTATTCTAGACGTGGTTTGTGTGGTGCAAATAAAGCAATTTCCTCTTTCAACGAAGGGATTTCTTTGAGAAACACCTTAGTAATTTCAAGTTTAATTTGAAGACAAACTTTGCTTAATGGCCCCAACTGCCATGAATACTGAGGGAGAGAGATCTACACTTGCTTCCTTCACTGCCTCCCTGAACTTTGCTCCAAAGTCAGATCTCACAGACCTTCACATGGAGGGGAAAAAGAAGACTCCTTTGTCAATGGATTTTGCCTAGACTCATCTGATTTGCCAGGTCTCCTTTACCAGTCTTCAGTGAGGGGTGACAATCTTTATGACACAGGTCATCACAGAAAGCCTTCTCTTAGTGAAATTAGCTATGCCAGTCCCCGGAAAACATTTGTGAGACCTCAACTTGGTAGGAAGTGAAGTGAAGTGAAGTAGCTCAGTCGTGTCCTACTCTTTGCGACCCCATGGACTGTGGCCTACCAGGATTCTCAGTCCATGGGATTTTCCAGGCAAGAGTACTGGAGTGGGTTGCCAATTCCTTCTCCACAACTTGATAGGAAACTAGCCACAAATACAATGGTCTAATGCTGAGAGTAATTCAGATTTCTTCAGGAATTCTTATACAATAATTTGCTCCAGTCTAGAAAATATTCAGAGGCACCGGACTTATAGACATCCGATGAGGATGGCTCATGAGATATTTAATTACAGAAATAGATTCTGCGGGAAAGAGAACGAGGTCAAGGAAATAGAAGTGCTACAGCAAAGTGTCCCTTGATCACAAGGAACAGTAAATATACTAGAGGATAACAACAATATAAGAGCAATAATAAAAATAATAATAGCTAACACTGATGTTGTGCTGTCAGGCACTGTTTGAAAGCACTTTATACTTATTAACACATTTAATCCTTACAATAATTCACTAGAGGAGACCTTGTTATTACTTCTACTTTATAGACAAAGAAACTGAGTCACAAAGAGCCAAATCATCTTTCTTAAGTCACCTGTAGAACTGGGATTCATATCCAGGCAGTTCATCATCAGACTGTGCTCGTAATCCTAGGTTAACCACTAAGTTAAGCTGTCTCTCTGTAACTATTCTAGAAATACCTACCCATTTATATGTCTAGAATTGGGAGGGAAGAATATGCTTATTAGTCCTTAAAAAAGTCTGAAGAAAAATAAATCCAAATTTATGTGATCAGTTGATTTCTGACAACATGTACCAAAGTAATCAAACCAAAAGATAAATCTTTTCAGCAAATGGTACTAGACCTGGACACAGGCTCATCACTAGTCATCAAGGAAATGCAAATTAAAACCATAATGAGATATCACAACACACCCACTAGAACAGCTGAAACTTAAAAAGACTGACAAACCAAGTACTGGCAAGGATGTGGATCAACTAGAACTCTTTACATGGCTGGTAGAAATACAAAATGATTTTCACTTTGTAAAACAGAATAGCAGTATCTTACTTAGTTAAACATATCACACAAGCCAGCAATTGCATTCCTAGGCATCTAATCAAGGGGTATGAAAACATACATACACATTAAGATCTATATCCAAATATTCATAGCAGCATTATTCACAATAGCTAAACATCTGGAAATAACCCAAATGTCTATCAACTAGTGGATACATAAATTCATATGGAATACTAGCCAGAAATAAAAAGAACGAAACAGTAATACACACACATAAGTGGATTTCAAAAACACTGAACTAAATGAAAGATGTCAAAACACAAGAAAGACATGTTGTAAGATTCTATTTATACAAAATTCTGGAAAAAGCAAAATAATAGACACCTTGACCAAAGGGTCAAAGGAAACAATCAAATGCAAAGGGACAAGAAGAAACTTCACAGGATGGGGCAATTATTCTATATTTTGGCTGTGGTAGTAGTTCCACACTGCATAAAATTACAAAAATTACTCCAACGGTCCACCTGAGATGGGTGAATTTGGTTGTATTTAAATAATACTTCAATAAAATTCTCTTAATCCCACTACCTAGGACTTTTGTAACAGAGTAAGACAAACCCCAAAATGATTCTCAGAAATCTCAAATAGAATGTTTCTTGAAATCACCAGTCCATCACAATACAACCCACCAAGATCCAAAAGGGCTTTTGGCCTTTGAGTGTCCCATGGAAAACGGCTTTAACCAATCCATAATCCTGCCTTAGATTGCTAATCTTCCCTACTGGGTCATTAGGAAATCACAGGCTACATGAGCCTACTAAGTATCTAAATTTTACTGTGCTACGGTATGGAAATTTGGAGTTATCATACAAAATCCAGTTGAGATGCTAGAAATTCAGTTTAACATGATTTAACATATAAGCTGTCTGCGATATTTTCATACTTCTCGCCTAGCTAGCTTAGTCTCCATTCCCGGACTCTATGGGGTCTCACACACTATATAAAACTGTACTCTCCCCACATGGCTCTTCCAGATTTATTCTCAGAAAATCTTAAATTTCTCTATTCTTTCAAGATCTCCAGCTGTATCCAGAGGTCTGACAACAGTACCTCTTATCACTTCTTCTTAAAGAAGTCGTTTTTAAAATTCCCCATCCATTATTTGTTTTAAAAAAAAAAAAGAAGCTGCACCTTAGTGGAGCTAACTAGAGCTTCTCGTAATCCTGGCAACTTAATTCCTCAAACACAGAGAGAAAGGAGCAGCTCACCTTGTCGGGGCCCATCTCTGTTAATGGTTTCTGAAAGGCTGGGGGTGAAGAGACACACAGCATGCTGGAAGGTAGGGGAGCTCTGTAACAGGAGTGACTGGCAATATTCCATGACATTGGCACAAATCTACAAAGTGAGAAGAGCAGTGACAAAAATATTAGCTCCCCAAACGCCCCATCTCATGCAAATCCAGATGCAAGGAGAACAGAGTTAGGTCAATCTGTAAAATTACAACCAAGTCACACATCAATTTTAAAATTATCCACATGTATTACTTTTCTCAAATATTTCCAGAAACATAAAAACCGTAAAGAATAGTTACATAACTGCCACTCCTCTTACCTGCTGCATAGCCAGTTCGATCTCATCTTTCCTGCTCACTCTATCTCCCTCCACATTATCATCTTGAAATTTAAACTGACGCAGTCTGTCGGAGCCACCAAAGCGACTTAGTAGTCCTAAGCACTGGCGCTAAGGAAATAAAAGACGAAAAATGAACAAAAGTTCACATCTAGCTGGATGTGTTTAAAGTTAGTGACCTCTCTTTCTTGAGGGAGATAAAGAAAAACTCAGCTCAGTGGAGAGTGAAATCCTCTTTAATGTGTCTGATTTCTGACTTCCAACTGAGTCAACTATAAGTTAATATTAAAATTCATCTTTTTGCAAATGTATTTACTTGGCAGACTCATTAAAAAAATATTAATTTTTTTAGCAGTTAACACCCACTGAAGTCTCAGTGTTGGCCCCAAATTTTTTGTATCACACCAAATAACTCCTTAGTAGATACCCATTAAACAAACACCAATCAATAAACAGAAGAAAATGAGACAGTGGACAGAAGCAGATCTGTGATCACTGTGTCTACCAAGGCTCAAATTTAAAGGCTCCGACTCCTGTGGCTTCTTCTGGGGATGTCATCAAGGAGTGGGGAACACAGAAGTGACCTTGGCAGATAAAATGCAAAGGTCATTTGTTTGACATGTTGGTACTTTTCACCTGAAAATACAATTGTTCCTATGGTTCTCAGAGGGAAAGGACAAGCTTTGCAAAATTGGCAATATGTCCAAAATCAGAGATGTGGGTTCCAATTGCAGGCACATGACTTTTTGCTATTTGTCCTGGGACTATTTACTTAACTTCTTCAAGCCTCTGTGTTCACATTTCTAGAGTGATAATAGCAATTCTCACCTTGTAAAATTATTGTTTGGATTACCCGAGACACTGAATTATATTTAAAGTGCTTAGTACAGTGTTCTGCACGCAGAATGTGCTCAGTCGCTCAGTTGTGTCCGACTCTTATGACCCCATGGACTGTAGCCCACTAGGATTCCCCCATCCACGGGATTCTCCAGGCAAGAATACTGGAGTGGGTTGCCATTTCCTTGTCCACTGCACGTAGTAAGTGCACAATAAAAATGTGTTTGAAAAAAAAAAAATGTGTTTGAAACATTGGTATTATATACATACACACCTATATACACATACAAACCTACATATTATATAACATCTACTTTAAACTCATGTTAATTTAGAGTAAGTTTGGATAAGGCAAAACAGACTAAGGAGACTATAATATAAATTTATTTTATCAAAACAGCTGTATCTATTTTTAAAACTTACAACTGGCTGTTTGCTACATTGACAGATAAAACAGATGCAGCAACACATTTCCAGAGGCCACCTTATGAAAGATGCATCAAAAATATTTTTTCCTCCCCACCAATTAAAAAAGTTAGAAGACTGACGGAAAAAAAAAAAATCCAGATTTTTTTGGCCTGGTTACAGAGAACACAAGCGCTTCTGGAGTGCTATCTGACAATGACTCAAAATGTTCTACTTACATACCCTGGGTCCCAGAGATAACAGTAATATAATATAAAAATGTATAAACTGAAAAGCTGATGGCAGCATTTTTCTTTTGGAAACTTGAAAAACAGTTCATGAAAAGAGGATTGGTTATAACAATTACTGTACAAAAACAATGGAATATAAATTCTACTATACTAATATAATTCCTCTGCCCCAAAAGTGAAGATGTCTAGATCAAAGCAGGTCAGGAGGCTCCCAGAAGGACTGTGATAAAATACTGAATTGATACGCTATCTACTATGTTTGAATATATTGAAAGGAGATTACACAACTGAAGGAGAGTTTGAGAATAAATCAGAAGTACAAAAGCCAAGCAAATAAAAAAAAGCAACAATTATTTACTCTAGGGAAAACATAATGTTTAGAAAAGTAACATATGGTCCATCCATGGCTTATTTATAAATGGCTTTAGATTATTATTAGATAGTAATAATAATATAATACTAAATGTTAATCTAATCAAAATTATGATATGATTTGTTGAGTTGGGGGTGGGGCGTGTTATAAGAGACACACATATCATATGATGGAAGAACAGGAGTAAAGAGATCTAACTTCTTATCCTCTTTGATGGAAGGTTGACAGATGATTCTTAAAATTGGAAAATCAAGTAGTAGCAACATAAGCAAATTATTTAGAGGTATGAAAGACTCAATTAAAACCATTGCTGGGTTTACGCAAATTAAGGGAGCTGTATAAGGAGGATCAGAGAGGATTGTTGTACTTTATCATAAGTTTTACTACTGCTCTTTAAAGATATAAGAGTCAAAAAAATTTTTTAATTTAAAAAATAAAAAAGAAGTAAAGAATCAGCTACCTGGAATCTTCCAATATGTCCCTGTAGCTCCATTAGTGATCCTTCATTTACATCAACATCAAGTTCACTTAGTATACCTATAAAATTTAGAATGTTTTTAAATGTAGTTTTATAATTGACAAAATATAGACATTAAAAAACTACGAAGAGTAGTTTTACTCTTTCACATTCTTTAATGCATGAACAGACACAGACTGCCATGAAGGAGGTTTGAGAAATACCTTACAACTTTACAAATTGTTAAGTGTACCACCCACCACACATTCAGTCATATGCAAACTAAATCTAGATTGGATCAGTGATTCAAAAGTGCATTTTAAAGTCTTTTGAGAAAAATCTATTTTTTATTTATAAATATAAAACAAAATTTTCTAAACTCCACAGTAAATTACTTTCTCATGAAACAGTTCAGAATATAAAACACTAAGAATGAAATGCATTCCTTTTTTCTTTTAACTCTTCTATACATCATTTGATTTTTTTTTTTTTTTTCTGTTCCCTTAAGCAAAGTATAATTTACACATACACAAAAAAGCTTCCATTCAATTTTTCAGTTTGGGCCCACTACAAAATCCCTAAATTAAGCTGATCAACCTTTTGCAGTACCATGGATTTCCTTTATTTCTACTGAGCCCTCCAAGTAAAGCCATGGGTCGTTATTCCCATTGGTTGATTTCTTTGTTCCATTACTGCAGCCATACTGAGGACCCAGGTGACCCTGTCCTAGCCACCCTAACTTTCCATGTGTTTTCACAATCCTTTTAATCCATTTCTTACTTCCAAGCATACGCTCCACAGCACATAACCCAGAACCTTATCCTTTGTTCCTCCTAATGACAAGCTCTCCTCTTTTTAGATTCCCTAGCCCATCACAAACCTACAGAAGACACGCGCATCCCTTGTCATGCTACCTCACCTGCACTCCATGCTCCACTAGATCCAATCCCTTCCCATCCTCCACCTCCACTTGGAGTCTGCTCCCAAATCACTTTATTTCATTACTTTCTAAAGTTACTCTGCCATAGAGGATTTTTCCTTACTATTTCAAAATGTGTTCAGGTCTTCCTTGTATGCCAAAACAAAGCAAAATCAAGCAAAAACCTCACTAATATCAAATTCTTGAAATATTTTTTCTACATTCGCTGCTTCTGATTCTTATGCCATCCTTTTCCATTTTAAGCTCTTGAGAGTCAGAGTTTGCACTTAACACTATCATGGAACTTTGGCTTTTTCCTGCTTCTCCTTAACCTTTCTTATCTCTTCAACCTGCCTTGCTGTTCCCCAGTTCTTTCATTCCTCCTGCTGCCTCTATTTAAAGACAAGCAATTTTAAGATTTTCTTTTTTTACTATACCATGAAGTATGCAGAACTTCCCCAACCGGGGATCGAACCCGTGTCCCTGTAGTGGAAACACAGTCTTAACCACTGGACTACTGGGGAAGTCCAGTTTTCAGATTCTTAAGGCTTCTGCTACAAGGTACCTCAGTACTGTGGACAGTATGTATCACCCTCAACTCTAAAACACTTTACAGAATATCCATGGGTCACAGATAAAAAAAATTAACCTCCTGATAAGTAGTTGAGAAGGTACAATGTATCTGATACTGGACTAGCATTTTATACAAAAACATAGGATGAAATTGTAGGATAATACAAAGCCATATATGTAATTAAGGGCTGAACTGGGAGTAGGATTAACAGGAGCATAAATTCTTTTCAAAAATGATTTCAAAAAATTAGGAAGTACTTGGCATTAACTTTTAAAATTATTTTAAAGAGTATATACCAAGCCTACCAGCTCAAATATACAAAAATGTATATGTAAACACACACATACAAAGTTATTAAATGCCACACTACTTGAAAATTTTTTAAAAAGACTGGAAGCAGTCAACATGTCACAGAAGTCTGGATAAATACCTCAGAGCCAGAAAACTATGCTGCCAATTAAGGAGTGAGGTGGGAACTATATATGCTGATGAAAAAAGATCTCTAAGACATAATGGGCGGACGGGGCGAGTTATAGAGCAGTGTGTATAGTATGATTTCATTTTGTAGGGAGGAAAAAATTTTTACACCACATACAGAGAAATTGCCAGAAAAATAAAGTATAAATTGATAATTGGTTCCTTTCAGGAAGCAGGGATTGCTATGTCAGAGTGCTTTTACTCTATTTTATTTGTTTGAATTTATCATGAGCATGTTAAAATACACTGAGCTTTTCTGAATGTAATTTTAATATAGTGACAGGGTCAAATGCCACTATCAGCAAAATTCAGAATGTTTCAAGTATTTTTAAAAAGTAATGAAAGGTGAATTCATCAAAAAAATCACCTTGCCAGAGGATCTGATAAAAGACTCATGGCTTCTGGATTAAAATGGCAGAATGAAGTAGTATCATAGAATGTCCCTTCTACAATCAACCTACGAATAAATGAAATTCACCAAAAAAAGGAAAGGAGCCACTTTATACCACAAATACTGAAGAAATGTGGTGATTAACGGGAAAAAAAAAAAGATGGAAAAAATTCCAGGGGAGTGGGAAGCAGGATTCATCTCATGACCCTCATCCCAGTCCTCAGCAGCGGTACAGAGGAAAGAGGATAAGCCAACAAACTCTTGCAATTCGCAAAGAAGCATATTAGAGTGATGAAGTAAACTAAGTAATCAGGAGAAATCCAAGTGAAAACCATTAGGGAGAGAACCACCATACAGCACTGTGGGGCCACAGTGAAGGCAAGAAGGTTGGACTGTCTTGGCATCATTCAAGGCCACTGGACTGAACTGGGGAAATGACCATCATAAGCTCACAGGACTGAGACATGACAAGGTGGGGTGGAGTTGACCCTGGGATCTCCTCAGAATGAGCACAGGCTCTGAGTACCTTAATAAACACTGCACTCGGCCCTGCCAGACCCTCCTCCTCCCAACACAAAGGGCTCAGGCACCGAGGAATGTCCAGAGAGGAAAAATTCCTGGGGGCGCTGGGGCAGAATCAGGGGTTGGCCTCAGACTTCTCCACAGCAATGTAAAAATGGAGGTAGAACAGCTGAGTAGTTAAGCACACAGGCTCAGAAGCCACGGTTCCTGGAAAGCGCTACAGTATTATCCATGTGACTTGGGACAAGCTAACCTCTCTGTGCCTCAGTTTCCCCACCTGTAAAAGGTGGACAATAATGGTTCTAACTCTCAAGACTGTTGTGATGATTAAATCAATTAGCATGCTAAGCATCTAAAATAGTACCCAGCATATAAATGCTTAAAAATATGAGTTATTATCATTAATTTTAGGCCATGCTGTCATTCAAGAATAAGGCAATCTTCAGATGCTCATAAACATTAGAGAATTCAGGGAATATTATATATTTTCTCTTGGGAGAGAGGACCTCAACACAAATTAAAAATTCCAAGAGATTAATCAAAAGAAAGAACTCAGAAATGGTGAAGTTGTAAGACGAAAAAAAAAACTGGTGCATTTCTATGAATCCAAGTAAATATACAAGTAAAACTAAACAGCTGAAGGTATTATGGTTCCAGAACTGAATGAAAATGGTATTTACTTCACAAAGTAAAAATATAAGTAAACATAATGTGAGGGTGGAAGAAGTGTAAAATAACTCATACTTATCTTTCATATCGAGTTAGTCGGTTCTGTCTAAAATTTGTTAATAAAACAAATTTTTTTAATAACCAAAATATCTTATTAATTTATCATAATCTTCTCTTAATCATAGTGATCTTTTAAGAACTAATATCTCTTGTAAGAACTAACATCTCCTGTACACCTGTATTAAAGAAAAGTCTGTCTAGAATTCATCAATGTCTTCAGTTTCTCTTCAACTAGTTTTTCACCTATAGTTTACATAAAATTAAATAGCTGCTTTCTAAAACTGCATACAAAAGGCATCCCATTTTCATATATTATCTCTATATGTCTGTTTCTTTCCACCATGCCCCCTCACTCACCAATACATACATACACATAGGGCATTGGTTAAAAAGCTACTTACCAAATGTTAGCATTTGGTAATTTCTAGATAGTGGGATTTGAGTGTTAATTATTTTAACTTTCTGAATTTTTTATACTGACCATAAATCATTTTAATAAACATATGACTTCAAAAAAGGTAGTTAACTTTGTTAACTTTGTCCACTCTCAAATAATTCATATACAGCTGCAAAGTAATAATAACCTCATTCTACTAAGTGTATGTCTATAAAGCCGTTGTTTAAAAATTCAACATAACCAACTCACCAGGAAGCGCTGCTTTACTTATAACTCCCGTCAGCAGAGCCAGTTCCTGCAAAGATCCTGCACTGATATCCTGACAGCGCAGAACTGCTTGTATGGTATCCGAGTGAGAAATAAGAAACTGCAACACCTACCAAGAAAAGAGAGGGGGAGAGGAAAACACAGAGGGGGAAGAGCAGAAAAGTACATTATAAATTTATATCCATCGGTTTAGGAACACTGAAGCAAATAATTTATGTAATGAGGAATATTAGATAAACAGTTATCCTTTGCATTTACATAATTTACTTCTTCAAGAAGCCAACATTCGTAAGAAAGCTCAAGATAAGGATTATTTCAAAGTGTAAAAATTTAATACACTTAAGAGCTATTTCAAAAGAATAAAATAACTTGGAGCAACTGCATGAAAACTATTATCTGACCCGTATTTTATCTGACCCAAAATATTTATTTTGAAATTTTTGTCTAACTAGAACATGAATTTTAAATGAGTGTGTATAAAAATGACTTCCCGAATTCAAGTTGGCTCTGTGAAAGTCTGACTAGTGTGACAGGGACAATCACAGAAAGGTTTTTGTCTAATTCTCCTTTAGATATGGTGAAAATAAAGGAGATACAAACCCTGACCTCCAAACTCTGCCCTTCCAGCTTAGCATTTTACAGTGTCCCATCACAGAGGACTCTACTCTTTTTCACATCCAAACATCTTCTCAACTAGATTACAGATGCTTCGAAGGCAGGGACTGCACCACAACAGGCTGAACATTTGAATCTCTCAGGAATTGTGGCCCTTTATTTTTTCAATAGATTCCTGGCCTCAGCCCATCATTGTTGGACATGCAACTCAGTAATCTGTATTTTTTAAAGAAGTTATTCAGGTAATACCGCTATGCTCAGGATAAGTCTGGTCTTATTTCACAATGTCCCACTTCCCCTAAAAAATCTTAATCTCAATAAAGTAGAAGACAGAGTCTTGTGTGCTAGAGAACTAACTCAAAGGCTGTGTGTGAAAGGGACAGAATGTCACCAAGACCAATGCAGTCAGTATGAAATCAGGTGTCACACTGGAAACAGCAGCATTCTACCTTGGTGAGGCAAGCCTAAAGACTGACGGCAGGGAGAGCAGATAAAATCACCATAAATTATTAGGACACAGCTCCTGAGGGTGTCATAAGAATAGAGCAATACAATAAAAAATGGCAGATTCATGACGATAAGCTTAATTAACCAGCAAAAGGCTAAATTGTATACTGCATTATTAAAGAAATAAACATATTTTTGAAGATTTCACTGAAAAGCACTGAAAATAATATCACAAATAAATGTAGCATTACCATCTATCTTCTGTATTCTCTGTAAGGTCTAATAAAGTGCATACATTCTCTAGTAAATACCTGGTTAAATGACATTTTAGAAGTCAGCTTATTTCTATCACAGTAACTGCTTCCTTCTATACAACAACTAATTTAGATGTCTTTCTTCCCATCTCACTATTCTATTAATTAGCTATAACATTTCATTCAAACAAGAGTACAAAAACAAACCGATGAAGTTCAGAGCAAAGTACAAGGGACCTAAGGAAATTCATGTAAGCGGTCCATCTTCTGCATTTGTAAAATAAAGCTTTTGTACTTGATGATTTCTACACTAAGGGTTCCTCTTACCTGCCCTGCTGCCTGCAAGTGCTGGGCCATGCTAGACGTAAGGATGACCTGGCACAAGCGAAGAGCCGGAAGGAGAATCTGGCGGTATCGGTCTACTGGAGTAGGGATGAACACTGGGGGGTCTCTCATGCCAAACATGCTTGATTCGTATCAAGTGAACAAGGAGACAGCAACAGTCCAAGAGTTAAGGTACATTCCAACAGTCCCTGACCACCCCACGGCAAATAACCACAGGTAACTGAGTAAGATGGGACGCTACTAACGAGGACTCTCTACCCCACATGTACAGTGAAGACAGAGTTAAGTGAATCTTGAGAAAAATCTTAGTAAAGAAGACAAAATTCCCCAAACATGCTTATTCCACTCCAAATGTTCCCTTAAGCCATAGAGACTATGAGTGACAAACAGAAACAAAAGCTGCTTTCCCCAAATTTCCCTCTCATATACACAAAGCCAAAAAGGAATCTACACTGTCTATCACATAAAATAAAACGAGATTTTAAAACCTAAAACGAGGTTGCAAAATGACTTAGCCTTTAAGTTTAGGTCTCAGAACACTGTATCAATAAACTATTTGCCTACTGTAAATATTTCTATTTAAATTTTTGGACCAAAAAAAATGGTCGCCTGTTGAGAAGGGAATGAAAGCAGAATATGGAAATAAAAAGAGATAACAGAAAGGCTTTCCAAAGATGGGCAATAATAATGCATCATGAAGGGAGGGATATAACTTAATCCCCTTCACCTAAGGTGAAAGTAAAAAATTGCATTTTTAAAACTTCAGAAAGTGATGTTAATTTTTCTTGAAGTAAAATACTGTCTATAACTAAACCTGAAAAACTCAAAACATGCAATTTGGCAATGGATCTTTTGAAGAAAATTACTAAAACTGAAATAATGTTATTTGATAGTAAGTGGGTAGGCTATATATAAGCTCAATAATGTTGGAGCCACGTAGACAAAAAAGGAAAAAAAAATCCACATTCAAACTCAACTGAGAAATCTGCTAGTTTGGAACTTAAAATAATTTCATTTGAAGCTTTCAAATTAGTAAGCAGTTGGCAAAATGTTAAAATGAGAAAAACATAAAATATTACTCAAGTCATCAAGAAAAGAAAATCCACCACAAATTATAATTTCATACAGGACTTTAAAAGACAGTATTAATGGAAAATATGTACTTCCACTAAACCGAACAATATAGTTTGGAAAAGTAACATCTACTAACAAAATGCTCTCCCATCCTTCTCTTAGATCACTGATCTAAAAGAAAAAGCACTCGCCTCCCAGGTGGTGCTAGTGGTAAAGAACCCACCTGCTGGGAATAAAAGATACATGTGTTCAACCCTTGGGTTAGGAATATCCCCTGGAGGAGCGCATGGAAACCCACTCCAGTATTCTTGCCTGGGGAATCCCATGGACAGAGGAGCCTGGGGGGCTACAGCCTATGGGGTCACAAAGAATCAGACACGACTGAGCATGCAGACATGTCTCTACTCACTTTCACCCTGACTAACAACTTTCATTTATTAGCATCAAATGGCAGGGGGGGTATGACCAGATAAAACCATCAAGATGAGAGTACTGCTCAAACAGAATTATAAAGGGCAAAATTATGTTTGAAGTTTTTTTTCCTTAATAAACCTTTACTGGTAACTTAAAAAAAGCCAAATGATACAGACACTTACCCCTGTGGGTCCATTTCTGGGCGCATGTCATAGACTTGGCACTGTGCCAGCCTCACAATCACGCCAGACCTCAGCAGCTCTAAAGCACCCTGCTGAATCTTGGCCACTCTTGTGAGAAATGCCTAAGAAGTTACAAAACAAAAATCATCAGTACAGAGATCGCAGTCACGGGTCGCATATAAAAACGAAGCTTTCTCATAGCATATTTCTTTTTTAAGTTGAAGTATAGATGATTTACAATGTTGTTTTTATTTAATTCTTGGCCACACCCTGTGGCATGTGGGATCTTAGTTCCCCGCGCCCCCTGTGCTAGAAGGGAAACTCTTAACCACTGGACCGCCAGACATGTCCCCATCATAGCACATTTCTAATCTGTAACCATTGGTGACTAGCTAGGATGGGGCACATTATACCCCTATGGCTTCCCTTGTGGCTCAGCTGGTAAAGAATCCACCTGCAATGCAGGAGACCGGGCTTCGATCCCTGGGTTGGGAAGATCCCCTGGAGAAGGGAAAGGCTACCCACTCCAGTACTCTGGCCTGGAGAATTCCACAGACTGTACAGTCCATGGGGTTACAAAGAGTCCCACACAACTGAGCGACTTTCACTTTCACCACAGGATTTTCATGAGGAATAAATGGTACAGTGTATCTGAAGTGCCACACAGGCCTTGCATGGGTTACACACTCTGGGAAATCATCACATGGGCTTATGGAGGGTAGGAAAGACTGTTTTGCTCACAGCTCTATCTCTAGTACCTTATGCAATACCTGGCACATAACAGATATTTAACAAGTAATTGTTGAATAAATGTAGGAGGGAGGGAAAAGAGAATCAATGAAGAATCTAAGATTTTAGTGCTTCTCTTGCTGTGACACTGATGGTATTTTTAAGCAGGAGAAAACAGAAATTAAAACAAGATTTGGAGGAAAGGAAATTAAATATATATACTAGATTGAAAAATTCCTGTGCTTAAAGTAGAACCAGCACATCACACTGGAATTTCATCAGGCAACTGGCACAGGCTGATTTTCTTTGGGAAGGACATGTGTGCTCACTCTCCTCAGAGAGCACTGCGTGTCACATGGCTGTGGCATCACCAGCAACAGAAGTGAGTAAGCAGCAGTCTCGGCACCCAGCTAGCCTTCACAGGACCGTTTCAACTCAACTCCACAAGCTCAGAAGATGCATTCCTAGCACATGTACCCAAATTTAAAACTCCTCAGAAATGATTATGGCATGTATGATAAAAATATTTAAAATGTTGGCCACGTTCATTTTCCTTAATATAGCTTTCACCTCAAGAGGAAATGACCTGTTGATCTAACCTCAAGTGAACATAAAGCCTTACCATTTTGGATTCGTAAGTATAAAGAGCTTTTAAAAGGGGAGGCTGTGGAGTGAGTAGGCTCTGCAAAGTACGGTCATCTTCTACCAAGCTGTCCACAAGCACCTTCAGATAGCCACTGTTAGACAGATACAGGAGCCACTGCTGCTGCTTATCCACGGAGACAATTCGATCAAGGAGAGCCAGCGCCAGCATCTGAAGGAAGAATAAATCAAAGTCCAAAATGTGGAGATGGCTACGGAGTCAACAACAGTAACGCCCTCTACCTGGAAACGTTTAAAAGTTTTCTTACAAGAAAAACTGTTGCATGCAATACAACTCTCTCCTTTTTTATTTTGAGAAGTTGAAAGCTATATATCCAGAATCTTGATTTATTAATAAAAGGAAAATGTTCAGGGTAAAGTTATATTTCTGAAACAAAATCTAATACATTAAAATAATAGCATTAAACATATTTTAACAGAATCTAAACATTACTTGTTGGAGGAAAGGAGGAAACCAATTTTTAAAAATAGTATTTTCCCCTCCTGTGAAGTGTTACATGCTCATTGTAGAAAACATAGAAAACAAACAAACAAACAAAGTACGGAAATACAGTATCTGATAAACAAGACCACTTTGGGCTTTTTCTTCCCAAAATCTATTTTTTTAACATAATTAAGAGCACACTACATGATTCAAATGCTATGTGATTTTCCACCAGTAGGAAATTATCTTCTCAATATATTATCACCAATATGACATAATATTTTAAAGATACACAAATGTAAATACATCTCAAAAAAGCAGAGAAAGATATATTCAATATAAAAGCTATTTCAGTTCAATTCAGTTCAGTCACTCAGTCGTGTCTGACTCTTTGCGACCCCATGAATCACGCCAGGCCTCCCTGTCCATCACAAACTCCAAGAGTTTACTAAAACACATGTCCATCGAGTTGGTGATGCCATCTCATCCTCTGTCGTCACTTCTCCTCCTGCTCCCAATCCCTCCCAGCATCAGGGTCTTTTCAAATGAGTCAACTCTTCGCATGAGGTGGCCAAAATATTGCAGTTTCAGCTTCAGCATCAGTCCTTCCAATGAACACCAGGACTGATCTGCTTTAGGATGGACTGAATGGATCTCCTTGCAGTCCAAGGGACTCTCAAGAGTCTTCTCCAACACCACAGTTCAAAAGCATCAATTCTTTGGCGCTCAGCTTTCTTTATAGTCCAACTCTCACATCCATACATGACCAATGGAAAAACCATAGCCTTGACTAGACGGACCTTTGTTGGCAAAGGAATGTCTCTGCTTTTTAATATGCTGTCTAGGTTGGTCATAACTTTCCTTCCAAGGAGTAAGCGTCTTTTAATTTCATGGCTGCAGTCACCATCTACAGTGATTTTGGAGGCCCAAAAAATAAAGTCTGACACTGTGTCCACTGTTTCCCCATCTATTTCCCATGAAGTGATGGGACCAGATGCCATGATATTAGTTTTCTGAATATTAAGCTTTAAGCCAATTTTTTCACTCTCCTCTTTCACTTTCATCAAGAGGCTTTTTAGTTCCTCTTCACCTTCTGCCATAAGGGTGGTGTCATCTGCATATCTGAGATTATTGATATTTCTCCCGGCAATCTTGATTCCAGCTTGTGCTTGCTCCAGCCCAACATTTCTCATGATGTACTCTGCATATAAGTTAAGCAAGCAGGGTGACAATATACAGCCTTGACGTACTCCTTTTCCTATTTGGAACCAGTCTGTTGTTCCATGTCCAGGTCTAACTGTTGCTTCCTGACCTGCATATAGGTTTATCAAGAGGCAGGTCAGATAGTCTGGTATGCCCATCTCTTTCAGAATTTTCCACAGTTTATTGTGATCCACACAGTCAAAGGCTTTGGCATAGTCAATAAAACAGAAATAGATGTTTTTCTGGAACTCTCTTGCTTTTTCGATGATCCAGCGGATGTTGGCAATTTGATCTCTGGTTCCTCTGCCTTTTCTAAAACCAGCTTGAACATCTGGAAGTTCATGGTTCACGTATTGCTTAAGTCTGGCTTGGAGAATTTTGAGCATTACTTTACTAGCATGTGAGATGAGTGCAATTGTGCGGTAGTTTGAGCATTCTTTGGCATTGCCTTTCTTTAGGATTGGAATGAAAACCGACCTTTTCCAGTCCTGTAGCCACTGCTGAGCTTTCCAAATTTGCTGGCATATTGAGTGCAGCACTTTCCCAGCATCATCTTTCAGGATGTGAAATAGCTCAACTGGAATTCCATCACCTCCACTAGCTTTGTTCATAGTGATGCTTTCTAAGGCCCACTTGACTTCACATTCCAGGATGTCTGGCTCTAGTTCAGTGATCACACCATTGTAATTATCTGGGTTGTGAAGATCTTTTTTGTACAGTTCTTCTGTGTATTCTCATCATCTCTTCTTAATATCTTCTGCTTCTGTTAGGTCCATACCATTTCTGTCCTTTATTGAACCCATTTTTGCATGAAATCTTCCCTTGGTATCTCTAATTTTCTTGACGAGGTCCCTAGTCTTTCCCATTCTGTTGCTTTCCTCTATTTCTTTTCATTGATCGCTGAGGAAGGCTTTCTTATCTCTCCTTGCTAGTCTTTGGAACTCTGCATTCAAATGGGTATATCTTTCCTTTTCTCCTTTGCTTTTCACTTCTCTTCTTTTCACAGCTATTGGTAAGGCCTCCTCAGACAATCATTTTGCCTTTTTGCATTTCTTTTCCATGGGGATGGTCCTGATCCCTGTCTCCTGTACAATGTCATGAACCTCCGTCCATAGTTCATCAGGTACTCTGTCTGTCAGATCTAGTCCCTTAAATGTATTTCTCACTTCCACTATACAGTCATAGGGATTTGATTTATGTCATACCTGGATGGTTTAGTGGTTTTCCCTACTTTCATCAGTTTAAGTCTGAATTTGGCAATAAGGAGTTCATGATCTGAGCCACAGTCAGCTCCTGGTCTTGTTTTTGCTGACTGTATAGAGCTTCTCCATCTTTGGCTGCAAAGAGTATAATCAATCTGATTTCAGTGTCGACTATCTGATGATGTCCATGTGTAGAATCTTCTCTTGTGTTGTTGGAAGAGGGTATTTGCTATGACCAGTGTGTTCTCTTGGCAAAACTCTTTAGCCTTTGCCCTGCTTCATTCCGTACTCCAAAGCCAAATGTGCCTGTTACTCCAGGTGTTTCTTGACTTCCTACTTTTGTATTCCAGTCCCCTATAATGGAAAGAACATCTTTTTTGGGTATTAGTTCTAAAAGGTCTTATAGGTCTTGATAGAACTGTTCAACTTTAGCTTCTTCAGTGTTACTGGTTGGGGCATAGGCTTGGATTACCGTGATACTGAATGGTTTGCCTTGGAAATGAACAGCTATTTATCCTCATTCTATTATTCAAGGATCTTTATTAACTAGCACCTCTGTTGTTTTTACCAAGGTAAGGCAAATCTCAAAATCAGGAAAAAGATTATTCTCAGGGCCCAGTCTGAACTAATAAGGATGATGAATGTAAGTGAACAAAACATATGAATAAACAAAATATAAATTCCAAATTAGAGTAAATAAGAAAATTCACTAAAATATATTACAGAAAATAATTTCCAGTATATAACATCCATTTGAAAAGCTGATCCAATTTATGCCTTAATATAAAGTCAAAATATCTATCCAAGTACAATACTGAGCAGGAGTTACCATACCCTTCCAATCTCATGACCATCACAAGCATCTCGACAGACCACTTCCATGAGGGCGGCACCATAGCTCTCGATGATGGCTATGTTTTCTCGCTGTAATTTACTAAACACATCTTCAGGGGCAGTCAGCCTTTCCCACATGGTTTTCTTGGCTAAAGGGTTACAAGAGAAGACATATAAAACACTCCAGCAAAAAAAATAGTTTGGTGACTGAGTCATTACACCTTATACATTTCCATTACTGCCTGCACACAAAGGTCCATCAACCAATGAGTCTGGGCAGGTAAATTTCAAGAACACAATGCTATTCCATGCATGTACACTGAGATAACAATGGTATTAGGAAAAGGAGAAACTATCCTTAAAGAAATCAAAATGAATTAGAGATTCTAGGAGAACCAATTCCTGTATTTATTCTGCTAATTGATCTGGTTTTATCTTTTATTGAGAACTATGAGAATTTGGCTACAAAGGATCAGGTACAAAGTAGACAAACCTCTACTTCCAAAAAGCAGATGTTTTATTCTTTTATACTCTTTAATTGAAATACTTACTAAAAAGGAAAAGGTATACTCACTATGAAGACAACTTAAATTTAATTCAAGGTACAATGATAATTCAAGATAGCATTATAAACTTTACATAGATTCCTGAAAATCTTTTAGAAAAAAGTTTCATAAATATACTACATAAAGCAATACAGCTGAAACTAATCTTATGATTTTCCCCAACTAGGATAATGGCATCAGTTTTCAAACTGAGGAAAAATTCTTAAGACAGGGTGCTCAGAATGGAGAATAAAACAAAGGAGACACAATCATGAAAAATAAAATAATGCCACAAGTCTATATTTCACTATAAAGTCTACAGCGGGCAAATCTTCAGAGTTTTAATGATATTTTTTCCCTAAAATATTTTCACCACTACTTTAGTTTTATTTAATCACATTTCTTTTCCAATAGTGTCAAAGGAGAGTATGAGATTATAAATCTCAATCATGTCCCTTCCTTAAGCGACATGATCCCATCTGGTCCCATCTACTTTTCTATTTCGGCTCCTTCCATTCTCCACCTCCACACTATCACCACACTAGCCTTTCTGTCCCTCAAATTCAGCTCTTACTTCAGTCTCAGGATCTTTGCACTAGCTGTTCTCCATATTCTTCCCCAGATCGTAGCATGGCTACCTCCTCTTCCCCATTCCAGCTTGTATTAAATATCACTTCCCCAAATACACCCAATACTCCCTCCTCCCCCACCCCCCTCACAACATATCACAGTACTATTTTATTTTCTCCACAGTACTTATTTGCCAGATTTACTAAAATCATGTTATTTGAAGCGGAGGTGGATTTCCATGCTTGTTTCCTGTCTCCCCACATCGGCCACATCGAACATAAGCTTGTTAACAATGGGATTCTGTCTTGTCTACCCCTATTTCTCAGAAATTTAGCACACAAGTAGAAGCTCAAATATTAATTATTGACTGATCGACAGCTTAAAGGAAAGTTTAGAAACTCTACTTCAAAGAAACCACCAGACGCCCTCAGCAGGGGGAGTTCCATGGTGGGTGGGTTCTCAGGAGCCTAGTCTGAGGAGATAAGGCTTCTCCTGTTCTACACACAGAACTGCCACAAAATTATGTGAGTCAAGAATTTGGGCAAGTCTCAAAGCCACCACTTTACAGGTTTAAGGCTAATTTTTAGCCCTGAATTCCTTAATTCAAACATTCTGATTGAAATGAGGGTAAAGAGATGCTGGCATATCACTCTAGAGATTCTTCCCCAAAACCCCTGAGGAACCCCTGCAAGAACCTTGGGGCCTCATAGTGAAATCTGAAAAACAAGGGATTGCAGAAGACCAGTTAAGTATCCAAGAAATATTTGATTTCAAATTGTGAACAGATCTGAGTTCCAATATTACTTATTGACAGCACTACCTAGAAAAAAGAAAAATCTAATTCTTTCTTTAAAACGGGTAACAGACTTATGGTTGCCAAGATGGAGGGACGGAGTGGGAATCTGAGATTAGTAGATGCCAACTATTATATATAGAATGGATGACAACAAAGTCCTACTATAGAACTCAGAGAACTATATTCAATATCCTGTGATAAATCATAATGGAAAACAGGTTTTTTTAAAAGGCCTTTCTTTAAATCCTCATTTTTTTAAGAGGATAAATTAATCACCAAAATGGTTTCTTCTACTCAATCTGTTCCCTTCTTCCAACATACCATATAAATCACTGCCACACATACTTTCCTAAACTATGAACTTCTTATCAAGTTACTCAAAAATGTTAAATGTCTATTGCTTAATTCTACTAGCTCTAACACTATAGTTTCATTTTCAAGGTCATTAATAATATGGTCCTACCATCTCAAATTGGCTTAATTTGCTATCAACCCTCTCCCCTGCTTATGGCCTGATTCTTTACTCCCTCCTAGTTTGGGCCTTACTGAAAAGACCCTCATTTATTCTTATGTAAATGCAACCCGACCAGAAAAGTCCAGCAAAATCCTTGATTTCCTTTCTCCTCTTAAATCCTGTAAAACTTGTAATTTATAATTGGGGTTGGCAAACCAAGGCCCGTGGGTAAAATGTGATCTCCCACCTGTTTTTGTAAATAAAATTTCAATGTAACACAGCATTTGTCTCTGGCTGCTTTTGCACTACAAAGGCAGAGTTAAGGAGTTGCAGCAGAAAGCATATGGCTTGCAAAGCCTAAAATAGTTACTATCTGGCCCTTTACAGAAAAAGTTTGCAGGCACCCACTCTATATCATCCAATTTAAGGCTTATTGTTTTATAAGCACTTATACTGCCATTTCTACTAGGATATAAGATTTTATGAAAGCAAGAACCCAATTCACACTTTCTGGAACAGTTTAAAATAATAAACCACCAAATGATTACTACTTCTTGTTTGTATTGTGAAAACTAGAAATAAGCTAAGGGTCTAAAAATGGGTAGGACATTTGCCACATATTCATAAGTGGCAAAATCTATAGGCATAAAAATGCTATTAAATGAGAGGGGAAAAGCTCATAATATACTAAGTAGAAAGAAAAAGGAACACACAAATCAATACAAAAAGACGGTTGGCTCTAACCAAAACGTCCTGATAGTTATCTTAGAAAGGTGGAGTGTATGACTTTTCTCTTCCTTTCATTTATTAGTATGTCCTAACTTTCCTTCAATCAACATTTATTTTATTCTTAACATTTATTTTTAAATAAAAAAGAAAAGCTAAATGCTGTTTTTTAAATACCTGATTATTTTTAGTCAGGTTCTAAGGTCCTGAGATCTCACTCAGGTTGTAAAACAAAAGGAGTGGTGAGAAATGTACACCTAAATTCACATCAAGCAAAAAGTCCGCACCTACTACACACCGCTGTAGCTGGTATTTTTACGTCACTTATTGGAGTTGGATTCAAAAGAACAGTCAGCAACCGGCAAGATGCTCTATGAAATCCTTTCAGTCCCACTACTTCATGGCTAAAATCACAGGTGTACTTGTACTATGATTCTAGACCATATTAACACCTAGACCATAAAAATGGAAAATGTCACGATACAATTCTCAAAAATTTAGTAACAGCAATAGATCATCTTTTCTAGTCTCCTTTAAAAAGATGACTGGATACTACAATTTCATAAACAAAGAACAACAAGAAAATTCTGCTCAAAAGTCACAATAGCCCAAAAGAATTATGAGCAGAGCAGAAAATTCATCATCATTATAATTTTTCATTTTTATTTACTAAATACTATCAACTTGTCAAAACTAAAGAAAAAGAAAAGCCAATTTAGAAGGAAATAGAACATGTGAGGAAAAACATAATAAAACTGCTTAAAATTGCAACAATAATTTTAAAATAGAGAATTCAAACTGACATCTTCCATACAGCTCATCAATCAATTATAAATTAAAGTTGAATGACAGGCTCCTAGAAAATAGTTAAAAACGAATCTGGTTTCAAAGCAATATAATCCATTTTACGGAAATTACAACAAAACGGTCAAACAGGGCTAATCTCAGAAATAAAACTAAAAATGACGCACCTCCACACTGAGGTGTTAACTTAACTTTACAGGTTGGCTTTATCAACTTTTAGTGAAAACATTAATCTGATTAAAAATATGCTGAAAATGTATATCTTTGTCGTTATCAATCTATTTTTAAATGTGAAATGCTTTTACAATACTAGAGTTTAAGAAATAGTTCAATAAAGAAATCTAGAATATAATACTTGTGGTTCATATTAAACATTTAAGCTCTGGTCAGATTATCCACTTTTTCTTTCTAGTGGTCACTGGTAGAAAAGAGAGAAAATAAAAAGTGAAAAGAATACAGAGAGATATTTATGACAATAATAGCTGTCAGCTAATCCCCCAGAATTACATATGCAAAAGCAATGTCAGATTTCAACTACACTGTTCTTAATTAGGGAAACACGTAAGATTCTCCAAATAATTTAATCAAAAAACATATACTTTGGTTCGTCCCCAGATGTATGTATAGCATTGCCAGCTCAAGGCGACAGGATCCACTCACAAGGATTTACAAAAAATTAACTGTATGTTTAAGAGACATTTGAATTTCCTTTTCCTTAAACAATCTGCTCATATCTTTTGCTCATTTTTCTGTTGGGTTA
Source organism: Muntiacus reevesi (assembly GCF_963930625.1). Classification (NCBI taxonomy): domain Eukaryota; kingdom Metazoa; phylum Chordata; class Mammalia; order Artiodactyla; family Cervidae; genus Muntiacus; species Muntiacus reevesi. The sequence continues at coordinate 94,173,241 of NC_089254.1, read as the reverse complement.
TTGATTTGTAGATGCTCTTTACTTATTAGAAATTAGTCATGCATGACATAAGTTACAAATATATTGGTGACATTTTCTACCAAATTACAGTAAGGAAAAACTACAGATTACAAAAAGATAAAATAAAAAGATGAAGATGTGATGTTCCAAGGTCAGGAGAATTCTGTTACAAATTGAGAAAACTGAATTCTAATTCTCAGATATCACATACAAGCAAGTCACTTAATCTCTCTAAGTCAGATTCCTATTTTACCAAACAGGGAAAATGACTGCCCAGTATTCAATATATATGGTTATGTAAAAATAAAGTAAAAGTGGTATGAAAAATATGTATGTATGTATGAAAAGTATGTAAACATTATGTATGCATATATGAAAAGTATGTAAACATTAGAATTCACTTTTGGTTTTAAAACAACAGAAGGTATGTACAGTGTCTTGCACAACAATATGTGCTCAGTAAGAGTTTTTAAATGTAATATTTCTAATTTGAAAATTAAAAATACTAGTATCTAGAAAATGCTACCTAAAGTAAGTAAAAATGAGCAGTAATTATGACTAAGAAAAAAACTAATTAAGGAATAAAACTGCTCCAAAAATAGATCATTTGAAAATTAAAAACAAAGGAGAATTTTCTTTTATGGTCACATTGCTTTTACCACATCTTGGTAATAAGTTCTTATAAAGTATGTTATAAAGCTCCACCTAGTGGTTAAGTGATGATTTCTGCCAATTCAACTAAATCCAATGTTGGGGGAGGTATGCTAGTGGATTATCACTCTTAAAAAGCTCCGAATTGTTTAAAAACTTTCTCTGAACTATTATGTTTAATGACCTAAAACTACTTTTGTGCATTATTTATGCCAGTAGGACATTCCCATAAATGCATGATTTGGCTATTACTACCTTCTAAGGATATTATACAAAAAATATAGCCAGTAAAAAATAATATGAGATAATCTGAGTCTTACACACAGAGTGATTTTTAAGAATCTGTATACAAAATAAATACTCATGAAGGTTATAAGAAGGTGCCTATGACAAGTTCTTAAACATCAGTATTAAGTCTGGCAGAGTATTAAATCTTTTGAACAGTTAAAAACATTTTCCAAACATGGCAATCAAAGAATATATATAATTACTCTTATTTTAAAATGCTAATTACATGGGAATTCTGTGATGGTCTAGTGGTTAGAACTCCATGCTCTCTCACTGTCAAGGGCCAAGGTTCAACCCCTGGTCAGGGGACTAAGATGCCACAAGTGAGCAGCATGGTCAAAAAAGAAACACATACACACACACACACACACTATAGTTTACAAAGCCTCTATCATTTTAAATACACAGACCTTCTGACCAAGAAATTCTACTCTGTGACATTTACTCAAGAAAACCTTCACATTAAGTATAAAAAGACTTATATATACTATTCATGAGAGTTTAAACTGGTAGAAAGTCATTCAGTAGAATCTGTTGAAATAAAAATGTGCATCCTCTTTCACATGGAAATTCCACTATAAGGTATCCTTCTTGAGAAACATATAATCATATAAAAGAATATTTGATGCAGCATTTTTGTGATAGTAAAAAATTAGAAACAATTTAACTACTTATAAATGAGGCAAATGATTAAATAAATGTTACTTCTATGCTAAACTAAAGAGCCTCTTGATGAAAGTTAAAGAGGAGAGTGAAAAAGTTGGCTTAAAACTCAACATTCAGAAAACTAAGATCATGGCATCTGGTCCCACCACTTCATGGCAAATAGATGGGTAAAGAGTGGAAACAGTGACTGACTATTTTTTTGGGCTCCAAAATCACTGCAGATGGTGACTGCAGCCGTGAAATTAAAAGACGCTTGCTCCTTGGAAGAAAAAACTATGAGCAATCTAGACAGCATATTAAAAAGCAGAGACATTACTTTGCCAACAAAGGTCCATCTAGTCAAAGCTACGGTTTTCCCAGTAGTCAGGTATGGATGTGAGAGTTGGACTATAAACAAAGCTGAGCACAGAAGAATTGATGCCTTTGAACTGTGGTGTTGGAGAAGACTCTTGAGTCCCCTGGACTGCGAGGAGATCCAACCAGCCCATCCTAAAGGAGATCAGTCCTGAATATTCATTGGAAGGACTGATGCTGAAGCTGAAACTCCAATACTTTGGCCACCTGATGCAAAGAACTGACTCACTGGAAAAAGACCCTGATGCTGGGAAAAATTGAAGGTGGGAGGAGAAGGGGACGACAGAGGATGAGATAGTTGGATGGCATCACTAACTTAATGGACATGAGTTTGAGTAAACTCCGGGAGTTGGTGATGAACAGGGAGGCCTGGCGTGCTGCAGTCCATAGAGCCACAAAAAGTTGGACCCGACTGAGCGACTGAACTGACCTGACTTCTATACTGCGGAATGACAGAGCTATTTTAAAAGACATGTACTGTTCAAAGGGACCAGAGGTGAGCAGGAGTTACAAAAATATGTAAGCTAAAGTAGTATTTGAAGGTTTGTGCTTACATTACTTTTGTACTCTTGTCCCTTTTTTTTCTTCTTTTCTAATTTGGCTGCCCCAGGTCTTAGCTGCAGCATGTGGGCTCTAGTTCCCTGACCAGGGATCAAACCCGGGCCCCCTATATTGGCAGTGCAGAGTCTGAGCCACTGGACCACCAGGGAAGTTCCTATTGCCACAATTTTACAAAACTAAACATTTTCCTTTGACTTTATAGTAAGTACGTTAATGATTCCATAAAGACTCATTTATCAATAGCTTTGCTTAGCCAAAAGGTGAAAAGGTTATTAAAAAAAAAACATTTGAAATAACCAATCTCTAAAAACAGAAAAGATCAGCACTTACCCACTTCTAAGGTATCTGGTTCATCCGGCCTCTGGGCAATCTGTAAGTAATAAAGCAGAGAGCCATACAGGTGTGTCCTCACTCGCTGGAATCCACCACCTAGGAAAATACAGCAGAGTAAAAACCTTTTTTCAAATTAAAGTTAAAACAAATACAGAAGTCATAATTTGTAGAAAATTCAGACAAAAAAAAAAACCTGTCTTCAAAATGAAGTCTAACAGCTTCTTCAATATGATGTGAAGTGAAGAATCTCCGATAGATGCAAAGCCCACCACTGGGTTCTCTGTGGGCGGAGGCGAGCTGAAAGAGCTATCAAGAGTGAAAGCACAATGGACCTCTCCAGGTCCCAAGACTAAGGGCTGCTTCTGCTCTGTGCGAACGGCTTGGCTTAGGTGAGCGGTCAGGGTGAACACGGCACCTGCTACCACGGGCATTAATTCCTGCGCCGCTTCATCATCCAGGATCTTAAAGCAGAAAGACAAACCACAGTGAGGGCCCTGCTTTCAGCTACAGTCATTACCACGTCTTACACATGCAGCTTTTCAACTACCACAAGAATTGAAAAATGGAACTGTACTATTCAAAGAAGATAAAAGCTAATACACAGAAAGAAATTTAAATAGGATGCTGAGTAAAATGTTCTTCACCAGAAGGGAGCCCTAGCAGAATTCCCTAGAGGTTTTTAATGGAAATTAACAGAATGGCCTCCCCACTAGAGCCTCCCATTTAATAGGTCTAGGGTAGGGATCTGTCATGGAGATTTTTAAAAAGCTCCCTAAAGAATTCTGACACACACTCTGGTTGAGAGCCATTATTGTACAGTTACAATAAGACTTTCCTCAAGGAAAGTTTTAACACTGGCGTTGCACAACTCTATTGACTCCAAATCTACAATGGAAAAAAAGGTGGGGCAAACTATATATTTAAATGGGATTAAAATTTGTTCAGCAGCATACAGTAATTTAGGAAGCATGTCACCTTATCATGCACATCTTGTAAAAGATCACGAATAATCAGTTGGCGATCCTCTGCTTGAATGAGGTCCTGGGGACAGGCTGTCAGGATAATTTCTACCAGCTGCCTCCATGACTCCAGAGCATGCCGTTTTGCATGAAGACACTGTAACAATTTGTTTCTTCCTACCACATACTGGAGTATGGTGCTGATTTCCTACAGCCGCAGAAATTGAATTGCAAGGTTAACACTTAGACAAATAAAGTCTTACCAACAGACTGCTATTTTTAACCCTGTCAGTTAATCTGAAAACATTTACAGTATCCTCTGGAAACCTTCCACATGCTTGCTAGACAGCAGATTAACTTTTTATATTACACTGGTGGCCAGAATATTATTATTTTTCATAAAAAATAATAAAGCTGTGTGTGTGCACGTGTGTGTGTGTGTATATTTAAGATAGGTGACAGAGGTGATGTGGATGGAAATGAGTTTTTCACCCCATCTTCTTTCTTCTTGCAACTGTCTACTATACTTACTCTGTAACACTAGAGTTCCCTAAAACTCAAGTTTGATAGCACCTTTCCTCGGTGTGTCTTCTATTTCTTTGCCTCTGGCTTTGGCCTAGCCAGCTGTGTTTCCACATATGTGGTCCTTCCCACTCAACCTCTGACCCGTATCTCCCCACTTGTGATGACAAGTGACTCTTCCCTCACTGACTGGGAACAAGTAAAATCTATTACACAATATGAAAAGGTTGTAAATCCTCAACTAGCTTAGCAAAAAAGATATAATTTTTATTCTGGCATCCAGACATTAACTTCAGTTCAGCTTTTAACATTACAAAGTCAAAAGTAAAAGACTCCATTTCTATCAGATCCACTTCACAATTGTAAAAAGCATAATCAGAAACCTAAAAGAGGTAGGATCCAATCATGCCTGTGAGATGACTAGAAAAGTTTGTGCTTAATTTGCATGTAAAACACATATCAGAATATCTTGGGTCATGCTGGCTCAGTGTGACAAACCCCAATGTGTATCTGTGTATATGAATAGAGCAAAATGTGAATGCTTTTAACAATAATAACATGGCAATGACGGGTGACTTTTAATTTTTAAGTAGTTTCCTAATAATGAATTAGAAGTCAGTTCACTGCTTTGTCATCTAACTGGCGATTTAAGTAGCTTAAGGAGTTAAAAGGTGTCAGCAGGGCTTACATCCATCAGGAGAGGCCTCTGTCCTATGGCTGCCATACCCTGAAGGGCGTTCACTTCGGCTACAAGAACTCTGTGAAGAAGCTACATAATTGAGAGAAGGGAGAAAAATAAGATCATTCCCGACACTGGTACAACAATAACCTAGCAGTTACCTTAAACTGCCCTAGGGGGGAAAGTTTCAGATAACTTTATATATAATTTAACTGTGGCACTGTCCAATGTCTGTCAAAAACAGGAGGGATCCCTCACATTCCAGAGAGTAGAACCGAAGAGTCTCTGCAGCAGGAAAGTTGGTGCAAATGCACAGGGTATCTTCTTCCTACTAGTCAGGGCATTGCCACCTACCTGGTAAAGAGTTAAATAATTAAAACCACCCCAGAGCGGCATGACTACTAACAGGAAGGAGATGGGGAACCTAACAAAGAGATAAAATTAGTGCGGCCTATTCAGTTTTCTTTCCTTGCTGCTTGAAAAGCGTAAACCACAGTCTAATAAACCAACACTTCTATTACAAAAAAAAACATGTTATTTTTTCCTAATGACTCAAAGACTGAACCACTTGATACTCCACACACTCTAAAGCTATGCTCACCTTGACATTGCAGACTGTCTGTCCTCGTAAATTCTTGTGTTCACAGTTAGCAATAACTTGTTCAATCTGGGCCCGATCAAAGAAATCCAACTGCAAAGGCTCAGGGATCTCCTGACTGAAGTCAATGGAGTCGAGAATACTGAGAATTTTGCGACGTACTAGAAATAATGGAAAGTCGTTTTATTTTAGTCGTTTTATTTTCTCCTCCATAGGAGAAAAGCAATTCAAAGACAGAACTACATCTATGTCCAGAAAGCACATCAGTCTGGAAATTGAATAACGTATTGAAATCTATATTGGATTTTATTTCTAACACATTCATTTGCAAAAATATTTTTCCCATGCTATCATCTTGCTATAAAAAGTTTTTCTTATTGACAAATAATTTTTACATAGCTTTTCAACATCAGTTCAGAATTTGCAGGTACAGGCATTAATTACCTCCTGAGATTTTAAGCAATTTAATATACACATATCTACAAATTTATTACAAATTCAAAGAGCTTCACCTTTTGTAGAAGTGTCAAAGTGCAGGAACCCAGAGACAGACCTATTTTCATCTTCCATGCCTCCTTCCCCATCTGTTGGAGCATCAGTAATAAAAGATCAGAAAAAGAACACATTCACAAAATTTATTTGGAAATAACAAATATCAGGTTATTTTATTTCTATGTTATTGCTTCTAGGTCAAAGAGCCCCTTGCAAATGGATAATTAAAATGCAAAGATGATGAGAACTTATTAACAACATTCCTCTAATTCTTTCTGTTTCTATCAGATTCACTTCACAATTGTAAAAAGCATAATCAGAACTCTAAAAGAGGCAGGATCCAATCATGCCTGTGAGACGATTAGAAAAGTTTGTGCTTAATTTGCATGTAAAACACATATTAGTCTATCTTGGGTCATGCTGGCTCAGCGTGACAAACTCCACTGTGTATCTGTGTATATGAATAGAGCAAAATGTGAATGCTTTTAACAATAATAACATGGCAATGACGGGTGACTTTTACTTTTGTGTTCTGAAGGGAAAAAATTCTAAAGGCAGAAAGCACGTGTCTGGCCTACAATCACAGACCAGCCATGAGCTTCAGATGTGCCCTTGCATTCACACAGACCAGGCAGCAGCAGGACAATGCAAATGGCAACAAGCACACGTTCACCTGAGTAGGGTTTCACTGGCATGTCATCCAGCAGGAGGTGGAGGAGCCTCTGGGTGTGAGAGCGCTGGCGATTCAAAGAAGTCACCCTTAGTTCTATTGAGGCAGTCTTCATCAGCCATGACATCTGGTTCAGCATAGATATTTCATATTCTGTAATTTAAATACATATGCTTAGTTTTCCAGTATATGACACAAAATCAGAACAGACATAGTCTGTAACTCGTCAGCATTCTCCCATGTAACATAGTCAATAATTTATGAAACTATGCAGCATAATAATTTGTCACTCTGTAAAATTAAAAAAGAAAAAACCAGATGCCAAGAGAAAAAATAAGTGTATGTCTAGGAAAAGTAAGCAAAAGCAACTTAAGAACAAAAGAGAATCAAGTTTCTGTTGCTAGAATAACTTCACACAGATCTAGAGAACTCTGGATCTATCACAGTTTGACATTAATAGAGAATTTAATACTTAAACAGATAATCCAAGTAATTCTTAACTATTTACTTTGGCAAAAAAAGACTACCATAAAATTTCATTTTTATTTCAGAAAAAAATACATTTTAAAAGCTAAAATAAATACATAATTTGCATAATTTTAAAATACATAATTTTCTGCTATCTTGAGATTATCAACGTCATTTTGGTCTAACATATAGTTAGAATTGGGAATCACTTATCCAATAAAAGTTTTTGAATCCAATATTATTGTAATATGCCTGGCTTTGAAGTCTGAAATTATGAGTTTTATAAACATACAAACACTACTACTACTCCTAATAATAATAATTACAAGCAAAGCTACATCAATATTTAAAAAGTAGATAGCAAGATAGGCAAGGTAGGAACTTTTTTTTTCCAATTAGGAATAAAAAAGGGTTTCTTAAAAATCTTGTTATAAACAGTATCTTGGGGTTAAAAATAACATATACTGATTATGAAAATGAACTCAACCTCTTCTGCCATTAGGTAATTCCCAAGTGTCTCACACCACACCCTAAGAAGTAAAGCAGGGGCTTCCCTAGGGACTCGGTGGTAAAGAATCCTCCAGCGATGCAGGAGACACGGGTTCCATCCCTGATCTGGGAAGATCCCACGTGCTGAGGAGCAACACGCTTGTGCACCAGAGCTACTGCGCCTATGCTCTAGAGCCCTGGAGCCGCAACTACTGCAATCCCAGCACCTAAAGCCCTTGTTCCCCAACAAGAGAAGCCACCTACTGAGAAGCCCCCCTCACCGCAACTAGAGAGAAAAGCCCTCGCAGCAACGAAGATTCAGCACCATGGAAAATAAATAAATAGAAGCTTAAAAAATCCTTAAAAAGCAAATCAGAGCTGACAATTACTAGTAATGGAAACTTACTATGAAATCTTTGAGCCTAGACTTCCTAAAACATAAAGATGATACAAAATAAACTTTTAAAAACCCTCAATAAAATGATTGCTGTCCAGATATAATATAAGCTAAGAAAATTGTTATAAATTGATCAAAAAGAAAATTACATAAAATAGAATCCTATAAAACACAGGAAGCCTGGGTAGCTGTGTTGACCAGGTCAATAAACTAAAGGTATAGTTTCTATTATAATTAGTTTCCTATTTTTCATTTCAAAACCTGATCATACACAAGAAACAAAAGTAAAACACACACTTTTACAAAACAATTTCACTCAAAAAAAAAAAATCTAAATTTCTGAAATCGTATGTAAATATTTTCTTATCCCTTAAACATAACTTCAAATTTTTGTTAAAAGGATCAAATTCCATCCTTAACAGGCTATTTGAAAATAATTTTATGCTGGCAGTTAAAACATCAGGTTTCTCAAGCACAAATTACAAAAACACCACAAAGGAACACAGAAGCAAAGTAATAAAATGAGGACAGAATTCCACAAATTCTAAAACTGCTACCCCATTTCAGTTCAGTTCAGTTCAGTTGCTCAGTTGGGTCCAACTCTTTGCGACCCCATGGACTGCAGCATGCCAGGCCTACCTGTCCATCACCAACTCCAGGAATTTACCCAAACTCATGTCCATTGAGTTGGTAATGCCATCCAACCGTCTCATCTTCTATCATCCCCTTCTCCTCCCACCTTCAATCTTTCCCAGCATCAGGGTCTTTTCCAATGAGTCAATTCTTCGCATCAGGTGGCCAAAGTACTGCAGTTTCAGCTTTAGCATCAGTCCTTCCAATGAATATTCAGGGCTGATTTTCTTTAGGATGGACTGGTTGGATCTCCTTACAGTCCAAGGGACTCTCAAGAGTCTTCTCTGACACCACAGTTCGAAAGTATCAATTCTTTGGCGCTCAGCTTTCTTTAGAGAACAACTCTCACATCCATATATGACTACTGGAAAAACTATAGCTTTGACTAGATGGACCTTTGTTGGCAAAGTAATGTCTCTGCTTTTTAATATGCTGTTGAGCTTGGTCATAACTTTTTTCCAAGGAGTAAGCGTCTTTCAGTTTCATGGCTGCAGTCACCATCTGCAGTGATTTAAGTCTGTCACTGTTTCTACTGTTTCCCTATCTATTTGCCGTGAAGTGATGGGACCAGATGCCATGATCTTAGTTTTCTGAATGTTGAGTCTTAAGCCAACTTTTTCACTCTCCTCTTTCACTTTCATCAAGAGGCTCCTTTGTTCTTCTTTGCTTTCTGCCATAAAGGGGGTATCATCTGCATATCTGAGGTTACTGATATTTCTCCCAGCAATTCTGATTCCAGCTTGTGCTTCATCCAACCCAGCATTTCACATGACGTACTCTGCATATAAGTTAAATAAGCAGGGTGACAGTATACAGCCTTGACATACTCCTTTCTGGATTTGGAACCAGTCTGTTGTTCCATGTCCAGTTCTAACTGTTGCTTCATGACCTGCATATAGATTTCTCAGGAGGCTGGTCAGATAGTCTAGTATTCCCATCATTTCGGAATTTTCCAGTTTTTTGTACTCCACATAGTCAAAGGCTTTGGCATAGTCAATAAAGCAGAAGTAAATGTTTTTCTGGAACTCTCTTGCTTTTTTGATGATCCAATTGAAATTTGATCTCTGGTTCCTCTACCATTTCTAAATCCAGCTTGAACATCTGGGAATTCATGGCTCACGTATTACTGAAGCCTGGCTTGGAGAATTTTGAGCATTACTTTGCTAGCATGCGAGATGACTGCAATTGTGTGGCAGTTTGAGCATTCTTTGGGATTGCCTTTCTTTGGGATTGGAATGAAAACTGACCTTTTCCAGTCCTGTAGCCACTGCTGAGTTTTCCAAATTTGCTGGCATACTGAGTGCAGCACTTTCACAGCATCATCTCTCAGGATTTGAAATAGTTCAACTGGAATTCCATCACCTCCACTAGCTTTGTTCATAGTGGTGCTTCCTAAGGCCCACTTGACTTCACATTCCAGGATCTGGCTCTAGGTGAGTGATCAGACTATTGTTATTATCTGGGTCGTAAAGATCTTTTTTGTATAGTTCTTCTGTGTATTCTTGCCACCTCTTCTTAATATCTCCTGCTTCTGTTAGGTCCATACCATTTCTGTCCTTTATTGTGCCCATCTTTGCATGAAATGTTCCCTTGGTATCTCTGATTTTCTTGAAGAGATCTGTAGTCTTTCCCATTCTATTGTTTTCCTCTATTTCTTTGCACTGATCACTGAGAAAGGCTTTCTTATCTTTCCTTGCTATTCTTTGGAACTCTGCATTCAAATGGGAGTATCTTTCCTTTTCTCCTTTGCGTTTAGCTTATCTTCTTTTATCAGCTATTTGTGAGGCCTCCTCGGACAACTATTTTGCCTTTTAGCATTTCTTTTTTGGGGGGATGGTCTTGATCCCTGCCTCCTGTACAATGTCACGAACCTCAGTACATAGTTCTTCAGGCACTCTGTCCGTCAGATCTAGTCCCTTAAATCTATTTCTCACTTCCACTGTATAATCACAAGGGATTTGATGTAGGTCATACCTGAATGGTCTAGAGGTTTTCCCTACTTTCTTCAAGTTAAGTCTGAATTTGGCAATAAAGAGTTCATGATCTGAGCCACAGTCAGCTCCCGGTCTTGTTTTTGCTGACTGTATAGAGCTTCTCCACCTTTGGCTGCATAGAATATGATCAATCTGATTTCAGTACTGACCATCTGGTGATGTCCATGTGTAGAGTCTTCTCTTGTGTTGTTGGAAGAGGGTGTTTACTATAACCAGTGCTTTCTCTTGGCAAAACTCTTTAGCCTTTGCTCTGCTTCATTCTGTACTCCAAATCTGCCTGTTACTTCAGGTATTTCTTGACTTCCTACTTTTGCATTTCAGTCCCCTATAATGAAAAGGACATCTTTTTTGGGTGTTAGTTCTAAAAGGTCTTGTAGGTCTTCTTAGAACCGTTTGACTTCAGCTTCTTCAACATTACTGGTCGGGGCACAGACTTGGATTAACTTCTTCAGCATTACTAGTTTGGGCATAGACTTGGACTTGTCTAAATGCTACCCCAAAATGTTATAAAATTAAAATCACTCAACACAGACTTTACACATTTGTTTTAATAATAAAGGAGAAAAATGTCCTACCTTTGTTAGAAAATGGCAAATGCTGCAACTGAGAAAATAAGAAGTCCTGGCTGGTTCTCAAGTACCTCATGGTAGGACCAGATGTATCAGAGCATGCACATAACTGGTAAATCACCTACAGAATTACAATAACATGAGAAAATCCCCAAATCAGCTTTTTATATTATAGATTTTAATTAAAAGGTTGACCTTAAATCTACTAAGTGGAAACTAAGACCCATAAACACTAAAGCAAAAAGGATAAACACATGTACATATAAAACAAAAATGCAGAGTAAAAGCAGTTCTTAGCACACTGACTCAAAATACACTGAAATGCAACAGGAGAATGCTGACAACACTCTCATAGGACTAATCTTAAATCACCCCAAATACATTAACATATATACATGCAGTTAAATAGTAAGTTTTAGTCTTTTAACTATTATTAGCAGCAAATTATTCTGAAGTAACTTCTAAAAACCAAGGTTATATATTAATTAGTTGATATAATTGTTGGGATCTAAGAATCCCTTGTGGGAATTTAATCCTATGTCTTCCCAAAGAGCAACGGTTCAGTATTCACCAATTCAGTGTTCTCTGTGACTTTATAAAATCAGTAACAACTGAATGTAAATTCAACATAGATCTAGAAACACAGTCTTAAGAAAAATACAAAACAACAAAGCATAACTAAAGACGTTGAGTAAAGCAGAGTAAAAAAATCTGGAAACAACCTAAGTGTAATTTATATTGTAGCAGCATAGAAAGTGTTTCCCCTCCCTCGGGGGGAGGGAAGGACACAAAATTGTACATATGTATTTCATATGTACAAGGAAAAGATAGGAAGGTGACACAAGGTAAAGCTTAAATACTTGCAGACATATGCTTGTCCTTCAAACAGCTTTGATATTGTATTGTTTTTGACACTATAAATATTGAACTTCTCAAATCAAAATCAAGTTATTCATAGTAGATGGTGAGTTAAGAAGATACAAGAACAGATGCTCCAAGATATGGGGGAAGTAATACTGCTCGAGGGAGAAGGACAAAGAAAGTGAATTCCAAAAGCATGACAAGCCACTCTCCAGGGGTTTGCCTGACACCCTTCCTAGTTTCCAAGACCAAGTAGGAAAACTCTCCGCTGTCCAAGGGAAGATAGCAAAGACACAAGGCTCCGTGTCAGCTCTTGAGTCAGACGGCCTTGTGCTGCTGGACGATGAAGGTGTCAATAAGGCCCAGAGTGTTTCCCTTTCACATAATTAGATTTATTTTTAAACAAGCTCTTCTTAGAGGTTTAATTTTTTTCTGAAACACAGTTAAGTATAAACCTAGAGGTAAAGGACACCTCTTTCATTAACAACAGAGCAGTGTTCCTTGTTAAAAATGCAGATTCTGACCCAGAAGGGCTGGAGTAGGGTCTGAAATTCTGCACTAACAAGCTCCCAGGAGGTGATGCTGCTGATGTTGGTCCACGTTTTGAGTCACAGAGCATCTGTATTAAACTGGCATCTGTTGGTTTAGACATGATTTGTTTGGCCGGTATAGTGTTTAGGAAAGCAGAGGATCTGGCAAACCAGGGTCTGCATTCCAACAGGGTAAAAATGAGCAGGGGCTGAGTAGCAGAGTAGACAGTCTCCAGTCTGCTGGATTCTCCTCTCCCCTGGCTCCTCTCCCCACCTATTTGTCTTAAATCTGGTTTTATTCACTTCTTATACCTGCCTAACTCCTTTAACCCAGATGACTAACCTTATCAATTGCTTCTACCTAAGTACATCAAAATCAGTAACACTGTGCTAAAATATACATCAAGTTTGTTCCCTCATTAAGGGATTTACAGGAAGACTGAGCTGCAGTACTGAGGAGTGAAGTTTGGAGAGCCAGAGGATAGAAGACGACGGTAAAGAATAACAAAAAGAAAAAAGTCTCCAGGTTACTAGAAGTTAATGACGCATTTCCTACCATGAAAATGAGAATCAGGGTGTCACTTAAATTTAGAAATTAGTTGTATCTTATAAAGCCTAGTTCTTAAAATACTTATAATGTGAAGAAAACAAGAAATAAAAGAATAAAACACAAGTAAAACAGCAGCTCTCACTAAAGTTTAAACTTACATTAATTTGACTATCTACCATCTTACAAACAGCTATATGTATAATGCACATGGTTCTTAAAATGTACTTTCCCTTTCTTTCTTGCATTCTCATTGAAGTCTCACAATAGCCTGTTTCACAAATTTAAAAACTGAGAGAAGTTTCATGGCAGACCCAAGGTGACTTAGCTAGTTAAGGGGCAGAGGTAGGAACCAGAGGTCTTCTGACCCTAATCCACTACTCCACCAAAAAGAAACAACTTGAAACACAGCCTCCTTGGAAAATTTCTGCATCAACTGGTCTAAATCCATCCTTTATTTTTCAAGAGATCAACAGACAGGATCTTGTAGATCTCTAAGATCTTGAGTTTGCGCTTTGTGGATTTTACCCATAAATGGGAGACTGGCCAAACCACTAGATGAACTCATTCCGATTCAGTCCTACCGTGGTACTTGCATATCTGTGATGGATTCAAACATAAGCTTCTTCTCATGGGTGCGCTACAAAGTTGAGCCCTCTGTATACCTGGTAACACAGCTCAGCGAGTTGAGGGGATTCCTTCACCGCCAATGGGCCTGTTCTCCCTTTAGTTCCCTTCTCCAAGATGTTCAAGATGGCGTGAAGGCAGGTCCGAGGGCAGCCTAACACTCCTGCATGAAACCAAAAGAAAATTCAGCTTCTCTTTTCAAATTTCGGCATTAAAAACCTTAGAATACATTTATAAAACTTAAAGTTTTGTACACTACACTCTACTGTAAATACCGTTTCAAATACTGGTACAGAAAATTTATTAAATACTAATTTTCCAAGGCTTAGTTTGTCCAGACCTCATCTAAATCCCCCAAAATCAACCTGTCACAGAATTTTTCATACATTATTTCTTTCAGTGAATTATCCCATGAGCCTAGAATTCAATATGCAACCATTTAGTGACAAATATGGAAAAAAAATAAATGGCTATGTGTCTTGTGGCGATACCTGGGTCTTGCAGGTTTGTGGTACTGACAGGTTTCTTTAATTCAAAGCCCAACAGGTAGAGAGCAAGATTGGGTGGATTGCGTTCCAGAGAGGTAATGAGAAGATTCAAGATGTGGATTCTTGTTTCATGACGGATTCCAGCTAATTTCTTTTCAAGTTCTGAGCCTAAATGTGGAAATAACAAAGCAATAAAAAGTTACCATGGGTCAAACTGAAAAATATAAAACTTGTATCTCAAACCTCAGATGTTTTCTTTAGCTTCAGTTTACTTGATTAGCTATTATATTAAGTTCAGATTTAAGAGGTTTCCCAAAAGTCTTATTTACTGTTATGCTAGCAAATTCTCAAAATTCCCTTATGTCACCACCAGACATTCAACAGTTTATTTACACAAAATAAAAAATACACGTTAATCTAAGACATACCCTCTTCTAGACGTACAAATTCTTCTGTATCTTCACTATCCAAACACTCCACAAAACCAGCCATCAGCTTCTGACTTACACTCTGAAATCACATAAAGATTTTAAAATGATAAGTTATAAAAAGGTTCTAAGTATTAGAGAAACTATGATAAATATGATAGATAATTATAAACACTTGTCTATAAAGGCAAAAGGCAAATCTACTCCGAGGAAAGTATTAGGTTTTAGTTATATTTTTAATTAATATAAAACTCAGTTCCTTAACTGAGTGCCATTTAGCTTGCTACAGAAATAACTAAAGAGGACTTCACCAGTAGAGCAGTGGATAAGAATCTGTCTGCCAAAGCAGGGGACACAGGTTCGATTCCTGGCCCGGGAAGATCCCACATGCCATGGAGCAACTGAGCTGTGTGTCACAGCTGCTGAACCCACGCTCTAAGGCCCATGAGTGGCAACTATGAGAGCCCGCACACCACACAAAGAATCAAACTGGTTTTTAAAAACAATAACATTAAATTGCTATTTCATAAACTCTTCATTATATACTCTATGCTATTGATCTTAACTAAAATATAAAATAAAATTCTCATTTTTTCTCTTTAGAAATGTATTACTTACACCAGTTTTATATTTCTGGGTTGAGAAATTAGATATGACTCTATCTCCTTTAAAAGCTCTATGTATGTGTGTGTGTGTGTGTGTGTGTGTGTGTATGCTAAGTTATGTCCAACTCTTGGCAACCTCACAGACTATAGCCCGACAGGCTACTCTGCCCAAGGTACTCTCCCCAGGGATCAAACCCGTGTCTCCTGCTTGGCAGGCATGTTCTTTACCACTGAGCCACCTGGGAAGCCCTTAAGAACTCTAGCAGGATACTAAAACTGGTAATAATTCAAACTCAAATGAATACCAATGAACTGAAAATCTGCATCCAAAGTCCTCTAATTAATTATGTGGTTTCATGAACTTATCCAAAAACCAGATTACACATCTAAAATTTACTATAAATAGTGATTCTCAACCTGGGTGGTACTGCCACTCTAAAAGGCCCTTAGAATTATATGAGAGCATTTTGAGTCTTCAGGACCAGAGACTGCTACTCAAAGACAGTGGCAGGGGACCAGGGATGCTAAGAGTCCTGCAATTTAAGAGACAGTTACATTAAAATGAAGATCTGTCCCACCCAAACTGCCAGAAGAGTCCCTGTTTCAAAATACCAAAACCCAATAATATTCTTCAACTAACTAGAGCAGTGAATTCCAGCATAAAATATACAAGGCGAGGAATGTCTACAAAGAGAAAGAAAAATAATAGATTCTCCAATTACAGCTATTCAGTCAATAGAAAGAGAACCAGACTAAAAGGAAAAAACATCTAAAATACTCTACAGTGTATCAAATGAAGTGACACAATTGTGGGTCACCAAAAAGCCACAGAGGCTTCCCTGGTAGCTCAGTGGTAAGGAATCTGACTGCCAATGGAGGAGACACAGGTTCCACCCCTGTGTAGTGGGAGATCCCCTAGAGAAAGAAATGGCAACTCACTCCCAATATTTTTGCCTGGGAAATCCTATGTACAGAAGAATCAGGCATGCTACAGTCCACAGGGTCACAAAGACTTGGACATGAGTTAGCAACTAAACAACAACAGCAAACACCAACCAAAAACCCACAGAACCAGACAACTCACATCAGTGAAATCAGAATTGCAGAGGCTCACTCACCACAGAGGCAACTGAGGAAGAGTGAAACAAGGATGCAAAAAACAAACAGAAGGTGCACTTACAAACCTAATCACCCCTTTCATGTGCTTGTAGTAGCACATTAAATGCTCTCATTAGGCCATACAGTTACATACTATAATAAAGAGTATAACCACATACTACAGTATATGTATTAACAGAATGGTATTATCATCAAACACAAATCATAGTCCAGTACATGGACAGGCTTTTATCCATCATATACAAATATACTTAGTCTCAGAATTTTCCCACATACAAGAATAAGATGTATTTTGGATGTACCAAAAAAATAACAAGAAAAGCAATAACAAAATCAGTTACCTGATCATGTGTGAAATCTCCAACCAATTTTATCTGAATATTGGAATTGCAAGAGATACAGCAGAGGATCTTGGCACTTTCAAAAGCCAATTCTGGATTAGTATTGCCATGATACAGGTATCTTTAAAACAAGAAAACATTTGAGGAACAATGTGATGAAATTTTTGCTTCTTACTATAATCAATACAGAACATTCACAAGCAGGGCTCTCCTACTCATACTGCACTTTTGGTAAGTTAGACAAAGGTTTTCCCTTCTATCAATAACTAGATGTAACCGGCTTCACCGGTGGCTCAGTGGTAAAGAATCTGCCTGCAATGCAGGAGACATAGGAGACTGGGGTTCAATCCCTGGGTTGGGAAGAACCCCTGGAGGAGGGCATGGCAGCCCACTCCAGTATTCTTGCCTGGAGAATCTCATGGATGGAGGAGCCTGGCGGGCTACAGTTCAGAGGCACAAAAGGTCAGACACGACTGAAGTGACTGAGCAACCTTGCTATGGGTTGAATCGTGTTTCCCCAAAATTCACATGTTGATAGCCAAACCCAGAATGATCTTATTTGGAAACAGAGTCTTTGAAGATATAATTAACCAAGTAAAGATGAGACCATTGGGGAGAGCCCTAATTCAACGACTGGCAGCATTATAAAAAAGGGAAAAGTAGACATAGCCACACACTCAGGGAGAACGCCATGATGTAAATCTGAAGGCAGAGACTGGGATGATGTGCCCACCATTTACAGAACACTAAGCATTGCCAGCAAACCACCAGAGGCTCAAACACACACAGTGAAAAGTTTGCTCCCCAGCCCTATATTCTCCAAACATCCAACTTCCCTACAGGAGACAATATTATGTCATTTTATACTTTGAAATATTTAGGGCATAAAATAAATTAGAAAGAAGAAAAAGAAATTACAAGATCCAGAGTCATTAAAATCAGAGTCGCAAAAGATGACAATAATAAAATGAGACCAAAAAAAATGCTTCAGTGATGCCTACGGATCTGATCAGATTTGGACATCCAAGTTAGAATGCCATCTGACTCACATCGTCACTTCTCCACCTACACACGGAACCCACCTGGCAATGTTCACCACATTATCCGCCTTCTTGGTTCTGGGATTGATTCCCTGCAGTAGCTGTTCTAACGGAGAGACGATCAGAGCCAGCTGACTCTCTCTCAGCAGATCCATGAAGAGGTTTTCCTTCTGCAGAGTAAGATTGAGAAGCGCAAGGCAATGCTGCACTGCTTTCTCCAGGTGCTTCTTTCCTACAGAGCAAATTCAAAGTTAGAAAGTTCTACATGAATCTTAGAAACTCAGAATCAATTGTCAGGAAAACAAGATAAAGGGTGAGTTCCAGATTCAAAAAGTCCTCAAGTTTTCAAAGCTTTAGCAGTAACTTCACAGAACTGCTCACTCAGACAAGTCACTGTAACTTTTGTGACTCAGGTTAATTTAAGGCAATGGCTTCTCAGTACTTTTTCCTGCCTTCTTTCCCTAATTATTTAGAGCAGAGTTCTCAGATGGGAGTGAGTCTGGCCCCAGAAGATATCTGGCAATACCTGGAGACTTTTGACTGTCACAGCAAGGGATGTAGTACAGGGATCTGGGGGTAGAGGTCTATAACACACAGGAAAGCCTCCACATTAAAGAATTATTCTGCCAAAAATGCCAGTGGGGCTGAGGCTGAGACGCTGATTTAGAATAATACATAACCACCGTGGAAAATTTGGGAAAAAAAGAGGCAGAAAATATAAACAAGGGCTACATATACTGTCACCATTCAAACTTAAAACTCATGGGCTCTGGAGTCAAATTATCTAAGCTCAAATCATATCCTTGACCCTGGAGAAAGATGTGAAACCCCTTCATGCATCAATTTCCTTATTCATTAAATGGAAATAATATCATCTACCACACAGGCCTTTCATACAGGTTAAATACATTAATACATGTAATGAGCTTTTAAAATTGCCAAATGCACAGTAAGCACTTAATAAATAATAATAACTTATAGCAATAGTAAATGAAATTAATTGAACACCATGTACCACGCACTATAGTAAGTGCTTTTACAAATACTATGGAGAAAATGAAACAAAAAGTACTTTAAATTCAGAGATGTTAAAGTTGTAAGAGGTAACTATGATTACCTACCGAAGACCCTGCAATAAGACAGCTATAATGAGAGTCTCTGTATTTCAGTCAGCTCTCACTTTTAATTTACTTTGATGGTATGACTCACTAAAACAATACTGTAGACACGGAGAAAATCTTACGGCGAAAGGAAGTTAAGATGTCATCTACTTCAAAGCTTCAGTTTACACACGACAAAAACAGCAAAACTGTTTTCAAGCTGTGAGGACAGTCAGGCACATACCAGGGAAAGGAGCATAGGTATCCAGCTGCTTAACGCCTTCCTCCAGTAAACTAAGGGCAAGCTCCAGCATCGGTGACTCATTCAGAAGGTGATACATCAGACTGAATCCTGGTGGCTTATAGGCTATGATTTCTTCTCCTAGATAGAACACAACATAGTCCAAGAGATGGTGAATTAGTACTTTGTCACACTCTTTTTATAAAGCATGAGATTTGTGAATTAAATAGTATCTAAACAAATGAAGCAAGCTTCAATTTAGAGACAGTAACACAAACTATATACAATGGTTATTTCCGAAAGGGCTGATATGCACACAGTGGTCCACATGTTGCGCTGACCCCTAACTCGTTAATTTGTAGGCAATGTTCTTACTCTTTCATTCTGTGAGATTTTTACTTTATTTTCTCTTGCTTAGAACAATCCAAATGACTAAAACAATGTAACAAAACATATAAAATCATAATTTAGTTTATAGTCAGAAGTAATTTACATCTTATGTATAGTAATTTATAAATTATAAAAAGGTTTATAAATAGCTGACACTTTGAAAGTGACAGAATTAAATTACCTTGTAGTTCCACAAACTGATCCACAAAATCTTCAAGTTGAGGTTCATAATCTCTGAGTAATTTATAAAACACCTCCAAAACAACCTCAGCAACTTCCCACTACAGAAAGACACAAATATTTCAGTAACAATAACAGTTCACAGTGATAGATTGGGTAAGTTTTTCACTCCTCACTTTCCTCCAGAAAATGTGTGAAGTCCCTTTTCTACTTTGTTTATTCAAAGCAATACAGAAAGCCCAATTCATTCTGCTTTGTTTTGCTAAGGACAGTGGACTGGCTAGTTTTTCAAGGTAAAACAGGTATAAAAGAATTAGGAAAAGAAACATTTCTAAAAAAGAAACATTTCTACGGCAGATATTTGAGCTCTGTTAACAAATCTAAAGCACCCAATATCTAGCCATACAGAGTTCCATTTATAAATTAAAATTTATAAATAAATTTAGTTCATAAATCTAGTTCAATTTATAATGAAAAACCATCACGTTTGAACACTTCTCCAAAAGCATCAAACATTCAGTTTCTCTGAGGATCTCAGCTGGACAGGATCTGAGAAAATATCTCATCAACTCTTATTTTGCAGGTGAAGCAAGCAAAGCTCAGAGCACCGAATGATTTCCAGAGACCATAAAGCTTGGCAGCCAACGTGCTGAAGGTCCAGCCCAGCCCGCACTTCTAATTCCCAGAGCTGGTTCATGGCTCTAGCCAAAGTTAAGAATCACTGGTAGACCTCCTCCAAATGACCTCATCTTCACCTCTTTGTTTAAAATGTTTTTAAAAGCTATGTAACACCAAGGAAAAATATTTATGAAAAAGGGAAAATATATTGTACAGACATAACTGTACAGACAGTAAAATTAAACTCTGTTTAAAAAAATCTACTACATAAAATTTTAATAAGGCTGAGTCTAGTAACTGTAGACGGTGGTTTTTAAGATTATTACTTTAGTCATTATTTCCACTGCATATAATTTTATCAAAGCTGATTTTTAAAACTAGGACTATGACAATCTTAATTTTAATTTATCTTGTTTAATTACTCATTTCTATTTTCTAAATTTTTCAAAATCATTTATTTAAATAAAAAAATGTTTATCACCACATGATAATGGACTTTAGGTTTACTAAATATATATGCTGCCTCAAACACTGTTTATATTTATTTATCTCAATGCAAAGCACTGTTTTTGTGACAAGTTAGTGTTCTAAAATACAACAACACAAATTAAACCTAAAAAAGACCTTCTAGTGAAATAAATTCACAAAACTGAGGGAAATTTTCTTAGGGTAATATGTTAGGAAATCATTGGTAGCTGGAAGAGCAGCAGTGCTAGAAATATAAAAATGCATGGGTGAAAATAATAAGCACAGAAAGAGAGTGGCTGACTAAAGCTCTAAACTCTTAGGTCACACTGACCTTTTTAAGAAAAAGCAAGTAAGATAATTAAAAGAAATGCCAAAAAGTATCAGAACATTTTGTTGAAGATGTTAGCATCCATTATCCATCTGAAATGACTTTTATTAAAGAGGCATGACTGCTATTAATGCTTTAATCCAATAAGGAAATACATGTTAATAAGATAATACTAGGCCTTTAGTAAAACATACACCCCTGTTGGTATCGATTTTTAACCACATGAGAAGCAAAACTTATAAAGCAACTGACAAAAAATAAACTTCAGCTATCTGGGACTAAATATTAGAAACAAACTATGTCCGATAATATAGCAATGAAAAATAAGCTATACCAGATACAAGTAATGATTATGCAGTCATTAAAAAGACTCTTCTCAAAGAATCTTTAATAGCATGAAAAAAATCCTCATAATACTATGTTTAGTGGCCAAAAAGGGATATAAGCTAATGCCACTAATTATCTCAACTTAAGTAGATATGCAAAGGAAAAAGAATAAAAGCAGTTATCCCTTCCTTTCGCAACAAGATTATGGGTGATATAATTTCTTCACATATTTTTCTATATTTTCCTAATTTCCCAAAGTAGCATGAACTAAACTATTTTATAATTATTAATACAACAACAAATAAACCCAACAGGTTCAAAAACACCAAACTATAAAAATAAACTAGAAATGTCCCTATAAGGTATTCTGTTCGCAAGGGTATTCTGTGAACCAATAAACAGTATTATAGACTGTATTATAAATATTATAAGTGAATTAAGTCAGAACCTGAAAGGGTCTCTTACATAGCTTAGTGGTTATGAGCTTGGATCTGGAATCAGAGTCCTAGGTTCAAATCCTGGTCCTGGACCTTAGGCAAGTTCCTTAACTTTGCTAAGCCTCCATCTGTAAAATGGGAATATTAATAGTACCTGCCTTGAAGTAATATTATAATTACATAAGATGATATATACAAAAGCTCAGTTGTGAGTGTTCTACAACCAGAGCAAATATGAGCATAAACGTCAGTGTTCCCTTGGCCTCTCTCCAAGGCTTACATATCTGAGGAATCACAATATGCCTTCCCACTAAGCCAAGACTCCACAACCAAGAAGTGCTACTTACTAACCAATATTAAATGGTGTGCAAGTTAAAACTTATTTCAACCCTAGCCTAAGTCATCTCAATAAAGGATAGTGTGTTTCAAACTGCCAAAGGCATATCATTTTTGGTTCGATTTGGTCAAAATTTGTTCAATTAAAGATTTAATGACTATGACTTCATATCAATTAAATTGGTGGTGGTGGTTGGTGGTTTAGTAGTTAAGTCATGTCCTACTCGTGTGACCCCATGGACTGTAAAACACGAGGCTCCTCTCTCTATGGGATTCTCCAGTCAAGAATACTGGAGTGGGTTGCCATTTCCTTCTCCAGGGGATCTTCCCGACCGAAGAACAAAACCTGGGTCTCCTGCACTGCAGGCAGATTCTTTACCGACTGAGCTATGAGGGATGCACATTTTTTTTTTGGTATAACCAGACTCAAATCTGCAGATTAAGTGAGGAAACTGGGAAAAAGTTGAGAGAAAAACTAAGAACAGAAATTGAGAAAACAAGGACTTCTGAAGAGAAACTAAAGAAATCAAACTTATGTGGCAAGGGAACATATCCTGCTTTGAACACCAGATGTATTCTTGAAAATACATATTAACCCTCATTTCTTAAACAGTACTGTACTGTATTTTATAAAGCAAATAGTAACACTCTCCCCTCTTTGAGACCATAATCAAAGCATCATCATACATAAAGTCAGCAGTGTGCTTCTCTGTTATAAATCAATTAAATTACTGATCACTAAAGAGTCAGTGCTCTGGTTTTAATGCCTGAATGTATTTTTTAATACATTTAAACCAATCAGACCATGGATATGTCAGTATCAGACCATAGATTTTACTTTCAAAAGCTAAAATGAATTTATAGCATCTCATACCTCTAATAAAAGAAAAAACAAAAAAAAAAGAAAAAACAGCAATAAAATAAATAAGGAGACAAAAGTTTTTCTCTGAACATAACCTTTTCAGCTGCTCTCCGGTAAGCCCTTGTACGGAATCGGAGAAACACGGAATCTCGCAGGAACTGCAAATAAGGGTCAAAACCGGGGGGCCGCAGCCCAGCTCCCAAATTAGAAGGAAAGGAGCTCTCCACCAGGGTACTAATTAACTGGCAAAAGGCGCGAGTCAAAGGGTATTCTTCACACCGGGATTCTATTTCATTTAGTTCCACCTTCCAAAGAAAAACAAAGGAAGTTCAGTAACATAAAACCACTAGCTTTAAAGTGCAAAGCATTTTTCAGACATTAACTCATTACTACTGGTATAATATCACACCCAAAGACCCACAAAGACACTACGATTTTTTTATTCAGAGGTAAAGATACACAAGTTAAAAACAGATACCTTAAAAGTTTCTTTAAAAAAAAGAGGAAGGGGGCACAGAGTGAAAAAAGAAACTTAAACAAGTAAATTCGCACTTCATGGCTGACCCAAGTAGCCAAATTAAATTGAGTTCAAACCAAACTTTCAGTCTGGAAGACTGCCACTAACATTCTTTTCCAGCTCTGAAACCAAAAGTGTTTTGATCTCTTTCATAAAGTTTCATCACCATTTCAACACAGAAAACCCTCAAATGAAAACACATCAAATCTGAAAACTACAGAAATTTAATATGGTAAGAATATATTTTTCTTAGTCTTTTCATCATGTGAATGCATGACTATAGAATTTAAACTAAAAGGAAAATTTTACCTCAATACCAATTGCTTGCCTCTGGCTTGGAACCCGAACAGTCTGCAGTATCTTAAAATAATAATAAGAGTGCAATGTTAGGAGCATTCCTCATTGATCAGTGAAAATCAGTAGCTTTGCAATAATATAATAGTCACATACATCATCCACCAATTTACAATGTCAATCAGAAATGACAACTGAGAAGTCTCTCATGAACTTTCATGAGCAACTGTGTCCACATTCAGGGAGAACTTCCAATTACCTGGGCTTCAGAAAACTGGCAATTTCTTAAGTGCACACAAGATGTGTTTTCAACAAATTTATTCTCAGATATTTTAGGAATAAACCTTAAAAGGATCTATGGGATGAAATCTCACTGATGTTCAAGACACTAGTCTTTGTTACAACCAGCCCTACTGTTGGCACCAAAAAAACCAAGAAGTAAATTTGTTAACAGGTCTCTTATGTGAACAGAAGTTTTGGGTTAAGAAGTTCTGTCCTGACCGTGCTGGAGGCATAAATAGTCTCTGGTATATAATTATTCTCAGTGTCAGTTAGCCTTATCTAAGACAGAAATGTCCAAACCCAATCACACATCATCTCAGGTATAAAGAAGCACTAAGCACTTAGGTCTGACAGAATGTGGTCCACGGGAGAAGGGAATGGCAAACCACTTCAGTATCCTCGCCTTGAGAACCCCATGAACAGTATGAAAAGGCAAAAAGATGGGACACTGAAAGATGAGCTCCCCAGTTCGGTAGGTGCCCAACATGCTACTGGAGATCAGTGGAGAAATAACTCCAGGAAGAATGAAGGGATGGAGCCAAAGCAAAAACACCACCCGGTTGTGAATGTGACTCATGATGGAAGCAAGGCCCGATGCTGCAAAGAGCAATACTGCATAGGAACCTGGAATGTTAGGTCCATGAATCGTGGTAAATGGTCAAACAGGAGATGGCAAGAGTGAACGTTGACATTTTAGGTATCAGTGAACTAAAATGACTGGAATGGGTGAATTTAACTCAGATGACCATTATATCTACTGCTGTGGGCAAAAATCCCTTAGAAGAAATGAAGTAGCCATCATAGTCAACAAGAGTCCAAAATGCAGTCCTTGGATGCAATTTCAAAAACGACAGAATAATCTTTGTTCATTTCCAAGGCAAACCATTCAATATCACAGTAATCCAAGTTTATGCCCTGACCAGTATTGCCGAAGAAGCTGAAGTTGAAGGGTTCTATGAAGACCTACAAGACTTTCCAGAACTAACACCCAAAAAAGGTGTCCTTTTAATTATAGGGGACTAGAATGCAAAAGTAGGAAGCCAAGAAACACCTGGAGTAACAGGCAAATTTGGCCTTGGAGTACAGAATGAAGCAGGGCAAAAGCTAACAGAGCTTTGCCAAGAGAAAGCACTGGTCATAGCAAACACCCTCTTCCAACAACACAAGAGAAGACTCTACCCGTGGACATCATAACTGGTCAATGCCAAAATCAGATTGATTATATTCCTCACAGCCAGAGATGGAGAAGCTCTATACATTCAGCAAAAACAAGACCAGGAGCTGACTGTGGCTCCGATCATGAACTCCTTATTGCCAAATTCAGACTTAAATTGAAGAAAGTGGGAAAACTAGACCATTCAGTTATGACCTAAATCAAATCCCTTATGATTATACAGTGGAAGTGAGAAGTAGATTTGAGGGACTAGATTTGATAGACAAGAGTGCATGATGAACTATGGACGGAAGTTTCTGACACTACACAGGAGACAGGGATCAAGACCATCCCCAACAAAAAGAAATGCAAAAGAGCAAAATGGCTGTCTGAGGAGGCCTTACCAATAGCTGATAAAAGAATATAAGCTAAAGGCAAAGGAGAAAAGGAAAGATATACCCATTTGAATGCAGAGTTCCAAAGACTAGCAAGGAGAGATAAGAAAGCCTTCCTCAGTGATCAGTGCAAAGAAACAGAGGAAAACTACAGAATGGGAAAGACTAGAGATCTCTTCAAGAAAATTAGAGATACCATGGGAACATTTCATGCAAAGATGGGCTCAATAAACAACAGAAACGGTATGGACCTAACAGAAGCAGGAGATATTAAGAAGAGGTGGCAAGAGTACACACAAGAACTGTACAAAAAAGATCTTTGTGACCTAGATAATCACGATGGTGTGATCACTCACATAGAGCCAGACATCCTGGAATGTGAAGTCAAGTGGGCCTTAGGAAGCATCACTACGAACAAAACTGGTGGAGATGATGGAATTCCAACTGAGCTATTTCAAATCCTAAAAGATGATTCCATGAAAGTGCTGCACTCAATATGCCAGCAAATTTGGAAATCTCAGCAGTGGCCACCGGACTGGAAAAGGTCAGTTTTCATTCCAATCCCAAAGAAAGGCAATGCCAAAGAATGCTCAAACCACTGCACAATTGTACTCATCTAACATGGCAGCAAAGTAATGCTCAAAATTCTCCAAGCCAGGCTTCAGCAATATGTGAACCATAACTTGGAAACTGCCTTTTAGAAAAGGCAGAGGAACCAGAGATCAAATTGCCAACATCCGCTGGATCATCAAAAAAGCAAGAGAGTTCCAGAAAAACATCTACTTTTGTTTTATTGACTATACCAAAGCCTTTGACTGTGTGGATCACAAAAACCTGTGGAAAATTCTGAAAGAGATGGGAATACCAGACCACCTGACCTGCCTCTTGAGAAACCTGTATGCAGGTCAGGAAGCAACAGTTAGAACTGGACATGGAACAACAGAGTGGCTCCAAATAAGAAAAGGAGTACATCAAGGCTGTATATTGTCACCCTGCTTATTTAACTTATATGCAGAGTACATCATGAGAAATGCTGGGCTGGATGAAGCACAAGCTGGAATCAAGACTGCCCAGAGAAATATCAATAACCTCAGATATGCAGATGACACCACACTTATGGCAGAAAACGAAGAACTAAAGAGTCTCTTGATGAAAGTGAAAGAGGAGAGTGAAAAAGTTGGCTTAAAGCTTAATATTCAGAAAACTAAGATCATGGCATCCGGTCCCATCACTTCACGGCAAATAGATGGGGGAACTGTGGAAACAATGGCTGACTTCATTTTTGGGGGCTCCAAAATCACTGCAGATGGTGACTGCAGCCATGAAATGAAAAGATGCTTACTCCTTGGAAGAAAAGTTATGACCAACCTAGACAGCATATTAAAAAGCAGAGACATTACTTTGCCAAAAAAGGTCCATCTAGTCAAGGCTATGGTTTTTCCAGTAGTCATGTATGGATGTGAGAGTTGGACTATAAAGAAAGATGAGCACCAAAGAATTGATGCTTTTGAACTGTGGTGTCGGAGAAGATTCTTAAGAGTCCCTTGGACTGCAAGGAGATCCAACCAGTCCATCCCAAAGGAAATCAGTCCTGGGTGTTCACTGGAAGGACTGATGTTGAAGCTGAAATCCAATACTTTGGCCACCTGATGTGAAGAGTTGACTCATTGGAAAAGACCCTGATGCTGGGAGGGGTTGGGGGCAGGAGGAGAAGGGGACAACAGAGGATGAGATGGCTGGATGGCATCACTGACTCAATGGACATGAGTCTGAGTAAACACCGGGAGTTGGTGATGGACAGGGAGGCCTGACGTGCTGCAGTCCATAGGGTCACAGAGAGTCAGACACAATGAACTGAACTGAAGCACTTAGGACAATAATAAGTATTGACATGCTCCTGAATGAAAAAAATGAAGTATCAATACTAAAAGAAAAGTGGCCCAGCCTCTCAGCACATACCAACTTTCTTCATTTTCATAAAGTATCATTAACATATTCAGGACACATATGTTAGAAATCAACTAGAATACTGCTTCAAACAGTAGCTTCTACCAATGTGTCAGAATCCCAGGCTCCCTTATGTCATATTATTTTGAAGACAAATGCATGTTCCATCTAACCATTTTCCTAGAAATATCTCTATAGAACACATTCTTATTTTCCTTTTTTCACTCCATCACTTATAGAATAAGTCCATCTTGACACAAAAATTCCAATAGGGCTTGTATTTAAAGAAGTAATAGTTGATAAGACATTTTACTTGACTGTTATAAGGCAGGAAGGGTCCCAGAAGGAAGCAGTAAAACAGAAAACTGGGCATCCCTCACATTTAACGAGTACAGCTGACTTCTGAACGTTTACTGCAGGCTAATACCCACAGACAGACTTGAGGAATTCTGTCCATTTATTAATCTTACACACTGAAAAACAAAGTCTTAAGAGAAGAACCAATCTCTAGTAACCCAGTGAAGTTGTCAACTGATCCAAGAGAAAAATCCAAGCCTATCAGTTTCTGATGTTATGCTCAGTACCAAAATCATAACTTTCTATTTGCGAAGTTCATGGTGTACTTTAAGTTTCAACTGGATGCACTTCCTTGTACAACAGTATCAAAACTCACTTTCAAACTGGAGCAATGTAAGTAAGAGAGCTCATAGTACTACCTGAGTATATTCTAACGACTGCCAGAGAGAAGCAGCAATTTCAGGCGATTTTCCAAACGCTGCAAGTGTCTTCAGTAGCTCGGCCTTTAGCACAGGAGGGATACTGCACTGCAGGAGTCCCAGAGTCACCACCACGGGGGTCCACTGGGGATGCTCGCAGAGTGCCAGACGAGCATTTTCACTCTGTGGATTGAACACAAAAAGGACAAGACAGGCTTCGCATGTGTAAAAGCTAGGAAAATGACCGGTAAAATCATCTAAATTGCTAACACTTACACTGAGTATTCACAGGCTTAATTAACACATACTAAAACAAAGCAAATGCCTGAACTCTATCAGTAGATCAAATCAGATCACAAGCTCAGTTAATATAAAAAAAATGGAGGAAAAAAATAGCCTTTATTGAATTACAGCTCTAAAACTAGAAAACAAAATATACCAACAGAGATAAACAGTCTTTCAGGGTCACATAAATCTTACCTAGGCATGTTAAATCCTTTCTGGAACAATGTCATATATAAATGAGAAAAATACCTTGCCCTTTTCTGAGAAAAAAAAATAGAAATACACACACACACACACAAAACCAAGTATCACTTCAATTTAATTCAACAGTAAATAATTACAAACTTTATGTTTCGACTTTGAATAGTGTTTCGCATTCTTGGAAAAACCAATAAAGTTAGAAGACACTATTCCTGTTCTTCAGAGAGAAAGTCAGACAAAGGAACTTAGCATTGCGCTAATGAATAACAGAAACAACCAGAACAAATGGGACCTAATTAAAGTTAAAAGCTTTTGCACAGCAAAGTAAACCACTGGCAAAATGAAGACAACCCATATACAGAACGGGAGAAAATATTTGTAAATGAAATGGCCAGTAAGGGGTTAACACCCAAAATATATAAATAGCTCATACAATTCAACATCAAAAAATACAAACATCACAATTAGGCTACGACTTTCATACACACTTCTGGCAGTAAGCAGGGAATACCAGACACCCTTTAAAGGTGAAGAAACAAAGAACTTAGAAGAATAGAATGCCAAATATAAATGCTAAATTTATCGATTATAAACTGTAAGCATTATAAGAAAACTTGGGGGCTCCTTAAAATGCCACTGTGTTAGAATACAAATAAAACTACACTGTACTCACACGCTACGGGTGGGTTACCTACCCAAGTAATGATGGTAGATGTCAGCTGCAGAAAAGCAATCAACCCATCCTGCTCCTTCTGGGTGATACCGCGTGAAGGGAGGTGGCGGTACTGGACACTATCTGCGCTCGGAAGATCCTTCCGGAGGTGCTCGTGGTAGAGCATCAAGGAGTGAAAGAAATGTTCCCAGGAAACAGGACTGCCACCTGCTCCCTGAATATTTTCAACTGGAAAGAAACACAGCACAGAATTTCCTTGCAAAACTGTCTAAGTACTTGCTTGGAAATGGAGGGAGAAAATAAACATAAAACAATACACTTTGCCTTTGTCCTAGATACGCTGTGTGTTGAAAATCGGTTAGAAGCCCTCTGTGAACTAGAACTCTGGATTAATTCTTCCCTGGGACTAAGACTGGGTGGTGCCCATGAAAGTACAAAGGTAAATTACTTTGGATGTCAGCTGCCCTGCCCTTCGTGTGTGCTCCGTCATGGCCAATGCTTGGCAACCCCATGGACTGCAGCCCACCAGGCTCCTCTGTCCATGGGATTTCCCAAGCAAGAATACTACAGTGGATTGCCATTTCCTCCTCTAGGGGATCTTCCTGATCCAGGGATCGAACCCCATCTTCTGCATTTCTTGCATTGGGAGGCAGATTCTTTACTGCTGAGTCACCTAGGAAGCCCTGGATGTCAGTTACCTACTTCGAATCCAGGACATTTCTCCGTGTTGTCATGTAACTATTCAGGGCTGCTTTTCCCATGAGCAGTTCCCAAATGTTGAGCTTAAATTAAATTTCCAAAGAGAGAGATAATTACAATCCTGATTTGCAGATTACAGCACTCTATTACATACTAAGCACTGAGAGTAAAAGCCTACCAGACAAGACAAAGAAGCCTTAACAAAATGGTCAAAACCCCAGTCTTAGAGTCAGGCAGATCTCAATTACCACTCATGGGTTGCCTATGGGTTGTGACCTTAAATTACTTCACTTTGCTAAACCTGTTTCCTCAAATGTAAAAATGAAAGTAATCTACCTGACAGATGTTTAATAAATATTTCTTTCTCTTCCCTTTTGCACTATCTTTGGTGTGGTTGGTGGCTTAGTCGCTAAGTCATGTCCTACTCTTGCAACCCCATGGGATGGAGCCCACGAGGCTCCTCTGTCCCTGGGATTCTCCAGGCAAGAATACTGGAGTGGGTTGCCATTCCTTCTCCAGGAGATCTTTCCAACCCAGGGATCGAACCCCAGTCTCCTGCACTGCAGGCAGACTCTTTACCTACTGAATGAGGGATGCACACATTTTTTTTTGGTATAACTAAACTCAAATCTGAAAATTAAATGCGGAAACTGGGAAAAAGTTGAGAGAAAAACTAAGAACAGAAATTGAGAAAACAAGGACTTCTGAAGAGAAACTAAAGAAATCAAACTTATGTGGCAAGGGTACATATCCTGCTTTGAGCACCAGATGCGTTCTTTAAAATGCATATTAACCCTCATTTCTTAAGCTGTACTGTATTTTATAAAGCAAATGTAACACTCTCCCCTCTTTGAGACCATAATCAAAGCATCATCATACATAAAGCCAGCAGTGTGCTTTTCTGTTATAAATATAATGTATACGCCCAGTAGAACTCGGCACAAATTACCAATATGCTTTAATAGGTAGAAGAATACTGAATGTGATGACAAACTTAGAAAACATCTAGATTTTTCTTACCATGACTGCTCCCATTGACTTTGAGCAGGCTGAAACAGTAGTGGGCACACTGGGGCCCATTGGCCAATCCCTGCAGCATCTTCAAGTAAGGAATATAAATAGTTGGAGGCAACAGGTCGCCCATTTGCCTAACAAACTTTGACAAGACAACCTGAAATAGGAAAAGCCAACAGTTTACATAAAGCATAGCTTAACTTTAAGCCAACATGAACTAGCCAATGTAGACTACACATGAACCAAAACTAAGTACTCGTATTTAACTTCCCCCAAGACAAAATAATCTTGTATTCTATTTATGAAAAACTGCATTTCCAAGTTTATCATTAGTAATTTAACGGAACTACAGAGTATCTTTGTGAACCCAATGTATATTTTTTAAAAACAACTAAATGTCACAAATACAAGACTACTCATATTCTAAATATGTAAAACAATTGAAGAATTTACTCATCTAAAATTAACCAGCAAATTCAAAGACACACTTAGAACCCAGAGTTCCTAAACCCCAGTAGAACTGAATATGAAGATCTAGGAACCTGGAAGAATTTTTGATAGTAACCTAAACATACTGTTTTCTCTTCTTGCTGATACATGTTTCTATACTCCTGTTCTCTAGGTTCACTTCTTAGGTTTCTCTTTTCTCCTGCTTAAGCCTTAAATCTATTATCAACAACTAAATATATTACTTAGCCTAATTAGTTGGAACTCTGAACCAGAAATGTTACAGATCTCTGGAAATTTCTGTTAAATTTGTTGGGTTTAACAATGATCTTATGATCATATAGAAAAATATCCTTATTTTCAAGAGATATTAACTTAACCAATGAGAGATGAAAAAGTCATGCTGCCTATAATTTACTTTAAAATAAACTCAGCAAAAAAAAAAAAGCAATAGAAATAACAAGAGCAGAAGTAAATACGGCAGGATGTTAACAGCTATTAAATTAAGATCCTGGGTGTTCACTATAATTATTCTCCCATGTTTGAAAATCTTCATAATGGAAATTATTTTAATCTCTAAAAAATTTTAATAAATCCTTCCCTGAAATATATTTTTTAAGTGAGGAAAAAAGTGAAACAATAAATGTAAGAAATGCAGTTTAAAAAAGGGGGTCTTGACCTTTGACTCTTAGCACAAATGAAAATTATAATACATGGCATGAAACCATTTAAAATAGAAAATCCCAAAAGAATGAAGACAGATATGGTAATCCCTCTGATTGGCAAGTGCATAACATATTTTAAAAGTTAATACAGGATAGAAAATGAACTTTTTCCTACACTATCTACTGACTCATAGGCATTTTGGCATTAATTATAACTTCTAAGCCTTTTTTCTTTAGTATTTGTACCTCTCCTATCTTACCCAACTTGCTAAGAAAGATGGATATTTGTTGTTATGCCTACAGAGGACAGAATAAGCTAATAAATATTAGTTTTAATTAGTCACTTATTTAGTCACACACTTATTTAGCGACTCACAAAGAAACTAGACACTTTTCTACATCTAATGATTCAATACATAGCTAGCATCTAATACAAGGCTGACTGGATAAACTTTGAAATGATCAGATCAATTTAACAGTTTCCATTTTCTTAAATAAGTATAAACACCTAAAGTTTACAAGTGTTCATTTTGCATGAACAGCAGTAACATGAGAAAAATACCATTCTTCATGTTTTTATGATTTCCAAGGTAAAAAGCAGGAAAATCAAGAGCTCACCTGGCGTTGAGGGGGTCGTTGGTGAGCCACCCCAAGATAAGAACCCAGGATAGTGGAAGTCTGAAGAGGCTCTGATGGACACCAGTATTCCAGCGCAAGTTCTAAATTGAAAGGATTCTTTTTATATAGCTCACCGATCTGCAAAGTGTAAACAAAAACTGTGTGAAAATGTCTGTGCCTCAAAAACTACTTTTAAATAAGTTATATTTTATTGAATTCACCTGTATGTTTAAGATATTAGGCCTGAAACTTTCCAAAGTTAGGGGAAAAAGATCTGAAATTTTCCAAAGTTAGGGGAAAAGTAACGGAGAGAGGGAGATGATGATCCAATATAACAACTTACCAAGAGCATTAAGTGTTCCAGATCCCTTCTAAGCGAAATGGGGGGATCATTCCCCATCTGCATACTCATGTGAATCATTCTAGCATCTTCATCTGCCCGATTCCTCAACTGCTTCACCTATGAAATTTATTACAGGCAATTCAGACATCAATTTATTATATGTGTTAATAATAATGAAACAGAAAATCAGGCAATTATTACATAAAAGAAAAATAGTTTAAATATCAACTCCCTTTTAGTCGTGGAAATGAATATACCAGCAACTTCATTACAATATTATTATCTATGATTTCTAAGATCTTAAAACTCAATGCAATTCCCATTATAGATAATTCTAACTATACTGTTTCTCAATTACTGACATTTTGGGCAGGACACTTCTTCACTGGTTGAATGATTCTGAACATTACAGGACATTTAGCATTCCTAGTACTATTTAGTAACTACCAATACCAATACTACAGTCAATATTAACAGGCAAAACTAGCCTCCCAAATATTCACTAAACAACCCATCAATCAAAAAAGTCTCAAGGAAAATAAAAAAATACATTAAGTTGACTAATAACAAAAACATCAAAATTTGATCAAGTTAAAGCAGTCATTACAGATAAATTTATAACACTAAATGCTTGCATTAGGAAAAAAATAAAGGTTTCAAATCAATAATTTAACCTTCTGCTGTTAGAAACTGAAATGATAGGGCAAATTAAAACCCAAGCAGAGAGAAAGAAAATAATAAAAGCTGAAATCAGTAACAGTGAAAGAAAACTTAAGAAAATCAATGAAGCCAAAAGCTGGGTCATTGGAAAGATCAGTAAGACTGATAAACTTCTAGCCTAGTTAATTAAGAAAAAAAGGAGAAAACACAAATTGCCAATATTAAGGATGAAAAAAGAAATGTAACTACAGGTCATACAGACATAAAAGTATACTATTAGGAATAACTTTATGCTATCTGATAAGTGGAATGAAACGGAAAAATCCACTGAAGACAAAAAGCATCAAAGCTTATCCAAGAAAAAATAGATAACCTAAAAACAGTATTATATTAACAAAATTATAGTGTCCTGATGTGTGAATAAGTTCATTGCTTACCCTATCCAAACCATGTATGATTTTGTTTATTCAAACTCCTCTCAGTCTTCATCTTTCCAGATGACCATTATCTTTCCATATTAAGAGTCCCTTCTAGACTAATAACTAGGAAAAAGTTAAAGCCTTAACCTTTTCTAAAGCTTCATTTCCACAAATATAAAATGAAAAAATTTCTACTCAAAATTTCCAGCATGTTACTCTATCATGTCCTTCAAGGCTGATGAGGTCTGAAGTTATCTGTTAAATACTCCTTGGCTATTCTAGTCTAAGTGAGCTATCCTTAGCCTAAAAAATCGACAGCAATTTACTCTCTACACCTTCGTTTACTTCCTGTTACTACCTATATTTTTCTGTGTGTATGTTATTTCTCCAAATAGACTATATGTACATTCTTTGCTGGCAGGGAATGAGTCTCCTACTTATTTGTCTTCTTCACAATTCCTAGCATAGTTACCTGGAACACAGGAGAAACTCAACGAACACTTGATTCATTATAGCATGAGTAAGCACTTAACTCTTTGTTTGCTGCCACTCCAGGTATTTTTTCCACTTGACTTGTGTTTTTTAAGATGTATCATATCAGAACTCCATATCAGGTGTTTCCTCATGCACGCTTGCACACACACAGAGCAGTTTTATAGGACTTTACTCTCTCTTTTACTTCCTGCCACCACTTCCTTGGCACAAAATGGCACACAGAAATATGCTATGAAGGAACTGTCTGAAATGGCTCTAAGAATCCCTTTCTGGAACAAAGCTATAGCTCCAGCACTTTATTTAAATGTAACCTCACGCTAGAGATGGGCAGGGCCCCTGAGCCCTATTATTAAAAAACAAAAAAAAATTAAAAAGAAAAACTAACCTTTGCATTAGTTTCTTAAACCCATTACCTGTATCTATGTGGAGGTCCATTTACACACTATAATTAAGTATTTAAACAATTATCTATAAAACTGGAGATTCTCCACTATGCATCTTACTAATCATGTATAAAAAGCATTAAATAAGGCAACCTTAACACTGATTTCTCAGGATAGCACAGAGTTAATAATTTTCTCCCCACAGAAGCATTTTCACTTGCTTCCTACTTTCTCATTATAAACCACTCTCAACGTCAAATATTACTTCCTTTTAGTTTGTTCTCAGTTAATGAGTCTTTTATTATCTTCTACCACTCTTACTCACTCTACGTTATTACACTTACCTTCATTGGCATAAGTGCCAAGAAATTTGTAATGAGATTGTGGATTCTACGAATGTAAAATTCCTCCTGATAGAAGTTTTCTGACACCACTACAGATTCAGTGAGGAACAGGAAAACGTTGTCAGCAATTGCAAGCTCTGCCATTGCTTCATCTGCTTCTGTGAATTCAGCCAGAGCTAGAAATGTATTTAGAAAAATAGCACATGGAGGAAAAGTTACTAGATTATAATACTTCATAATATTCTCCTGACAGTTCAAAATTCAGATCTCTTCTCAACCCTTCGTTTGTGTGTATTTTGAGTTACACACAAAATAAGACAGTGTGTAACTGTAATTGACAAATAAACCCCAAAGAACTACCAAAAAAGTGCATTAGAAAACCATCTGCTCTTCACAGTAACATTAAGAGTGATAAAAAATAAATAAATACTTAACAGATGTATGATGTAACACAAATGTAGTCAGAAAGCCATTATCAAAATATTAACAAGTTTAAATGATGCTAAGGCTTTAATCTCAATGAAATGAACTGGATCATTCGGCAAAAGTCTTCAGTCAACAAGTGAAAATCAAAAACATGGCCATTTAAGCAACTCTATTAATCTGGTAAACAAGTAGCAAAAACGGAAAAACTAAATAAATCTTAACCTAAAGACAAAGTGGTCTATTCCTAATATTTTTAGTTTTGTACTTGGAAAACTTTAAACAGATAAGTGAAAAAAGAGAAAACAAGTATAATGAACCTCCACATCCCCTACAATAGCTACAATATTAACCATTTACGATTAACTTTATATCATTTAGATCTCCATGCATTCTTCCTCTCCACTTAGACTGAAGCAAATACCAGACAA
The DNA here is from genome assembly GCF_963930625.1 of Muntiacus reevesi. Taxonomy (NCBI): domain Eukaryota; kingdom Metazoa; phylum Chordata; class Mammalia; order Artiodactyla; family Cervidae; genus Muntiacus; species Muntiacus reevesi. The sequence goes on along the minus strand of NC_089254.1, from coordinate 94,136,641 downwards.
TTTAACACTACACTTCTAAGTATACAACTCAAAATGGCACTTTAAAAAAAAGGAAAAAAAACACATATGTAAAGCCATTAGTATTTTGCCACATAATTCAATATCAAAACTCCAGTCAGTGGTTAAATTTACAACTGTCCCATAAATGTTATGAAAGATTTTAGTTTTGTCTTTTTGCTTCTTCTCTTTAGGGCAATTTGTTAGAATCTGTACCCAAATAAGGTCTACACACTGCAATTAACTGATATATCTGTAGGCTCCTCTTACATCTTTTTCATTTTTCTCTTGCCCTTTATTCTGTTGAAAAAAACTAAGTCTTATACTGTAGCATTTTCCACCATGTGGTTTAGCATTGCATCCCAGTAATATAGTTACTATATTCCTTTCCTCTGGTTACACTAAATATTGTTAAGTTTGATCTTGAGCAGTTTAACTAATTACATTCCATTTTTTTTCAGTAGAAGTATATCATGGGTGATGCTGCATCCTTCCATCAAAAACTACATTGCTGTTCAGTCCTTTTAAACTTTAAATATAAAACTGCTAGGTAATTTTGTGATAATCTGGCTTTGGAAAATAAATGTTAAATAGCTTATTCTGTTTCACTGTCATAGAGACCAAATACAATCTGCTACTTAAGGCACATTTTCAATGCCTTGGAATAGATATAAACCAGGACATTCTCAACCAGAGGAAAAGAGATTGGTTGGTTTTTTTCATTTTTTGTTTATGTACTGTTTGGCATTTGAAATAAAGCCTGTATATCTACCCATATTATACAAATTCCTTGAGAACAAAATAGTTTCTTAATTATTTGTTATTACTACTATTAATAATTACTGAAATGGTTAATTAAATATATAATAACAATAATAATTAGTTCCAAGTCTTCACTTAAATTCAGAAATACTAGAATTAAGAATTACTTTTTAAAGACTACTTAGGTAATAAAAGTACACTAATACCGTAATGTAAAATGAGTTCTAATGTCTCAAAACAATATACAAAAATTTTAGAGTTTAACAAAACTCAAAATACACTTTTATAAAATAATGTAATAAACACATTTGATAAAATTTACAGAAGTCTATAATAAAAAGTAGAAAGCAATTTTTCAAAATTCAGATCTTGGTAAAACTTGTCTGGATTATTTCAAGAAATGACCATTTCTGCAATATAAGATAATTTATTCATTTTTTAATATAAACTAACAGAAAAAAATTTGTATTCAAAATGTTCATTATAATACCCCTAATTTCAAAGATTATGAAAGGATATGAGCATGCAAAACCAAAGAGATTGAGTAGCCAAAGATCTAGGATTTGAAACCAGGTCCAGATTTCTAGACTATTCTTATCTACTATTCAGTAGTGAGGTACAGCATATTCTATGTGCCTCCCAAGATTAGGGCAATGGTATAGTAATTTACAGTATATGAATGTAATTAACTATCACATAGCTCCTTAAAAGCACATAGGGTCATTTTATGCCCAAAAAGTACTGAAATAAGACTCATAAATGAAGAGGCATAGTTAAAAAACAGAATTTGTACATGAATGTAAATGTCTAATTAGCCTTTAATCAGCTTTAATATAAAAAACACTCAGCCAAAGAAAACTGTGTAACACAAAAAAAGCTTTCCACAGCCCACTTGGGAACAGCATGAGACTAGTGAACAAAATGTTCTGGAATCACACAATTTATAAGATACTGGAATCTGCTGACACTATAAAACTAGAAAGCTGATGTGAATGCTCAGTCACTCACTCGTTTCCCACTTCTGCAACTCCATGGACTGTAGCCTTCCCACCAGCCTCCTCTGTCCCTGGGATTCTCCGGGCAAGAATACTGGAGTGGGTTGCCATTTCCTCCTCCAGGGGATCTTCCCCACCCATGAACTGAACCCATGTCTCCTGTGTCTCCTGCATTGACAAGCAGATTCTTTACCACTGTGCCACCTGGGAAGCCCATGGACTGTAAATCTTAATAAAACCTTTCCAAATTGACCATAAAAACCTACAGAAGTGACAATTTCAGGGGTTTCAAATGACAGCAAAAGTTTATTTCTCATCCTGTTACAGTAAACCACTAGTATGATGATAATTACATGATCACACACGGCAGAAGAGGATATGCTACAGTAGAAAACATTGTTAGAAGTCAGAATTCCACATCCATTACTGACTGAACCAAATACCTCCTAATACATTGCATTTTTAATATTAGTTTTTAATCTGACACAATATGAGAAAAATTTGTCTATGAACAAACCCAAGAAGAAAAAGTTAAAATATATATATATATGTTACACTGTCATTTTCAAATTTCAAACTCTTAAAAAAAAGAAGCTAAAAGAGAATTATCACTAGCTGCAAGAAAGGGAAAAACATTTTTGAATAGTTTCTTTTGAGAGACAAGAAAAAAGGGAAAAGATTCATTCATCACAACTCTAAGCATCTTCCTAGGTTCATGTTTAGACATGTCAAGTGTCACACCTTTTCTGAAATATTATGAAATGCAGACACGTCGTTTCTCATAAGAAAACGACCTGCAGTGGGTTTACCTGTCACATCGGGCAGCTGAGATACCCCTCTCAAGGCCAGGGCCCAGGCAAGTCTCACCGCGGCCTGCAGCCCCGGCAGCTTCCACGGTTGCGAGTCTTGGAGGCGAGAGTGAACTGTTGCAATGTACTGCCTCTCCGTCAACAGCGGAAGCTGGTGAATCACATCTGAAAACAAAGATAGACACTATACCAAAAAGCAGAGAAAATTTCCACTTTTGATGTATAGGAATGATAGCTAAGAATAAGAAAGTCAGAGAATTCCTGTAAAAAAAGACTAATTAAACATGAATCTTAGAAACAAGAACACTACTGTAATAATTGTACACAAACTAAAAATGAAAGAAATGACAATAACCCTAAATTTTAGTTTCACTACTTGCAGTGATTTTTTGGTAAATGTTCTATTAACAAATTTGAAAAAAGTTAAACAGTCAGTCATTTTTTTCTGTGCACAAATTCCAAAATATAAACCAATGTTAAAGATTAAAGAAAGATACTTTTACGAGATTAAATAACAGCCTGAATTTAAAATATTAAAAAGAAAAGCCTGACCATAACAAAGCATGCCAACTGCAAACATGCATCTAGTCTGATTATAACATAAATGAAACAACCAAATAGTTAAGGTATTTTCAATTATACTATGGTACTTCAAAAAAGCACAAGATCCCAAATAAATCTAAAATAGGGGGTAACATCACTGATCACCTACAAATTTTATTTAACTTCATTGTTTTCTTATATTTGTTTTGATGTCATTCTGTGAATAACTAGTTCAGTGGTTCCAACCTTAAACCAGGAAAAACACTTTCTTTAATTTTCTGTATTATTAAAGTTTATATCTACTATTATACATGAATTAGTAATTCACTTCTCCCGTTAACAAAGATATTCAGAAAGATCAACAAGTAATTAAGATGAGATAATCAAAATAAGTACCCTAAATGAATACCAAACCTATGAAACTTCCCAGGCATTCATTCTATTTAGCATTTCAAAGTTTCAGCTTACAAACTTCCATTAACACAGCCAACATCCACTTAATTCTGTGCTTCATTTCATTCAATACAGGAAATCTGACCAATGCATTAACTGGCAGCATTCCTATATGAGTAGCACAGGTCAATGGACATGAGTCTGAGCAAGCTCCAGGAGATGGTGAAGGACAGGGAAGCCTGGCGCGCTGCAGTCCATGGGGTCGCAAAGAGTCAGACACGACAGAGCAACTGAACAATGTAACATAGCACAGGTGCTGCTTGTGATGTGACATGATGTATCACCTGACAATTTGACTGGAGGTACGGGATAGCTGTGTTTTAAATAAGCCTTTCCTAACGGCTAAGGATGATCTCCAAAGACGAATGGGAAACGTCTGTTCTCTTCACATATCTAACGAAAGCAGACTGGGATGATACAATCAAAAACGGACAGGGGAAAACTGTTGGAATAATTTAAATATCTATGACATTAAATGGGCTTCCCAGGTGGTGCTAGTAGTAAAGAACCTGCCTGCCAAGGCAGAAGACATAAGAGAAGCAGGTTCAATCCTTGGGTTGGGAAGATCCCCTGGAGGGCATGGCAACCCACTCCAGTATTCTTACCTAGAGAATCCCATGGACGGAGGAGCCTGGCAGTCAAAAGGGTCACAAAGAGTCAGACATGACTGAAGTGACTTAGCACGCATGCATGACATTAAATAGCAGTAATCTTCCTTTGTGAGAATCATTTTTAAGATCCTCAGCTCTAAGCAATAACTGTTTATAAGGTTTTTGTTTAAGTTGTTTAGTCGCTAAGTCACATCTGACTCTTTTGTGACCCCATGGACTGTAGCCTGCCAAGCTCCTCTCTCCATGGGATTTCCCAGGCAAGAATACTAGAGTGGGTTGCCATTTCCTTCTCCAGGGGATCTTCCCAACCCAGGGATCGAACGTGTATCTCCTGCATTGCCAAATGGATTCTTTACTGCTGAGCCACCAGAGAAGCCCGTTTACAAGGTTAGCAAGAGAAATTCTACCTACTTCAAAGAAAACAACATCAAAGATGACATGTTACTAAAATTTATAGTCATCCTCCCTCAGAATGAAAGGTTTAAAATGTGAATAAATAAAAAACAAGCAAATTCAGTTCAGTTCAGTTCAGTCGCTCAGTCGTGTCCAACTCTTTGAGACCCCATGAATCGCAGCACACAAGGCCTCCCTGTCCATCACAAACTCCCAGAGTTTACTTAAACTCATGTCCATCGAGTCGGTGATGCCATCCAGTCATCTCATCCTCTGTCATCCCATTCTCCTCCTGCCCCCAATCCCTCCCAGCATCAGGGTCCTTTCCAATGAGTCAATTCTTCACATAAGGTGGTCAAAGTATGTATGCATAATTCAAACACATTGCAAATCCTTTAGCCATTTTCCTATTTCAAAATCCCAAACAATAAAAGAAACATCTAACAGGGTTGAAATTACTTTCAAAATGTGATCTTATATCTAAATATCCAAATATGGATGAATTACACACAGAGGAATAAAATATACAATTTATAGTCTAGTTGTTCGAATGTCACCTTTCTTAAATGTCATCTCCACAATTAAACCCCATTTTTTTAAAATAAATGTATTAGTGGATACAAAGTTCACTACCATCACGTTCCTCTGTGCTTTCTTCTATAAAGCTGCTATCAAAGCAGTACAAAAGCGCCATAAGAAGAGCCAGGTTCACTGCATCCAACGAGCCATTGGCCTCAACCGTCACTCTTTCCAAATGTCCAATAAGGAGGAGAGTGTCATCTTTGCCTAAAGGTGACTGGCAAGCCCAGGCGAAAAGGCTTTCCGCCAGAGACTGCCTGCACTCCTTGATGAGATCAGAAACCTAGAAATAAAGGTGAAGGTGAATGATTATCATTATAAATGAATTACTATGAAGCCTGATCTTATTCCAAAGTGTGAAGTATCTATATATAAAGGTGAACTAAATAAATGTATCTGAATCCATAAGTAACCCTAAAATCTCAACTCTGCAATTCTGAACAAATCCTAACTCCAGTTTCCTCTACAGGATAACCAATTTCTTAAAGGCCTCATTCTAGAAAAAGTGCTAACATGGCACACAGTGACTAGAAAGAGGCTGAAACAAGTGCAAGTCAATTTCATGAACTGACCACACTTCACCATGTTATAATTTTCCTACGCATGTATTAGAAGAATGTTCTAGTTGACATGACTTTTCTGCCTTCAAGATTTGACACAGACAGCTGTGAACTGATGCACTGAACACTTACCTCTTTTCGATGCTTTTCACTGCCCAAACCTCTCTCACGCTGCAGTTTCTCAAACTCATTGTTAACATCAATCTGTGACACCAGAGTAAGAACTTTGTAAGTCAATCCTTGCTCCATCAGCTCATCAGTAAACCGTGTTGTCATGGAAACCAGCTCCGGACTGTGATAAAAAATCAAGTTACAACGAATGATAGTGTTTAAACTTCCTCATCACATGAATATAGCAAATACTCTTTTGACAATAATGTTGGATAACTGGAAACAAGCAGGATGAGTTATAACCTAGCTCTTTTCATTCTCTTCAGATCACTGTGTTTCAGTAAACTTCTAACCATAAATAACTGAGTAATACTTCATTTATAAATGAAATAAGGCAGGTTTAAACTGTTGTGTTATTCCCAGCACAATAAGGGAGAGTTTATTACTCAACTTATGCTATACACTTTACTTCAATTATACATACCAAAGAGAAAGTTTTGTTTCTAAAATTATAATTCTTCAAGCAATTTCTATTTAAGCCCTGAAATACTAGCATGCAAACAGACCTGAGTTCAAGGGTCCATGTCTTTCCTCGTCGGGACTGTATCAAGGCTTTCAGGGAATTTGCAATGCATCGCTTTCCATCCCAGTATAAAAGAACAGCCACTAATCCTCTGGTGAGGCCAGGAAAATGTGGCTGTTGGTGCTCTCCTAGAAAAGGGAGTTGAGAAATAATTTAGTAAGTTAACATGTATGTGTTAGGCTGTGACATAAATCATGATACCAATGCTCAGGTCAAAGAAATTATGAAATCTCAGGGTTTAAGGGGGCAAGCCAGGCTTCAGCAATACGTGAACCGTGAACTTCCACATGTTCACGCTGGTTTTAGAAAAGGCAGAGGAACCAGAGATCAAATTGCCAATATCCGCTGGATCATCGAAAAAGCAAGAGAGTTCCAGAAAAACATTTTTTTCTGCTTTATTGACTATGCCAAAGCCTTCGACTGTGTGAATCACAAGAAACTGTGGAAAATTCTGAAAGAGATGGGAATACCAGACCACCTCACCTGCCTCTTGAGAAACCTGTATGCAGGTCAGGAAGCAACTGTTAAAACAGTAAGAACTGGACATGGACCAACAGACTGGTTCCAAATAGGGAAAGGAGTACGTCAAGGCTGTATATTGTCACCCTGCTTATTTAACTTATATGCAGAGTAAATCATGAGAAATGCTGGGCTGGAGGAAGCACAAGCTGGAATCAAGATTGCCAGGAGAAGTATCAATAACCTCAGGTATGCAGATGACACCACCCTTATGGCAGAAAGTGAAGAGGAACTAAAAAGCCTCTTGATGAAAGTGAAAGAGGAGAGTGAAAAAGTTGGCTTAAAGCTTAATATTCAGAAAACTAAGATCATGGCATCTGGTCCCATCACCTCATGGGAAATAGATGGGGAGACAGTGCAAACAGTGTCAGATTTTATTTTGGGGGGCCCCAAAATCACTGCAGATGGTGACTGCAGCCATGAAATTAAAAGACGCTTACTCCTTGGAAGGAAAGTTATGACCAACCTAGATAGCATATTAAAAAGCAGAGGCATTACTTTGCCAACAAAGGTCTGTCTAGTCAAGGCTATGGCTTTTTCCAGTGGTCATGTATGGATGTGAGAGTTGGACTGTGAAGAAAGCTGAGCGCCAAAGAATTGATGCTTTTTAACTGTGGGGTTGGAGAGAACTTTTGAGAGTCCCTTGGACTGCAAGGAGATCCAACCAGTCCATCCTAAAGGAGATCAGTCCTGGGTGTTCATTGGAAGGACTGATGTTGAAGCTGAAACTCCAATATTTTGGCCATCTCATGCGAAGAGTTGACTCACTGGAAAAGACCCTTATGCTGGGAGGGATTGGGGGCAGGAGGAGAAGGGGATGACAGGGGATGAGATGACTGGATGGCATCACTGACTCGATGGACATGAGTTTGAGTAAACTCCAGGAGCTGGTGATGGGACAGGGAGGCCTGGAGTGCTGTGACTCATGGGGTCGCAAAGAGTCGGACACGACTGAGTGACTGAACTGAAGGGTCCTCTACTTCAAACACCTATCCATTGTTTTATTCTCTTTCACATAAAATCTTTCAAATATTTTTAAGATTGTTCCTAGTAAATTAAATAACCTTCTCTTATGTTCCTACTCGCTCTTTTTCACTACTCCCCTTTGAGTAAATTCTACTTTGTCTTTTCTCAACAACCTTGCCTACAGTTTCATCTCCTATGGTTTTCTTTTCTCCTTGCTCCAATCACTCCTACCCTCTCTTCCCTTCTCTTCCCCAAATTCATCTCACTGCCTCACAGTTCTCACAGGCAATTTCTTCTGTCTGGATGTCCTCTGTCTTCTGAGTGCGCACCCACCCCACCTGACATGTGCCTAATTACTTTCAACAACCACTGTAAGCCTCGTGATCTCTGTGGACTGCTCTACAACAACCTGAGGTCAATTTAAACATCTCCCCGCTGGGCCATCCCCTAACTGTGCATTAATGCACTTAATGGGTCATAATTACTGGTTCCTATGTCTTTCTCAGTTATTAGACTATCAGCTCCTTTATGTACAGTGTAATAACTTCACTTATAATAACTTATAAGCTAGTTGACGTTTTATTCATCTTTATATCCCTTGAATCTTAACACAGTGCCTGACCCGTAATAGGCACAGGAAAAATATTTGGTAAATTAAGTTTTGAATTAAACTCATAATTGGAACATGCCCAGTTAACATCTCCATCACAGAATGGGAGAATGACCTTAGTTATTCTCAATATCTTACTTCTTTCAATACAACCTTAGGTCAAAAGCCAGATATATTCTGGCAGCTCCATGGTTATCTTCAGACATATTAAACTGTCTTTCAGTCAAAATGTTCACCTGGCTTCTTCACATGGCTCCCCAACTATGATTAAAATGAACTACTTTTTTAATGGAAATTTCTATCTTTTCTCTATATAGCAGCAAGACAAATAATTTCAGTTTTTCCAGATTCTATAACTCTTATGCCTAAAGCCCCTGCCAACAACTTCCCACTGCAATTAGAAAAAAATCCAAGCAATGTTCACGGCCTGCAAGACTATGGTCTGACTCCGTGATGTCCTTGTCTTCTTTCACTCCCGCCCTCATCCATGGCGTGCCGGCCACTGTGGTTTTTGTGTCCTTTGGCAGGCCTTTGCTCTCACCTCAAGCTCTGCAATCCCTGGAACAGCCTTCCCCAACAACTCTGGTATCTTGTCATCATATAGGTTCCAGACCAAATGCCCCAATCTCAGAGAGGCCTTCCCTTAGTACACTCCTTACACAGTTCCCTCTACCAGCCCCCATCTCTAGCCTACTGCCTTGTTTTACTTCCTCCCTAGAACTCCATATTATTGAAATTATCTCATTCTTTACCTAGGAACTTCCCTTGTGGGTCAGATGGTAAACAGTCTGCCTTCAATGCGGTAGACCTGGGTTTAATCCCTGGGTTGGGGAGATCCCCTGGAGAAGGAAATGGCAACCCACTCCAGTATTATGCCTAAAGAATTCCATGGATGGAGGAGCCTGGCAAGCTACAGTCCATGGGGTCGCAAAGAGTCAGACCCAACTGAGCAACTTCACTCAGTCATGAATATTCTTTACCTATTCATTGTCTCAATCACCCCCTCAAAAAGAAATGCCAAGAAAGCAGTGACCTTACCTTCTTACTCATTGTATGACAAGAAATGCTTTGTGCTATAAAAACATCTGAGATACAGTCAGCTATTCTTTGCGAGTCAATGACTGAGAAAAAGTCTATCTGAAAACAGTTAAATTTTCTTAAACAGTTCTGACCACTAAACTAAAGCCTTTCCATTAGTCAAAGATAAACAAAAGGCAATATTGTGAATATCAAATACACTGCATCTTTAGAGAACTACTGTGGAATCTAAATGGTATAACAGTTGAAACTACAAGTGAATAATTTTGTATTTATGTACTGCCTTACCATAGGTTAAGTGTCAACCTACCAGCCAAAAGAAGTTCAACAGCTGCCAGTTCTCCAATATCAAAAAGGTCACTGAGGATAAAAGCCTCTTTAATGAGCTGTTCGGGAAGAAGTCGGGTTCCCTGTTGACCCTGAATGGCAACTCCCTCCGTGCTGGCTTTCTGAACCTTCTCATGTTGTTGAACGTTTTTTGGCTACAACAGTAAAAAGAAATAAATAGGATCATTTCATGAAAATGGCACACGGAAACAAGGTGGTAAGCTGTTACCTAGAGAAGCTCACTCACAAAGCAGTCGGGTAACAAGACAAACAGTATTTACCATACAATCTACAGTTAGAACTTTATGAGGTAACGTTTTACATCACTTTCAACTTTTTACACTATGATTACCTTCTCAGTAAGTATTTCTGCTCAACTCTGAAAGGTTGAGAAATCACGCAAAACAGCATCCGACTTTTCAAGTGTCTAAGGAACTTACCAATCACACTTTTAAGAAGTATAAAAACAATGAATCTTCAAGTGGAAGATAGCAAATGGAAATGAACTGCTGAATTAATTAGGACTAATGATAGCTTATTAGTATGTTATTTTAAAATGTGGTCTTATTTGCAAAAAGGTTTACCTGCAAATATTTAACACATAACATAGTACAGAATTACATGATGGACCATAAAATCTTAGGTATTTATACACTGAAAAAGGCCATATAGTCATTTAATCCACCTTCTCTATTTGCAGAAGGGAAAAACTGATGCCCAGAGAAGTCAGGTGGCTTGCCTACGGTCACACAACTCTTCAGTGGGCGAGCCAAGACTGGAACTCAGTTCAACTGGCTCCCAGGCCAGGGCTCTTTCTGGTAAGACAAACCCATAAATAGCTCTTAGATGGCCTTGCTAGTATATAAAGGAAACTGTCAAACAGCGGGGAAAGGAGTTTCCAAATATGAACCCCCACCACTGAAGTAATCTACTCCTCGTTGAAAAGTATGTCAAGACGCAGTGACTAACGGTATGTGAGAATTAACTCGTTCAGCTAACACAACTTACATAACATTATGAAGAGTTAAAATGTTGAAGTGTACCTGGAAATAAATAAAATAATCAACCTTACTAAGCTTAGATGGATTAACTGCAAGTTAGAAATTCCAAGAAGGCTTCTATTTCTGGAATATGTGGACCTTCCAAAGTCGTATTAAATACTATCAAGATACCGGCTAGCTAGAATTAAAAGCTATATTAACTTCCATGGAGAACAGAAAGAAGAGAATAATTCCTCCTAGGAAATTCCCATCTTTAGAAAAAACTTGAATCAATAGACTAGAACAAGTAACACATTGCATTTAAATGCATTAAGAATCTACTTGCTCCCTCAATCTTTAAAGGAAAAAGCAAATTCAAGAAGCAAAAAAAGAAAATCTCCTACAGGGTTTCTGAACAATGAGATGAAGTCAGGTTTGTGTTTCTTCAAAATCATGTCAAGAAGGTGAACCGCTTCAGGTTGTCTTCTCCAAAGAGCATTTCCCACAGTCTGCCAAATGTCTTTGTAAGGACCCCACAGACTAGCAGCTTAAAGGAAAAATAAATAAAATCAGCATCAAGTATAACATACATTTGGAAATAAGGCAAAGTTATTGTCTACACATTTTAGTCACACTCACAGCAACTTTTAAATATAAGGAATTATATATACAAACCAAACATTAACATAAAAGAGTATTAGAATTCATAAGCAATAACATAAACATCATTTTACCTAACTTAATATAAAATAAATCCTGACTTTAAACTGAAGCATTAGTGGGACCTGGTTTTGTCACTTTATTGGTTATGTGACATGAAGTAAGAAACTAAACTCTTTGAATTTCAGTTTCCTTATATAGAAAATAGGGACATCACCTGCTTCATAAGGTTGAATGGACTAAGAATAAACTAGGTAAAACATACAATACAGTGTCTGGCATATCACAGTCAATCAAATGTAACTGCCTTTCCTTCCCTCCCTATCATCCAGAAGAAAAGCAGGAATGGGGGGAGGAGGAACCAGAGTCTGTAAAACTTAGACGCTGAAAAAAAGTATTTTATTTGCTTGGGACACTAGCTGTTAAAAAACAGCCTAGAAATACAGAATTCTTCCGTAAACTCATTTAATAAAGGATCACATTTTTCTTTGTAAAGATACTAAGAATAATAAGTAATACTTACAGAGCTATTGCTATGTGCTACTAAGTACCGTTTGAAAAAAATGACACAGAGGCCCAAAGTTTCTGTTTGCAAACAATCAGACATGGTACCCCTATATGTTAATAAAGACTCTGAAAGGGAAACTAACCAAAACCACTCACTCACTCAACGGATGCACTAACTATAGCTCAAACCGCAAAGAGTAGGCTGCAAACATGTTTAACTGATATCTAAGAAAACACAAATCCCACTAAAGTCACCAGGACAGTCAGAATGACAAGCAAGACAACTGTAACCTAACTAAATGCATTACAATCTTATGAACAGTGTTGTCAGAAGACGGCAAAGTACTGTGCAAATTTTTTTAAAGGGATGTGCAAGAAAGTAAAAGTCGCACAGTTATGTCCAACTCTGCGACCCCATGGCCTATACAGTCCATGGAATTCTCCAGGCCAGAATACTGGAGTGAGTAGCATTCCCTTCTCCAGGGGATCATCCCAACCCAGGGATCGAACCCAGGTCTTCCACATCGCAGGTGGATTCTTTACCAGCTAAGCCACAAGCGAAGCCTGATGTCCAAGAAGAGGACAGACTAAACCAGTCAAGCTGAAGCATTCATTCACTGTATTGAGGGCCTTCCATGTGTCAGGGACTATAGAGCAAGCAGGACAGACAGATTCCCTGGGCTTATGGAACTTATAGATTGATGAGAAAGACAGGCATTAAATGCAGAATTCAAAACACAACTAACAGTCTAATGAAAGGTATGATGAAGAAGTAGAGTCCTATGAGAACATACAAAAGGAAGCATTTAACTTGATGTGATGGGCAGGGAGGAAGTTGTGTGTCAGATCTTTGCTATGAGGATGTGAGAGAATGGGGATCACTTGTCTCGACCTTACATAGAGAACAATCACCCAACTCCCGGCTTTCCTTTTCCCATCTTGACCCTAAACTTGCCAATCTTCTGATGGAAAATACAGCATGTCATATAAACTTCCCAGAATAAAATGTGCTGAGGAAATGAGGACCCACACAGATGTACTTCCCACTAAAGATCAATTAACTGACATACTGGTTTAGGTGTCTGTCTGAGGGTGAGTAGAGAAAATCAATTACTGGCATCTACTCGACTCTGGATACAACTAACAAATATCACAGCTCCAGGCCTGCCAGGATGAGGACCTGACCCTAGATTCTGGTGACTGCCTGTGGGGGGCCAGTTGGATGGTGGCTACCTGACTTCCCTAGAGATCATTTTCTTGGCTCTTTCCAGCTGCTGAGGACAGAGCAGATTTGAGCCTTGTCTTCCTGGCCAAGATGGAATTTTTCCCATTAGCAACTGTGCAAGTTTCAAGTAGTAGATGACAAAATGCATGTACGCTCAGTCACTCAGTTGTGTCCGATTCTTTGCAATTCTCCAGGCAAGAATACTGGAGTAGGTTGCCATTTCCTTCTCCAGGGGATCTTGCCAACACAGAGACTGAACCTGCATCTCCTGCATTGGCAGATGGATCCTTTACCACTGAGTCACCTGGGAAGCCCCGGAAGACAAAATAAACCTACACAATGGTGTGACTGACAGATTAACTAGAATATGAAGTGTTAGGACCCAAGGATGATCAGTAGGTAAGTTACTCATGAGGCGATGGAACCTAAAGCAGGCTGAGGGCAGTAAAACAGAAAGGCGAGAGCTGTTGGTAGAGTCAGAACTGGCTACTGATTGGCACAGGGTATGAAGGAAAGTTATCAAAACTGACTTGTAGGGACTTCCTAGTGGTTCAGTGGGTACGGCTCAGTGCTCCCAATGCAGGGGGCCCGGGTCCAATCCTTGGCCAGGGAACTCAGTCTCACATTTGGCAACTAAGACCCTGTGCAGCCAAAGTAAAAGAAATAAATAGTTTAAAAAAAACTGACTTGTAGGTAAATGTGAAAGTCACCTTACCACAACTGTTTTTTAAAATCTGACAAAAAGCTAACAAAAATAGACTGTCTGTAAAAATAATACTTAATAGAACCTCTGATGAATGATTCTTTACACTATACATAGCTTAAATAAGTTCAGTGAATTCTAAAGAAAATTCTACTTCTCTCCTTTTACGGGAAGGCATCCCATAACAGATCAAAAATCCCACCTATTCCCTCATTCATCACGGACTAGGTATGCATAAGCTCGCAGTGCAGTGAGGAAGCACATTTCCCACACAGTCACACTTCAGAGCAATCTCCAATATGGGGTAAGGCTATGACAGTGAAGCACCCAGGGCAAAGACTGCACAACAGAGGAATGTGACCCCTCCAGGGAGATCAGGGAAGGCAAGGATGCACTGAGCAAGGGATGGTTATTAGGCTGAAATGAGAAGGGTAAAAGGGGGAGTGGAAGGTGGTAGACATTAACACTCCAGGGAAAAAGGACAGCACGTGGGTTCCCAAGGCAAGAGGAAATGCTGCTTTCTCAAACTCCTGAAAACGCAGGAGAGCCAGAGTACCGAGAAGGGCTCCGCAAGGGGGGCAACTGGCATATCTCACAGGGCTCACTAGCTCCTGATAAGGATTTTGGTTTTACCCTTGAAGACCAAGTGAGAATAAGATCTCACATGTCTGCTGGACTTACTGAAACAGAAAAGCACGTGAAAGCTGACAGTCGTTTAGGAGGAGGGGAATAGACTAGAGAGGCTTCCCTGGTGGCTCGGCAGGAAACAATCAGCCCGCCAAGGCACAAGATGCGGGTTCAATCCCTGCATTGGGAAGATCCCCTGGAGAAGGAAATGGCAACCCACTCCACTATTCTTGCCTGGGAAACCCTATGGACAGAGGACCTGGCGGGCTACAGTCCATGGGGTTGCAAAGAGTCTCATGCAACTCAGTGACTAAACAACAAGAGACTAGAGTGGGTGGAGGAGGAGAAGGTATGGAAACAGTCAGTGCATACTGATGAATGTTTGAAAGATTTGACTGTGAAGAGGAGCAAGAGGACAGTAACTGGGGAGAGGCATGAAATCAAGAAAGAGGGCAGGTAGTGGAAAGAAAAGGAACAAGACAGAGGCAAATCGACAAGAGGAGGGAGTAACAGGGATACGGCTGTAAAGGGTAGGATCTACCTTAGACAGGAAGACACAGGGAAACTGACTCAAGAGTGTAGATATACTCACCTTTGTAGGTTTAAGGGTGAAAAAAAGAGTTCATGCCTGTTGGCTTCTTTCTGTGTGACTAGGTGACTAAGGGATCAGTTGGAGGTTAAAGATTTGATGAGCGTGGAAAAGGTCTGAAACAGACAATGCTATGAAGAGGACAGGAGTGACCAGACAGCCCTCCAAGGACTGACAGTGTTAATGGCTGCTTACTCACAAGCCTATAGGTCTACTCAGCCAGGCTGACATGGGTCACAATACTAGTAAAGCATGCAGCTGAAACTCAAGCATAGGTCTTTGAACTCTACAATCTACTTTCTTCCCCTTTCTACAATTCTAAGATGTTTAAGTTTTTTCTTGAACTATGATAAAAAGCACATAGAATAGAATTTTCCATCTTAAACACTTTGAAGTATGCAGTTCAGTAGCATTAAGGGCAATCATACTGTTGTGTAACAGATCTCCAGAACTCTTTCATCTTGCAAAACTGAAATTTTGTACCCATTAAACAAGCCCCCATTTCCCCCTCCCCTCCGCCTCTGGCAACCAACATTTTTTTGCTTCTGTGAGTGTGACTACTTTCAATCCCTCACATAAGTAGAATTATACAGTATTTGTCTTTTTGTTACTGGCTTACTTCACTTAGCAGAATGTTCAAGGTGCAATCATGTTGTAGCATATGACAGGATTTCCTTTTCAAAGATGAATAATATTCCATTATAGATGTATAGACCACACTACTAATCCATTAACTTGTCAATGGGCATTTGGGTTACTTTCCTGGACATCTTTTTTTTTTTTTTTTAATATTCTCCTGGAACTTCCCTGGTGGTTCAGTGGCTAAGACTCCACACTCCCAATGCAGGGGGCCGGGTTTGATGTCTGGTCAGGGAACTAGATCACACATGTCACAACTAAAGATCTCGAATGCCAAAACTAAGACCCAGTGCAGCCAAATATATACATATATAAAATTTCTGACTCAGCTCTTAAAAATGTTTTCTTTCTATGTGGCCAATTAAACACTCCTGCCACAAGGCATTATTATACAATGTATACTCTTTGCAGCTGTTGGCAACAGCATCTTCCTTCAACTTAAGAATAGCAACTTATAATGAGTATATACTAAAGAAAAGTATATAACCACACATATAACATGCAAGACTTGTTTTAAGTTTACATCTGGGTGGGAGGGCAGGACATCAATGTTAAGAAGGCAACTTCACTGCTAACATTCAGATACATGAAAATACTATGTAATGAAATGAATTAGGTTTTGCTTAAGTAGGGCTGCCCTGGTGGCTCAAACAGTAGAAAACATCTGCCTGCAATGCAGGAGACCTAGATTTGATCCCTGGGTCAGAAAGATCACCTGGAGAATGGAATGACAACCCACTCCAGTATTCTCGCCTGGAGAATTCCACGGACAGAGGAGCATGGTGGGCTGCAGTACACAGAGGTAGCAAAGAGTCAGAGATGACTGAGTGACTAACACTTTCACAAGCAGGAACATGTAGAAGTTTAAATACCAAAGACTGGCTTCAAGGGTAAAAAAAAGACGACTGGCTTTAAATCATTAGCTGTATAATCTTGAAGAAGTTAATAAGACTCTTATCTCCAAATCTGTAAAATGATGTATTTAATATCAACTACCCCAGAGTTGTATAAGGGGGACTAAATGAAAGCACAACTCAGTCCAGTGCCTGGAAAAAAGGAGGTGCTCAATAAACATAATTCATTATTATAAAATAATTTATCATAGTGGTTCTGAAAGGGTTTGATTTACAAAAGTCAGATTTAGACAAGTTTTCAAAAATATCAGTCATGTGAAAAGAATAAGTGAAAAGTGAAAGTCGCTCAGTAGTGTCTGATTCTTTGCAACCCCATGGACTATACAGTTCACGGAATTCTCCAGGCCACAATACTCGAGTGGGTAGCTCTTCCCTTCTCCGGAGGATCTTCCCAACCCAGGTGTCCCGCATTGCAGGCGGATTCTTTTATCAGCTGAGCAACCACGGAAGCCCATGAAAAGAATATAACAGCAACAAGAAAAGACTGTACAGAGAGAGAGAAAAGGCGCCCAGAAAAAGGGTCCTCTTGAGTGAAATGCCCTACAAGCATTTACCACGCAGATGTGCTCTTAACTACCCATGAAGCTTAGCACGGCTCAATCAAGGCATTCTAAGCAGGAAATTTTTCATCTACCAGGCACCTTCCGGCCGCCACAGCACTTCTGGCATCCTTGGCCGGCCCACTAGGCTGCAGCAGGGCATCCCAGGAATTGTAACAATCAGAATGCACCCACTCTTTCAAACGCCCAGGTGGGGACAGGGGTACGGGTGGGGCGGGGGGTACTCGCCCGACTGAGAATTGACAAGAAAACCCAATCCAAGTCCTTCAAACTTTCTTCTCTCCCTTCTAGATTCTGCCCGTCCCCGACGGTCTACTGCTCCAAACGTTCTGGAGCATCCAGAGACGGGCCACAGAAGCCAAGCCGGGAGTCACGGCACTCTGGACCAGCTTCCGGATTGCAGGCTTCATAACCAAGGGGCCTCGCTTTCTGTAGAATTACCCATCCACCCACCCGCCCACCCAACCTAGAGGGGCCCCAGGGACTATTCTGAGGTGGGAGTTTTCATTTTAAGCCTGAGCTCGTGGCTGAGAATTATCTCCGGTCTCCTGGTCCCATTGCCAGACACTTGCTAATCCTGCAGGAATTCGGACCGCAGACACATACTGAGATGGGGAATGGAAGGCACTAGACTAGGCCCTGGTTAAGAGAACTGCCCGTCCGGTTCCAGTGGATCAAGCCTCCCTGCCTCGACCCTTAAGACCCAATTCTAGGGCTAGAACCGCAGTGCCGACGCGCGCCATTCAAACTGGGGAGGGGCGGGACTCTAGCCCTGGAGCTAAGGAGAAGGGGGCACTTATGCACAAGTGGGATCCTGGACTCCGAGGAAACTCATTGCCCGGGTCTCTACCTAAAGGGCAGGTCAGCACCCAGCCCACAGCTTGCATTCTGCCCCGGCCGCACCTACCCGAATTTACCGCCAACAGCGTCGCCATCTTGGAGGCGCAATAACTGAGCCCTCCTGCCGCACGGAAGCCCCAGAAGGAGGTGAGGCTGCCCGGGGGGACGCCTGATCAGAAAGGTACCACTCTGTCCCTCTCGAACTGCACTCTCGACCGACCCAAGCGTACAGATACTCGAAAATCTGCTCTGAGTCACAGACGTCAACTTTCGCTGGGATTATTCCCATTCAAGTAAAGGCGAGGGCAACCAGTTCGGAGACGCGGGGTCCTCGAGTTGACGTCCATCGTGCAGTGCATTCTGGGACCTGTAGTTTTGTTTCTAATGATTCAAGTTGGTTAGCTAGGGACTTCCCTGACATCCAGTGATTAAGACTCCGTGCTTCCACAGTAGGGAACACAGTTCGATCCCTGGTCGGGGAAAGAAGATCCTGCGTGCCACGAAACTCATCCAAAAGGAAAAATAAATAAAAGGAGAATGCTAAAAAAAAAAAGTAAACTGAAGCAGAAAAAGATTAGTTATTGAAATGACATTCACTTATGATATTATGAAAGCTGTAAATTCAAATAATTCTACTTTAAATCTTCCTTGCATCACTCCCTTACTTTGAGGAGTTGAGTGGGGTGTACGGTGACAAACCTCAAAAAGCAACTTGACCGGTTACAAACTAAATTTTCATTACATTTCATCTATATGCCAAGCATATTGTGTGAATATAGTTGCATGCAATTAAACAATCATAATTTTTTATTATGAAAATTTCAGATGTGTACAAAATTAGAATAATGAATGCTCGGCTTCAATAACTGGTCAATTCCTGTACCATACCCCCAACATGGGAGATTATATTGAAGCAATTTCCAAACATATCATTTCATAAACACCAAATATTTTCCTGCCTAAGCACCTCCAAATAGACGAATCATCTTTTTTCACTTGCTGAATTTTAGTTTGCTAATTTTCAAACAAAAATACAGTCTTTACCATTTGCTATCACATGCCAGATATTTATTAAGAATTGGCTATCAAACAAGAAGATACTACTGTGTAGCGCAGGGAACTATATTCAATACCCTGTGATAAAACATACTAAAAAAGAATATGAAAAAGAAGGTATGTATATATGTGCATAACCAAGTCACTTTGCTATACAGCAGTAATTAACACAGCATTGTAACTCAGCTACATTTCAATAAAAAAGAATTTTAAAAAAGAATTTGTTTTAAATTTAAAAAAACATATGACAGATATTTATTAGAAATATTTATTAAGAATGTTGTTGTTGTTACATTATTTCACTTAATCCCTAAAACAATCCTACTAGGGAGATATAATTAGAGCTACTTATCTCAGAGATTTTTTTATGTACCTTACAACCCCACTTTCTCAACTTCTCCTACATTTTACTGAGTTTGGGAGAAATTAGAATTTATATTCCTATTTCACGGTTGGAAAAAAAATAATTAAATAATTTAGACAAAATCACAGAGTATGTTGTTGAGAACAGCAAACATTCATTCTCTAGAATGAATAATATGGAATGACACAGTTTACATTAGGTGGAACACAACAGTCAGTGGTGATTTTTTTGAAAGTCATTGTCAGAGACAAATGCCAGATTACAATAAAAGTGATTTTAAGGAGAGAAGGGGATAAGCAAATGAAAAGGTAAAGGGATTTTTCCTGAAGTTTATCACGAAAATGAGAAGAATTCTGAGCAGAAACTTGGCAGGAAGTAGCACTCAAAGATTTTCTTTCTCAGCACAACTATTATGAGCCTTCCCCTTGCACTCTTTAAGCCCACACTTTTCCCTCTTGTAGATCACTCACTTTCGATGAAGGAACTCTTTAACTCTAACTTCCTGCAACTCCCCCTCGCCCATCATCTCATGTACTAGCATCTCACAGGTTTCCTCAGTCCATAGCAATTGGGGTATTGGCATTATAACTCTCCTAAAACTGTTCTCAGTATGGTCACCAGTGATTAATTGGTGATTAATTAAATGTGATTGATTAAATCTCACAAGCACTTTTCCAAATAGCATAGAAATTCTTTTCTCCCTTGACTTGTGGGGTACCATTCCTCCTGGTTTTCCTCCTGTCTTTATAGTTCTTTTTTTAATAGTTCTTTTAAAAGCTCTATGGCCTTTTCTTTCTCTTCTCATTATTAAATGTAGTTCTTCCCTTTTGATCATTCCCAGCCTGGATTCTTTTTTTTTTTTTTCATGCTTATTTACTTACTTATTTGGCTGTGCCCGATCTTAGTTGCAGAATGCAGGTTTTTTTTTTAAGTTGAGGCATGCCAACTGTTAGTTGCAGCATGTGGGAATCTAATTCCCTGACCAAGGATCAAACTTGGGCCCATTGCACTGGGTGCACAGAATCTTAGACTCTGGACCATCAGGGAAGTACCCCACCCCTGCACCAGCCTCTATTCTACCATTTTGCCTACTTCTGGGAAATCTATGGCTTCTTACAGCCACCTGCTTGCTGATGAATTTTATATCTTTAACCTGGCCCTCTGTCCTAGAATTCAAATTTGTATATCCAACTTGTCCACCCCACACTTTTACTGATTGTCATATAGGCATCTCAAAATTAATTGATCCAAAGCTTAAATGAGCACTTTTTTTCATAAAACTCAATCACTTGTATCTACTCAGTTGCCAAAGTCACAAACTTGAGAATCATTTCATATTCCTCCTTCAGTTGCCATATCCTATTCATCTTGCCTTGCAAATATTTCTGAAGCCCTTTTCCTCTTCTCCGCTCCCTGTGCCGTTGTTGCATGAGGCCTCATCATCGTATACCTGCTATTTCACAACAGCCTTCTCACTGGTCTTCCTGATTTCCATCTCACCCATTCCCATGGTCTCCCAAAGTGATAGTCAAATACACAAATCACATCATGTGCTTGAAGTGAAAGTCACTCAGTCATCTTCGACTCTTTGTGATTCAATGGACTATACAGTCCATGGGATTCTCCAGGCCAGAATACTGGAGTGGGTAGCCTTTCCCTTCTCCAGAGGATCTTCCCAACCCAGGGATCAAACCCAGGTCTCCCGCCTTGCAGGCAGATTCTTTACCAACTGAGCCACAAGGGAAGTCCTAATCATGTGCTTTCTATAATCAAAATTTCTCGGAAACAAACAAAACTTCTCAATGACCTAGTCCCTAAGGGTAACACTGGGAACTTCTTAATAAGGCACTCATGCCATTTCCTGATCTGGTTCCATCCTCTTCTTCAAACTCCCTACCCTTTTTCTTCCTCAAGTGCCCTTTTTATTCTAATCACTCTTGAGTATTTGTTATTCCCTAGGTACAACATGTTTTCTTGTATCATGTACAACTACTCTACTATCTACCTAGAATGTCTATCTTTCCTTCTCCGTCCCTCTGTCGACCACCCACCAAGTTATCACCACCCACAACCCTGAATTCAAGGCATTATGTGATCATCTGCCACACTGATGACTCGCTTGGACCAAAAAAGTACAGTGTAAGTAACTGAGTGAGTTCCAAGTCTAGCATCTGGAAGGCCTTGCTGCTTCCACTTGTGCTTTTTTTTGCTGCTCTGAGACATCATGAAAGGAAATCCCAGCCTGCCTCCTTGAGAATGAAAGACCAGGAGGAGCGAAGTCTAACTAGCCTCCAGTTATTCCAGCTAAACTAGCTAAGAGTCTAGACTTGAGGAAGGCCATCTCGGATCCTCTAGTTCTAGTTAAACCATCACTTGACTGCAAACGGGTAAGTGAGTTCAGCCCATATTTTGGAATCATGAGCAAGTAAAAGGCTGCTGTTTTAAGCCACAGTTTCGTGGTTTGTTATGTTCAATAAACAACCGATTTCCTCCCAGAGAGCACAACTATGTCTTTATATTTGCATTCCCTTCTGCTGCCACATCCCTAGCTTACAGTCACAGCTCAGGAAAAAACAATCTGCAGAACCTGTTGCTTCCAAGATCTACTGGCAGGGAGAGAGGACACATACACGCAATTGCGGCTAAGAGTACAGAACTTAGAGCTAGGCTTCCTGGGTTCAAATTCTTACATATTAGCTGTGAAACCCTCCTTAGTGGCTTAGTTTTCTCATCTCTAGATGGGGGTGATAAGATGAGCATCTATATTGTAGAGTCGTTAAGAGGCTTATTTGTAAAGTGCTTACACTGTGCCTGACCTTTAGTGCTATGTGAGTGTTTTTAAATAAAGTTTTGCTAAGGCAAAATAAGTGTAAGTGGAGGTATAGTCAACTACTTCAGTTCAGTTCAGTCGCTCAGTCGTGTCCAACTCTTTGTGACCCCATGAACTGCAGCACGCCAGGCCTCCCTGTCCATCTCCAACTCCCAGAGTTTACTCAAACTTGTGATTTATCTGGGGTGAGGGGTAGGACTGTGCCCTAGTCTAACTGATCTGTTATTTGTAATTTCCTTCCTTGCTCCAATTTATTGATTTTTAACTGTACACACAAAATTCTTTGAAATCTTAAAACAAGAAAGGTTAATTCTTTTTTCCTTTTTAAAAAAATGATGTATAATTACATACACCGTATTAGTTTCAGGTGTACACCATAATGCTACAACACTTGTATGTACTGCAAAATGATCATTCATAATAAATCTTGTTAACATGGTCACCATGTTACAGATTTTTTTCCCTGCAATGAGAGCTTTTAAGATTCATTCTCTTAACAACTTTCAAATATGAAATACAGTATTATTAACTATGGTCACCATGCTATAATTCAATCCCCATGGCTTATTTATTTTATGACCTGGAAATTTGTACCTTTTGATTGCCTTCACCTCCACTCATCCTCCAACTTCTGCCTCTGACAACCACCAATCTTTTCTTTGTTACGTATGAACTTGGTTTCATATGATTTGGGGATCTTTGTGTTGTTTTGGGGGAGGGTTGTTTTTGACCATGCCACACAGTTTGTAGGATCTTAGTTCCTCCACCAGGGGCTGAATCTGGGCTTTCACGGCAGTGAAAGCACTAAGTCCTAATTACTGGATCACCAGGGAAGTCCCAAGATTTCATTCTTTTTAACAGCTAAATTATATCCCATTATATGTATATAATATATAGCATTTTCCTTTTTCATTTATCCATCAATGGACATTTCGGTTGCTTCTATATCTTGGCTTTTGTAAATAAGATTGCAGTGAACATGAGGATGTATAGCTCTTTTCTGGACTGTTAACTCTTATTTGGAGTCCAGGAAATAAAAATTAGGGAAAATTACATGAAGAAAATGGCACTTGAATGAACAGATGCTAGAAGTTTACATGGTCCCGAGAGCATATGGGGCTGGGAGAGGGAACAAATCAGTGAAAAATTGACAAAGCCCAAGTTTTCATATTTAAAGATCTGCAACAATTCCTCCGGACAAGCCTTAGACATTGAGATGAGTTTCAAGTTCTGAGATTTTTCCATATCCAGTCAGTGAGGACTCCAGGCGTGATGGACTCACCATCATGTTTGACGCCAGTCAGCAGCCAGCTGTGGAAAGTTTGCAGTGGCAGATCTACTCGCCGTGGGACACTGGCGGAGGAGGAAGCAAATCTTCCCCGGAGCACCCTTGAGAGAGTCACAACCACCATGCAGCAAGTGATTCTGTGCAAAAGCTTCCCTTCAAAGGCAGGATTATTCCCATCGCCTCCTAATTGGTCTTCCTGCTGCCAGTCTCACTCATGCCCACTCTATCTTCCATACCATAACCAGAGGGACCATGTCATCCTCTCCCTAAAACCCTTCGAGTTCTTGTCAGTGCCCTGAGGGCAAGTCTACCCTTCTTACAATAGTTCAGTCCAGTTGCTCAGTTGTATCCAACTCTGTGACCCCATGGAATGCAGCACACCAGGCCTCCCTGTCCATCACCAACTCCCAGAGTTTTACTCAAACTCACGTCCGTCAACTCGGTGATGCCATCCAACCATCTCATCTTCTGTCGTCCCCTTCTCCTCCCGCCTTCAATCTTTCCCTGTATCAGGGTCTTTTCCAATGAGTCAGGTCTTCGCATCAGGTGGCCAAAGTATTGGAGTTTCAGCTTCAACATCAGTCCTTCCAGTGAATATTCAGGACTGATCTCTTTAAGGGTGGACTGGTTGGATCTCCTTGCAGTCCAAGGGACTCTCAAGAGTCTTCTCCAACACCACAGTTCAAAAGCATCAATTCTTCGGCACTCAGCTTTCTTTGTAGTCCAACTCTCACAACCATACATGACTATTGGAAAAACCATAGCCTTGACTAGACTGACCTTTGTTGGCAAAGTAATGTCTCTGCTTTTTAATATGCTGTCTAGGTGGGTCATAACTTTCCTTCCAAGGAGTAAGCATCTTTTACTTTCATGGCTGCAGTCACCATCTGCAGTGATTTTGGAGCCAAAAAAAAAATAAAGTCTGACACTGTTTCCACTGTTTCCCCATGTATTTGCCATGAAGTGATGGGACCAGATGCCATGATCTTCGTTTTCTGAATGTTGAGCTTTAAGCCAACTTTTTCACTCTCCTATTTCATTTTCATCAAGAGGCTCTTTAATTCTTCTTCACTTTCTGCCATAAGGGTGGTGTCATCTGCATATCTGAGGTTACTGATATTTCTCTCAGAAATCTTGATTCCAGCTTTTGCTTCTTCTTACAGTAGAACACAAGGCAGTTCATGATCTGACCCCTTCAGGCCTCTTCACTTTAATCTCACACCTCCTCCCCTAAGGCTCTTTAGTGTTGACTGTGGTTACTTATATACACATTCTTAGCTCCTCCAGCATCCACAGCAGTCTCTTCTTCATGGAGTATTCCCTCTGGCTACTGGAATCACCATAAAGAAGGCTGAGCTCTGAAGAATTGATGCTTTTGAACTGTGGTACTGGAGAAAACTCTTGTGAGTCCCTTGGATAGCAAGAAGATCAAACCAATCAATTCTAAAGGAAATCAATCCCAAATCCTCATTGGAAGGACTGCTGCTGAAGCTGAAGCTGCAATACTTTGACCACCTAATGCAAAGAGCCGACTTATTGGAAAGGACCCTGATGCTAGGAAAGATTGAGGACAGGAGGAGGAGGGGACGACAGAGGACGAGATGGTTGAATGGCATTACCAACTCAATGGACATGAACTTGGACAGACAGAGGGAGATAATGAGTGACAGGAAGGCCTGGTGGGCTGCAGTTCATGGGTGTACAAAGAGTCGGACATGATTTAGTGACTAAACAACAACAACAATTAGAGTCACAACTTTTTGCCTCTGAATCCTTGTTGGCATGATCTTCTTCTTCTGGAATACCTGTAGCCCCTTCATCTAAGTTACTCTTCTCAGGTGTCACTTTCCCCCTGGGACTCCTACCTCAGCCTGGACGATATGCCCTCCTGTCTCTCCACTAATGTACTACAATCTCCCACAGGTTTGTCAGTCCTGGACTGGAAGCTGCACACAGAAAAGGAGAGGCAGCCAGCAACTAACAAACACTCGTTGAATGAATAAAGGTGAGGAGATTTCCAGCTACCGTCTTCTACTCAGTGCCTGACTGTGCCATGGGCTCCTTGAAAAATGGCTCCACATACCGCCATCTCTCTTGTAAGTGCCTGAAAACTCCAGGAAAAGAAGGCTGCTGCCTCTGTTCCTGATGCATGAATTACCGATACAGACCTGAAGGGGATAGGGTCCTCCATACTCCCTTACATGAAATATTCCAGGGCTCCAGCTAAGGAATTAGCTAGCGGAATCCCCTTGTGATGGACATGAATCTGAACAAACTCCAGGAGATAGTGAAGGACAGGGAAGCCTGGTGTGCTGCAGTTCATGGGGTTGCAAAGAATCAGACACGACCGAGCGACAGAACAACAACATCGCTTTGAGAAGTTTTCCTGTATAGATATGGTGGGAACTCTGGTCCTGACAGGAGGCATCACGGCAGTGCAGACACAGAAAAGGAAAATGAACAGGGGTAAAGGAGTGTAAATGGACTGGTGGCAAAGTCAATTTATCTGCTCAAAAAGAGTCTGGACTGTACTCCGGGAGTTAGCACGACTACTTGGCTCCAGTCTGGAACGCCTTGTGTGTGAAGGAGAATGGGGAGTCACTGAGGAAAGCAGAATTCTGTTTGAGTGTGATGAAAGAGCAGGGCATTCATCCTATCAGAATACTCAAAGTGAAACTATGTACAAGGAACAAGAAAGCATTAACTGAAGTAAACTGCCAGACTGTTCAGAACATGATGTAAACTCCAAAACAAAGGACAATAGGAAACATTTCCAAGTGCAAATAAGTGCACAAATAAATAAATTAGAGAAAGATTTTTTAGATATCAGTTTAGCACGAAGCTGTTGTGTGTATTATTTCTCTGCTTCCATTTGGCTTAGGGTCCTTCTTCAGCCATGTGCATTTTGTATCTTCTCTTCCTGCTTCGTGGAAGAGTTGAGATTTCAGGGAGGAACCAATCAACAGTGCAAGCTGTAGCATGCTGGCAGAGTTGAGAAGAGATTTTGAGGCAGGTTGCCCTGAATCTAAATTTCTACCTTGCCAGTGACTCACTGTGTGATTGTAAGCAAGTTTTTCAATCTCTCTGAGTTTCCTCATCCATTAAAATAGAAGCAATACTTTCCTTGAATTGCTATGAAGAATCAGTAAACTAATATATGAACTTGACATAAAATACTTAGAAGATACTCTGCTGTGGTCATAGGATGGTCAGAATGAAGAACAGTGAAGGTAAAATATGGGGATTACACAAAGAAAGAAGGAGCCACTGAATAAGAGTGTCTGATAAAGCTACACTAATACAGTCAGCCCTCTGTATCTGTGGGCTCCACAACTGAGGATTTAACCAACCACAGATTGAAATAATTTGGAGAAAAAATTACAGAAAGTTCCAAAAAACAAAACTTATGTTTGCCTTGTGCTGGCAATTATATACATAGTATTTACAATGTATTAAGTATTACAAGTAATTTAGAGATGATTTAAAGTATAGTGGGAGGAGAAGGACGTGTAATATAGTAATATGCAAATTCTATTCTGTTTTATATAAGGGACTTGAGCATCCTCAGAATTTGGTATTGGTGGGGGGGTCCTGGATCCAATCCCCTGTGAATACCCAGGGAAGACTGTATTAATAATAGCAGAGCATCAGTGAACTCTTTTAATGAGGCTCCCATGGGAGTGTTAACTCAGCCATGTTGCACAACCCTATGCATTTTAAGCTGCCCATTTAATAATCGTAGAAGCAGTGAAAGTGAAAAGTGTTAGTCCCTCAGTCACGTCTGGCTCTTTTCAACCCCTCCAGGCTCCTCTGTCCATGGAATTCTCCAAGCAAGAATACTGAAGTGGGTTGCCATTCCCTACTCCAGAGAATCCTCCGGACGCAGGGATTGAACCTGGATCTCCCACATTGCACGCAGATTCTTTACTGTCTGAGCTATCAGGGAAGCCCTGAGAGTAGTAATAAGACTAATTTAAATGCATTTGAAATTAGACAGAAAATCAACATGGTCGCTAGAACTTAGTTGAGTATACTGTGATTTTAAGATTTTAATCTTCAGTCATAAGTGTGACGATGCCAAACAAGGTAATCATTTTTAAAACGTGGCTTTTCTAAAAAGGTACTACCTAGCATTGAAATATTGTTGCTTCTTGGTTTCTAAAATTACATCTGCACAGTACCTAGACCAAGTCTGGGTACTCATTTTTTAAAATTGTGATAAGATAAACATGGCGGCACTAATGGTAAAGAATCCACCTACCAATGGAGGAGATGGAAAAGATATGGGTTTGACCCCCCCAGTCTGGAAAATTCCCTGCAGCAGGAAATGGCAACGCACTCCAGTATCCTTGCCTGGAAAACTCCATGAGCAGAGTTTTTTTGTGTCCTCATGTGTCCGTGAGGCCACAAAGAGTGAGACACTGACTGAGCAGCTGAGCATGCACACACACAAGACAAACATAACCTAAAATTATGACCATTTTGGGGTGTATGGATCTATGACATCAAGTGCATTCATGCTGTTCTCAAAGCATCACCACCATCCATATCTCTAGAATTTCTTCATCTTTCCCCACTAAAGTTTGTACCCGTTAAACAACTCCCTGTTTTCCCCTCGTCCCAGCCCCTTGGCGACCACCATTCTGCTTTCTGGTTCTATGAATTGACTACTTTGGGTACCTCATGTAATAGGAATCATAAAACACTTGTCCTTCTCTGACTGGTTTATTTTTACTTAGCATAATGTCAAGGCTCATCTACATTGTAACAGGTATTAGAATTTCCTTCTTGTTAAAGGTTAAATAATAGCCCATTGTATATATAGACCACATTTTGTTTATCCATTCATCCGGGTTGCTTCCACCTTTCTGCTATTGTGAATAATGCTGCTATTAACATAGGTGTATAAATATTTCCAGCCCCTATATTCAGTTATTCTGGAATGATACCCAGAGTGGAATTGTTGGATCACATGGTAATTCTGTTTAATTTTTTTTAAGTATTTTTTTATCATTATTATTTTTGGCTGTGCCAAGTCTTTGCTACTGTGCATGAGTTTTCTCTAGTTGCAGCAAGCGGGGGCTTCTCCTTGTGTTGGCTTCTCTTGCTGTAGAGCATGGGCTCTAGGCCTGTGGGTTTCAGTAGGTGTGGCCCGTGGGCTGTAGAGTGCAGGCTCAGTAGTTGTGGCACATGGGCTTAGCTGCTCCGCAGAATGTGGACTCTTCCTGGACCAGGGATTGAACCCATGTCCCCTGCATTGGCAGGCAGATTCCCAATCACTGGACCACCAGGGAAGTCCTGTGTTTAATTTTCGAGGAGTCTCCATAACGTTTCCATAGCAGCTTCACCATTTTACATTCCCACTAAACAGTGCATGAGTTTTCCAACTTCTCCACATTCTTGACAATATTTGTTATTTTTTTCAATACTAGCCATTCCAATGGATATGAAGTGGTATCTCATTCAGTTTTTATTGCATTTGCATAGTGATTAATGATGCTGAACATCTTTTCACGTGCTTATTGGCCATTTGTTTATCTTCTTCGGAAAAATGTACATTCTAGTCCTTTGTCCATTCTTTAATTGAATTTTTGTTGTTGGATTTTTAAAGTTCTTTATATATTGTGGACATGAATCCCTTATCAGCTGTTCACTTTTTTGTTTCATTTTATACGCATTTGGGAATACCCTGTTGGTCCAGTGGTTAAGACTCTGTGCCTCCAATGCAGGGGGCATGGGTTTGATCCCTGGTTCGGGAACTAAGATCCCACCTGCCATGTGTAATGTATAAAAAAAAATTTCAGGGGACTTCCCTGGTGGTCCAGTGCCTAAGACTACAAACTCCCAGTGCAGGGAGCCCGGGTTTGATCCCTGGTCAGGGAACTAGATCCCACAGGCTGCAACTAAAATCAGGGTCACTCAAATAAATAAATAAATATTTTTAAAAACAACATTTTATATGCATTTTTTTAACTGCATTATCTACGATCATCCCACAGTGATCAGGAAAAGTTGTTAATTACATTCATAATGACTGGAAAGTCTCTATAATTTGTTCATTTTCCAAACAGTGAAAGTATACAAGAAAATATTTATTTTATTTTTGGCTGCATAACGTTTTCATTGCTGCCCAGGCTTTCTCTAGTTGCAGAGAGCCCCACGTTCTTGTTGCAGTGCATAAGTTTCTCATTGCAGTGGCATCTACTGTTGCTGAGCACAGGCTCCAGGCACACGGGCTTCAGTAGTTATAGCACACGGGCTTAATAGTCGTGGCCTGTAGGCTCTAGGGTGCATGGGCTTCAATAGTTGAAGCACACAGGCTCAGCAGTTGTGGGTCGCAGGCCCTAGAGCACGGGCTTGGTAGCTGTGATGCGTGGGCTTAGTTGCTCCGCGGCACGTGGATCTTCCTGGACCAGGGATCAAACCCACGTCCCTGCATTGGCAGGTGGATTCTTATCCACTGCTCCATGAGAGAAGTCCAAAAGAGAAAATTTAAATCAGCATAATCTCAGAATTTTTTTTGGTTGACAATATTAGGAAACCTTGGTTATGATTCAACCCTAAAGCTAGCTGATGCTTATGAAAACTCAGTCCATCTTCCTGAGTTCAGACAGAATAAGGCATAAATATGACAGAGAAGAACACATCTCCCAATAAATACCATCTGTCTCAAAAACATGATGATAAATTTAGGAAATATATGTAGACAGGAGGTTTGAATCTACTGTTTAAGTATAAATATGAGGCATTCAGTATTGATACTTTTTTAAGCAAGATTTATCTTATTTTGTTATTTTTAATGTATTTTATTTATTTATACTTGGCCACGCTGCACAGCATGTGGGATCTTAGTTCCCTGACCATGGCTGGAACCTGTGCTCCTTGCACTGAAAGCACAGTATTAAACACTGAACTGCCAGGGAAGTCTTCCTTGGTACACAATTTTTAAGTGTAAAAGTCACTGGTATCATTTCATAGTTGCAAATAAGGTCTGTAAAGTCATCATGGAGATACAGGAAGGAAATAGTATGTCAAGACTTCAAAAGGAAGGTGACCCTTTGATAGGAGTAAATCCCGGCCAAATCATAAAACAGTAACTCCTAATAAAATACATGTTCTGTGTACGGGGCTTCCCTGGTGGCTCAGATGGTGAAGAATCTGCCTACAGGGTAGGAGACCCGAGTTCAACCCCTGGGTCGGAAAGACCCCCTGGAGAAGGAAATGGCAACCCACTCCAGTATTCTCGCCTGGAGAATCCCATGGACAGAGGAGCCTGGCAGGGCACAGTGCATGCGGTCACAAAGAGTAGGACACGACTGAGTGATTGACACTACAATAAAATACATGTCTGTGTGGACAGGGATATTTATTTTATTCACTCTGCCTCTCAAGTACCTAGAACAATACCTAGCACCTCATCGAAGATGATCAATACATATTTGCTGAATGAATAAATAGACAGGAGAGAGAAGCTGGTGCACAAGGCAGTGTGAGATTGAGAAAGAAAAAACTACTGAGAAGGACCCAAGGTGGGGGAAATCACAAGCAAAATTAGACAATATTTTTAACTGAATGAAAACTAAGCATGCCTTACTTAATATTTTGTAATCGCTTACATTGTTGGTGGGAATGTAAATTAGTGCAGCCACTATGGAAAACAGTATGGAGATCTCTCAAAAAAACAAACAAACAAAAAAAAAACTGAAAATAGAGCTACCATGTGATCAAGCAATCACACTCCTGGGCATATATCCCAAAAAAACTATAATTAAAAAAGACACATGCACCCCTATGTTCATAGCAGCACAACAAAAGCCAAGCCATAGAAACAACCTACATGTTCATCAACAGATGATTGGTTAAAGAAGATGTGGCGTATATGTATACAATGAATATTACTCAGCCATAGAAAGAATAAATAACGCCATTTGTAGCAACATGAATGCAACTAGAGATTATCATACTAAGTGAAGTAAGTCAGAAAGAGAAAGACAAATACTATATGATATCACTTATATGTGGAATTCTAAAAAAAAAATGATACAAATGAACTTATTTACAAAACAGAAATAGAAAACAAATATATAGTTACCAAAGAGGATAGTGGGAGGGTCAAGAGATAAATTAGGAGCTTGGGATTGACATATACACACTTATTTTTTATCCTTTTTATTCTTTTTTAAATACTTATTTATTTTTAATTGATGATTGCTTTACAATATTGGTTTGATTTCTGTCATACATCAACATGAATTAACCATAGGTGTACATATGTCCCCTCCCTCTTGAATCTCCTTCCCACCTCCTGCCACATAAACAAGTTCCTACTGTATAGCACAGGGAACTATATTTAATATCTTAAATAACCTAAAATGAAAAAGAATCTGAAAAATGAATATATAGGTATGTATAACTGAATCACACTGCTGTACCCTTGAAAATAACACAACATTGTAAATTAACTATACTTCAATTTAAAAAAAGAAAAAGAGAAAAAGAAAATAAGGGGAGAAAAAAGGAAAAGCATAAATTATTTTCAACAACCAGAACCCATCCAGCTCTTGAATACAGATATGAGTGGCAATACTACTTACAATTATGCAGGACACCATTTCTACTTAGGGCCAACCAAAAGAGGTTTGAGTGACAATACCTGAATCCCAGCCTCCCCAGAGGGTCACTCCCCCAACAGGC
The DNA here is from genome assembly GCF_963930625.1 of Muntiacus reevesi. Classification (NCBI taxonomy): domain Eukaryota; kingdom Metazoa; phylum Chordata; class Mammalia; order Artiodactyla; family Cervidae; genus Muntiacus; species Muntiacus reevesi. The sequence continues at coordinate 94,104,309 of NC_089254.1, read as the reverse complement.
CCTCTTGGCTTTCTTGACCTCTAACTCATCTCAGATGATCACCCCACCCCTAACCTGCTCACTCATGGGTGACCTGAGGGAGCTCTAGGAAATACTTCCCTGTTCACCGCTCAGGTAGAAAACCTGTATCAGTAGCGAGCAGAAACTCTCCAGGGCGACACCTCACTAGCAGGGGTTGCTGCTGGCCTTCTGGCTCCTGGGTGTTCTGCATCAAGACTCCACTTTGCAGAGTCCTCATTTCACCTGCCACCCAAGCATCCAGTCGGTCCTGGACCTCTGCTGAAGTGGAACTGCGTCCTTATAGCTAACCTTAATTTGCTGAATCTGAAATATGGAGTTGCATAGCGCAGCTAAGCTTCAGGGCACAGGCCATTAGCTATGTAGGTGGCTCGTTCCCTCCTTCTGCCCCACCCAGAGGGAGAAAGGCTGATTGCTCAACAGGGTAAAGGCAAGGTGAGGTTGAGGGCAGAGTGAGGTGAGCTAGGTGCTGCCTGTCACCTAGGGCCTGAACCGAGATGGTAATAATTGTAGCAAGTCAGATCCCCCAGCGGGTTTGGGAGGATAATAGGAGACAGCCTGGGGCCATTGCCAGGAAATGTGAAAGCCAGGAAGTTGTTGCAGAGGGCAGTCTGCAGCCTCAGCCTAAGCTAGTGGTGCTACTGATGTTTGGACATCATCCTGTATGGGACTATCATGGTGTGATGCCAACTAGCCTTAAGATGATTTGACTCAGCGATTTTGAAATTGCAAGTTGTGACTCTAGTAGATCCTGAAAGCAATTTACTGGGCCTGTGCCTCAATATTTTTTTTACTGAAAAATATATATATGACAAAATATCAGTGTCTCGTGTAAGAAGAGCATGTTCTGATTTGTAAAAATTTTGTTTCAGCTCTATTTTGTGTGGTGTAAATAGGTCTCCATGGAATGGATACCTGTGTAATGTATGGCTGAGTCCTCTTGCTGTCCACCTACAACAATCACAACATTGTTAATCAGCTATACTCCAATATAAAATTAAAAGTTAAAAAAATAATAAACTAATAAACTAGGTTTCCATGTAAAATGTATTTCCAACAAGGGGTTATTGCCAACAAAGTTTGCTGGCAATGACTCTCCCTAACTCCCCTTGCTCTGATTTTTTTGCAGTCCTATCCAATAATCTATTGATTTGAATTTAGCTACCCATGTAAAAAGATGGCATTAATCAATAAACACAGGAATTCAGTTGCTTGACAGTGTTACTTCTCATTGAAAATTAATAAATTGGCATTCCAATTCAACTATTAACACTCTCTTGTGAATTTTTCTAGCATGAGTCAACTCCTTTCTGCACACATTCCACTGGGTAATTAATAAAACAGATTTCTAAGTCAACCAAAGCAAGGACTCAGTATCAGAAGAGACCTTACTGATCTTTTCCCTGCCTTCTCATCTGTCTGCCATCTATCCTCCACCCAGAAGCCAGGGTGACCTTTTAAAAATATAAATCCAGTCATTGCAGCCCCTGTTTTAATGGTGTTGAAGTGCATTAAGTTGAACCAAGTGAAAGTCGAACTGAGCAGGACCCTGTGGAGCTCCTGGGCACAGAAGCCTTCCTGTGTCCACTGTTTCTTATTTATACCCAAGGCCAGGACTAGACTCAGCCTCCATGACTTTCCCTGAGCTCCCAAGGGCAGTTTGGAACAGTTGCTAATCACGGAAGCAAGAGGATGAAGAGACAAGGGAGGAGCAGCCGAGACAATAGTGCAGCGTTAGGCCGGTGCAGCTTGGTTCTACCTCAAGGGACACATTTAACAGGATCTTGGAGCTCTTTAGTGGCTCAGATTCTGCCTGCAATGCAGGAGACCTGGGTTCGATCCCTGGGTCTAGAAGATTCCGTGGAGAAGAGAATGGTAACCCACTCCAGTATTCTTGCCTGGAAAATTCCAGGGACAGAGGAGCCTGGCCAACTATAGTTCACGGGGTCACAAAGAGTCGGACAAGACTGCCCGACACACAGACCTTGAGCTCTTTACAGAACTCAAAACTCCAAAACTTTGGCCATCTGATGCAAAGAGCTGACTCATTGGAAAAGACCCTGATTGAGGGCAGGAGGAGAAGGGAGTGACAGAGAATGAAACGGTTGGATGGAATCACTGACTCAATGGACAAGAGTTTGGATAAACTCCAGGAGATAATGAAGGACAGGGAAGCCTACTGTGTTGCAGTCCATGGCGTCCCAAAGAGTCGGAGGTGACTTAGTGACTTAGCAACTAAACAACAACAGAATTAAAACCCCAACAAATGGAAGATGTTAGCATTCTTCACTCCAGAGAAGACCACCTGAGGCCAGATTAAAGGAACCAGAGAAGCTCAACAAGAGACTTCCTGAGGCCAGATTAAAGGAGTGCAGGCCCTGCACATATCCTAATCCTTATCAGCAACCCCATTCTTGAACCTTGCTATAAAACTTATCAAACTTTTCTCCAGTTGGGACATACAATTTTGGTATAGTTTGTATCATTTTTTTAGAATTCCACATACAAGTGATATCATGTAGTGTGTCTTTCTCTTTCTGACTTACTTTACTTAGTACAATAATCTCTAGTTGCATCAAATAGTATTTCATTCTTTCTACGGCTGAGTAATATTCATTGTATACATATATACCACATCTTCTTTTTTACATAGCCTCTTTTTACAAGCCTGCTATGACTCCCTTTAACTGGCAAAGAAATAAAGCTATTCTTTTCTACTTCACCCAAACTCAGGTTCGATTTGGCACTAGTGCACAGAGGCTGAGTTTTCAGCATCAAAATCACTGGTCAAAACTGAAAATCAACAATTTTATGTTGATCAATCTAGTAAAAATAAAACAGAAACTCCTCGCCTATAAGGATTTATATGATCTGAATCCAATTTCCTTATCTTACTCATGCTCATATCTTCATTATGCAACGATTTCCTCACCGCCCCCCCCCCCCCCCCCGGCCGTCGCTTTTTTACCTTTTGACAACCCACAGTAAGAAATATATGTACAGGCTTCCCTGGTGGCTCTGTGGTAAAGAATCTGCCTGCCAATGCAGGAGACACAGGTTTGATTGCTGATCTGCGAAGATTGTGCCTCAGAGCAAATAAGCCCAAGCGCCACAACTATTGAGCCGGTTCTCTAAAGCCTGGGAATCACAAATACTGAGCCCGACTGCCCTACAGTTTGTGCTCTGCAACAAGAGAAATTTACCGCAATGAGAAGCTCTCACATCGCAACTAGAGAGTAGCCCCCACTCACTGCAACTAGAGAAAAGCCCGAGCAGCAGTGAAGACCTAGCACAGTCATAAATAAGTAAGCTTTTTTTTAAAGAAATATGTTTACAGCATCATCCAGGATCCACATGATGTAAGCAAGTGTAATGCGTTTCTGGTCTTAAATAGAACATTACTTCCTAAGAGAAGCTTTCTTTAACCAACCTATGCAAATGGATCCCACCCTAACCTTGATTCTCTACCATTCAGTTCAGTTCAGTTCAGTCACTGAGTCATGTTCAACTCGTTGTGACCCCATGGACTGCAGCACACCAGGTTTCCCTGTCCACCACCAAGTCCCAGAGCTTGCTCAAACTCATGCCCATCAAGTTGGTGATGCCATCCAACCACCTTATCCTCTATTATCCCTTCTCCTCCTGCCTTCAATCTTTCCCAGCATCAGGGTCTTTTCCAATGAGTCAGCTTTTCACAGCAGGTGGCCACAGTATTGGAGTTCTGAAACTGAAACATTAGTCCTTCCAATGAATTTTCAGGACTGATTTCCTTTAGGATTGACTGCTTTAATCTCCTTGCAGCCCAAGGGACTCTCAAGAGTCTTCTCCAACACCACAGTTCAAAAGTATCAGTTCTTCGGCACTCAGTTTTCTTAATGGTCCAACTCTCAAATCCATACATGACTAATGGAAAAACCATAGCTTTGACTAGACGGGCCTGTGTCAGCAAAGTAATGCCTCTGCTTTTTATATGCTGTCTAGGTTGGTCATAACTTTTCTTCCAAAGAGTAAAGCATCTTTTTATTTCACCATCTACAGTGATTTTGGAGCTCAAAAAAATAAAGTCTGTCACTGTTTCCATTGCTTCCCCACCTGTTTGCCATGAAGTGATGGGACCAGATGCCATGATTTTAGTTTTCTGACTGTTGAGTTTTAAGCCAGGTTTTTCACTCACTTCTTTAGTTCCTCTTCACTTTCTGCCATAAGGGTGGTGTCATCTGCATATCTGAGGTTATTGATATTTCTCTTAGAAATCTTGATTCCAGCTTGTGCTTCATCCAGCCCAGCATTTCTCATGTTGTACACTACATATAAGTTAAATAAGTAGGGTAACAATATACAGCCTTGACGTACTCCTTTCCTGATTTGGAACCATTCTGTTGTTCCATGTCCAGTTCTAACTGTTGCTTCTTGATCTGCATACAGATTTCTCAGAAGGCAGGTCAGGTGGTCTGTTATTCCTATCTCTTGAAGAATTATCCACTGTTTGTTGTGATCCACACAGTCAAAGGCGTTGGTGTAGTTAATAAAGCAGAAGTAGATGTTTTTCTGGAACTTTCTTGCTTTTTTGATTATCCAATGGATGTTGGCAATTTGATATCTGGTTCCTCTGCCTTTTCTAAATCCAGTTTGAACATTTGGAAGTTCATGGTTCATCTACTGTTGAAGCCTAGCTTGGAGAATTTTGAGCATTACTTTGCTAGCATGTGAGATGAGTGCAATGGTGCGGTAGTTTGAACATTCTTTGGCATTGCCTTTCTTTGGGATTGTGATGAAAACTGATCTTTTCCCAGTCTTGTGACCACTGCTGAGTTTTCCATATTTGCTGGCATATTGAGTGCAGCACTTTCACAGCATCATCTTTTAGGATTTGAAATAGCTAGGTTGGAATTCCATCACCTCCACCAGCTTTGTTGATAGTGATGCTTCCTAAGGGCCACTTGACTTCACATTCCAGGATGTCTGGCTCTAGGTGACTGATCATACCATCATGGTTATCTGGGTCATGAAGATCTTTCTTGTATAGTTCTGTGTATTCCTGCCACCTCTTCTTAATATCTTCTGCTTCTGTTAGGTCCATACCATTTCTGTCCTTTATTGTGCCCATCTTTGCATGAAATATTCCCCTGGTATATCTAATTTTCTTGAAGAGATCTCTAGTCTTTCCCATTTTATTGTTTTCCTCTATTTCTTTCCATTGATCACTGAGGAAGGCTTTCTTATCTCTCCTTGTTATTCTTTGGAATTCTGCATTCAAATGGGTATATCTTTCCTTTTCTTCTTTGCCTTTCGTTTATCTTCTTTTATCAGCTGTTTGTAAGGCCTCCTCAGACAACCATTTTTCCTTTTTGCATTTCTTTTTCTTGGGGATGGTCTTGATCACTGCCTCCTATAAAATGTCATGAACCTCCATCCATAGTTCTTCAGGCACTCTGTCTATCAGATCTTATCTCTAAATCTATTAGTCACTTCCACTGTATAATCATAAGGGAGCTGATTTCTAACACTGATCTCTAATATTTGCATCCTATTAATTTGATCTCTAACATTGCATCCTATTAATTTGGTATAACACTTGTGGCTTAGTGGTAAAGAATCCACCTGCTAATTCAGGAGACATGGGTTCGATCCCTGGGTTGGGAAGATCCTCTGGAGAGAGAAATGGCAGCTCACTCCAGTATTCTTGCCTGGAGAATCCCATGGACAGAGGACACTGGTGGGTTATAGTCTGTCATCATTCAGTTGCTAAGTGGTGTCTGACTCTTTGTGACCCCATGGACTGTAGCATATCAGGCTTCCCCGTCCTTCACTATTTCCCAGAGTTTGCTCAAACTCATGTCCATTGAGTCAGTGATGCCATCAAACCATTTCATCCTCTGTTGCCCCCTTCTTTTCTTGCCCTCAATCTTTCCCAGCATCAGGGTCTTTTCCAATGAGTCAGCTCTTTCCTTCAGGTATAAATACCTGAAAGCCAAAATATTGGACCTTCAACTTCAGCATCAGTCCTTCCAGTGAACACCCAGGACTGATCTCCTTCAGGATGGACTGCTTTGATCTCCTTGCAGTCCAAGGGACTCTCAAGGGTCTTCTCCAGCGCTACAGTTCAAAAGCATCAATTCTTTGGCACTCATCCTTCTTTATGGTTCAACTCTACAGTCCATGGGGATGAAAAAGGGTTAGACATGATGAAACAACAAGTTTCATCTTGTAATCTGAAGTTCTACATTTACTTACTTCCTTTTGAGAAAGAGAAAAGCAGTCCCCTGATATCCAGAAGCTGGCAAGATATTACTAATCACATAGGCCTTAGTGCTGCTTTGAGTTGGCCCAGCACTCATAACTAGATCTTGATGTGTTCCCACTGAACATAAACAATGTCACACAATATCAAGGACAGATAAAGGCACTCTGTGACCATGATGAATCAAGACCAAAACAAGACCACTCTGTAATCAATTTGAAGAGAGAAAAAGATAACATTGTCCAAGTTATAAAATACCAAATATCCTCCCTTCAGCTCACATGAGGGACTGTCACTTCTTTCCCTACTGCAGTTTTAGCCTTACTCCAGTTTGCCCTCCCTAGAGATAAGATAGACTGATGTGATGAATAATAGAATTATTCCTTCTTCCTGAAAGCACTCAATCTAGACCAAACTTCTGTTTCCTTGAATCCTCCCTCAAATTACCCAACCCAAACCCAAATCCTTTAAGTCCTTTCTAATAGACTTTTACTGAAATGCCCCATGGATCCCCCAGTGTATTCTTGTTTGCAACAACAATAAACTCAACTTGTTCAACGATACTTGCATTCCTGGTATATTATTTACCAACATATTCCCTCGACTTTGCAGAGTGTCTGATACTCATGAGGTGCTTAATAAATATCTTAGATAAATAAATAAATAAAGAATAATTAGTGACTTACTTTCCACCTTCCTGGGCAGAAATGGGGGACCTGTCTGGGTGACTGGCTGACCTTCCCAGACACTGTTCTGCCTTGCCATGTAACTTCATAGCTACTAGCTTTCCTTAAATTCTTTGTACTCTCTTCTCTGATATTCTCTCCTCCTAGAGAGAGGGATTTTCAAATCTTTTAAGCATGTTCAAACCAAATTCTTCCACGATCTTGGCTTTCTGAGTCCTTAACACATAAATATTCTCTGGATGGCAACAGGCAAAGCCCAACTCTCACCCTGGGTCTGCAGAGTGGTCTCCTGTGAGGCTCTTTCCAAGCAAGAATCTTTTTGACAACCCCCTCCTGACTCCCTCACTCACCCCACCTGGTTTCTGGCATAACAGTTTACCTCCTTGTTGAGGTTCACTGTTAAACCTTCATAATCTTAAATTATATTTTTCTGATTATAACAATAGCACATGCTCATTACAGAGCATTTAGAAAACACAGAATAGTTCTAAGAATAAAAAACTGAAATTAGCTCTAATAACCATAGCTAGACATCTTGCTTTAATTCCAGCTGGACACATTGATATTGATATAAATTATTAACATTATATATTTACTTTGTTTCTTATATTCTCAATAAGAACATCATGAGCCTTATCTTAATCATGAAATATTCTTCAGGATCACAGTTTTCCACTTTGTCATTCTGCTCAGAGAACATTCACGTGCTAAGAACTCAAAAGCCAAAATATTAATCCTGTGCACGAGCGTACAATCCTACATTTATGTAGTTGAGCTCCTAATACTGAATATTGAGGTTTCTTCTAATTTTTCATTGTTACAAATACTTTGATGAATATCTTTATGTGTGAATCTCTGTCCACATTCTTTACAAATGTTTCCTAGAAATAATATTATCAGTTTAACAAGCAAGCATTTTTTAATGCTCTGTGTCAATATTACAAAATTGTTTTAAAGACATTACATTCCTTCCATAGACTGGACCTGATTCTCCAACCTTCAACAATACTAAACACTATAACTTTAAAATTTTATTATTAGGAAGCTTTTTTTAAAAGTGACATCTAATTTTTTAAAACTGCATTTTTTATTGCTTATCAAGTTTGGGAATTTCTTCAAAGAAATTTCTTTAGGAATCCAAGTACTCTCCCTATCCTATGTTTAAAAACATAATTAAATGAAGCATAATATCTTAAAAAGTGTCATTTTTCTCATATAACATATTTACCATAGACAGTAACAGTATGTGTTCAGTCATGTCTGACTCTTTGCGACCCCACAGACTGTAGCCCGCCAGGCTCCCCTGTCCACGGGACTTCCCAGGCAAGAAGACAGGAGTGGGTTGCCATTTCCTCCTCCAGGGGATCTTCCCGATCCAGGGATTGAACCCACGTGTCTTGCATCTCCTGCACTGATAGGCAGATTCTTTACCACTGTGCCACCTGGGAAGTTACCCAATTTACTATAGGACCCCCATAAATATGAACAAGAACAGAAACAAGTCTGATACTGAGATAATATTTTATATCAAAACTGTGATGGAAAAGCCAGGATATGCAGTTGCCATATTTATATTCCATGTTGAATTCAGAATTATTGGTGGGGGAAGAAATTGCCAGGTCGTAATTTCAAGGGATGAGGATTTAGAAAAAGATTTCTATAAATTTTGCTTATTTATTATGTGCTACTGGGTTGAGCCATGACTAAGATTAGAGACATGAGGGAAGAGAAGGAAGTGTATTCCAGACAGAAATACATCTCTGCCAAAGGTTCAAAATACCCAGACATTTCCCTAGTGGTGTTTTGCGATTTTTCATATTTGCATTTTTCTCAATACAAAGACCATAGCCTGCAGCCAGAGCTGTTTTACCCCCTTGAAAGTCTCTGAACAAAACTGCCTGAATCCAGATTTCTATTTTTAACCCCTTTGAAACTCTTTTTGAATAAATCACTTGATCTGAGTGTGTGGAATACGCTCTGAATAGCTTCAATTATGTTACATTCTATTCAGGTAAATTCAATCCAACAAACATTCATTGAGAACCCACCAGGAGAAACAAACAAACAAAAAAGAGGTGGCATAGGAAGAACACACATCAACATACAACCACAATACACCATGACTCTCTGTGTGATACAGATGGAAATAAAGGACCACAGAAATACAGGTAAGGAACAGGAAGAAAAACTCCTCTTACCTCTTATTCTGTTGAATGGGTGGTTCAAAGATTTTCCAGGAAGTACAGGAGAGAGAAAAGAAAGAGGATGGGATGAAAAAGAAGAAAATAAAGTTAGTCTCTTTCCCATACCCACAAACCCACCCCTCTCGCAATTTAAGCCCTAGTTAGGCTTCCAAGATTGATCTAGAATTGACATAAGTAGCCAAAGCTTTGGGGCAAATGGCTGAGGATTTATTGGGCAACATGAATGGGCCACAGGAGCGACCGGCTATGTGGAAAACTAGATCAGATGTTATATGTATATGGCTATGTTTCTAATTTTTTTCCACTTTGTTGAGATATGACTGACCTATAAAAAGCTGTACATACTTAATGTACACAGCTCGATATGTTTGGGTTAAGCATATACTTGTGAAACCATCACCATCAAAACCATAAATGTATCCCAAAGTTTCCTCTCACCTCCTTCATTAGTGTTGTTATTTGCGTGTGTGTGTGACAAGAACACTTGAGTTACTCAGCAAATTTTAAAAGTAAACAATAGCTACCTATAGGTACTATTCTGAAGAGAAGATCTTCAGAACTTAATTATATTGCATAATTGAAACTTCATACCCTTCAACCTCATACCCCCTCCCCCAGCCCCTGGAAATCACTTCTACTTTCTGCTTCTTTTTTTTTTTTTTTTCCCCTCTACTCTCTGCTTCTATGAGTTTGACTATTTTCTTAAATTTTTTAATATATTTATTTTCGGCTGGGCAGAGTCTTTGCTGCAGCATGAGTGTTTCTCTAGTTGCGGCAAGTGGGGGCTTCTCTCTAGCTGCTGTACACGGGCTTCTCATTATGGTGGTTTCTCTTGTTGTGACTGGAGAAAGCAATGGCAACCCACTCCAGTCCTCTTGCCTGGAAAATCCCATGGACGGAGAAGCCTGGTAGGCTGCAGTCCATGGGGTCACTAAGAATCAGACATGACTGAGCGACTTCACTTTCACTTTTCACTTTCATGCATTGGAGAAGGAAATGGCAACCCACTCCAGTATTCTTACCTGGAGAATCCCAGGGATGGGAGAGCCTAGTGGGCTGCTGTCTGTGGGGTCGCACAGAGTCAGACACGACTGAAGTGACTTAGCAGCAGCAGCAGGAGCTTGTTGCAGAGCACGGGCTCTAGGGCAAGAGAATTTCAGTAGTTGTGACATGAGGGCTCAGCAGTTGCGGCTCCCAGGTTCTAGAGCACAGGCTCAATAGCTGTGGCCCACAGGTTTAGTTGCTCTGCTGCATGTGAGATCTTCCTGGATTAGGGATTGAACCTGTATCTCCTGCATTGGCAGGTGGATTCTTTACCACTGAGTCACCAGGGAAGCCCTGAATTTGACTATTTTAGATTCCACATATAAGTCAGATCAGCTGTATTTCTAATTGAATAGAACTTTACAGGTTACAAAGTCTTCCTTCCTGCCTATGTAATCTCAATTGTCCCTATAACAACTTGGTAAATGAGGAATTATACTTCTCCAATTTTACAGATGAGAAAACTGAAGATCAGACAAGTTAGATGACTTGCCTAAGACCACCCAGAAAGTGACACAGCCAGGTATGAAACCTAAGTCTTCTGACTGCAAGTTGAGTGCCCTTTCCAGTAGAGGAAAGTCAAAATACAATAGCAGGCATTCTAGTATCATCCATGCATGCAATGACTCCAGCTTCTATCATTTTAAAGTCCCCAGTAAAACCTGTTTAGAAGCTAGACTTCAGAAGGGAGGAAGTGAGGAGGAAGGTTTTAGTTATACCACTGATTTAGACAAAAGATGCAAGGAAAACATAATGCTGTAAAATTTTCAGTTGTCTCATAAAAGGAGAGGTAAAGCTAAAGAAGAGAACTAGCCCACCAACACCCGTGTCTGTGGAATTCTTCAGGCAAGAATACTGGAGTGGGTTGCCATGCCCTTCTCCAGAGGGTCTTCCCAACCCAGCGATTGAACCTGGGTCTCTGCAATGCAGATTCTTTACCATCTGAGCCACCAGGGAAGCCATAAAGAAGAGAGCTAGACAAGATCAACCACAAGAGTATTATCACATGTCATTCTATTTTCATGATGCAATAATACTTATTTTTAAGTAGTAATACTAATACTCAAGTAATACTTATTATTAAGATACTTAAAAAGTGCCTACAATATTCTAGGTACCATTTAAGTATTTTAGATGTATAAATTCATTGGTTCCTCACTATAACTCTAAGAGGCAGATATAATTATGATTCCCATTTTATAGATGAAGAACCTGAGGTACAGAGAGGTTAAATAAGTTGCTCAAGTTCACATGAGCAGTAGTGATGGAGCTATGATGCAAACCCAGAAAGCTGGGCTTCTCAGAGTCACTTAACCACTAGTCTCTAATGCCCCTTCTGGTGCCCGAAAAGTTCCTCCCAAGAACAGCCAGACTTCCCTTTGATATGGGCTAGGGATGTCCCTCCATACTGTGTTCCCGTAATGCCTTCTACATCCTCTATCAAAATGCTCCTCACATTTTCTGTTATCACAAGTTTGTGTCTTTCTCCATCATCTCAAAGTCAAGGAGGCAGATTCTGTGACTCTTATTCACTGCTGTAACCCAAGCATCAGGCTCAAGGCCTGGACCACACAGTTGCTCGATGCATATTTGTTAAACTAATGTATAAGTTAATCTAACTAGCACTTCTGTGTTTACTATGGGTCAGGCACTGTTCAAAGGACAAATATTAAACACCCTATAAAGCAATATGTACTATTTTGCAGATAAGGAAACTGAGGCACAGAGAAGCTGAATGACTGGAATCACATACTAGTAATGTTACCAAGTTACAAAGATTAAAACCCAGGCAGTCTGATTTCAGAGTCCACATTAGTACTAAATTGAATAAATACATGAATGAATGAATGAAACCTTTGTCTGTATGTACTGTATAATCTAGGACTGCTGCTCCTTAGGCTTCTGTGGTCAGTTTTCCAAGTGGCTTCTTGATGGCTTCCTTTATGACTCCGGCTTATTTTTCACTGATCTCCCCAGTAGAAAGATGATGAACATTACAATTGCAACTTGGCTGAGTGAAGTACCAGACATTTCTGTCCCAGTTACTCTGATTTTTATTTAGTCTCTAACAAATATCTCAAGGTGGAAATAGTTGTCTAAATCTTTGGAAACGAACTAAAGAACTGGATTTTCACAGCATTGCTAGACGTCAGTAGAGTGCCAAATGGGAAAAAAATGGCTAAAAGAATGATTTTATTTCCAAACATGCAGTATTATTTTGCTGCAATCTCTCAGGTCCCAAGTACATTTTGTGAAAAAAATATTGAAACAAAATTAAAGATGCATATTTAAAATATTCTAACAGAAACTTCTATGACATTTTCTGCAGTTTATTACTTACTTAATTGTTCTACAAAATCTTGTGCCATGAAAATTGAATCCTGCTTTCTTAAAAACTATTTGACACCCACTATTGGACTACTGATAGGAAAAAAAAGGCATAGTTTGGAAGTAAATGTGCCTGAACATTAAAAAATTTTTTTTTAATTCTTGAGTCTCTTTACTGGTATTTCAAGGACTTGGAGCTAGAAAGTCACACAGAACTGTGCCCTCAGTGACGGAGCAAGAGTTATCATGGTCAAGTTTATATTTTCTCCCACTTCATTCTCATCAGAATCTGAAACCTGTTTGCAGCATATGGGCCACTTCAGTGTGTAGCACTGGGCCTGGTTCCAACAGGTGTTCAATAAATACTTGTTGAAGAGGGAGTAACATAGAAGATTAGACTGACTGATCTAGAATGACTCTCCCAAAATGCAGATCAGCCTCTCCAAAGAGATAATGTGAAACCTCAAATCCTGTTTTCCCCAAGTTTTTGTTGCAATCAAACCCAGGCGAGAAATCAGAAAATATTTAAACCATGAACCCAAAGTCATGAAATGGAGCTGTTTCTCAAGGTATTTCAAATGAATCATAAACTATTACAATTTTGGTCTTTGTGTCTGGATTTTCTCCTCAGTAGAAATAATTTATTTTATTTTGGTACCATACTGAGCATGCAGTGAAAACAGTCTCTCCCTTCACCTCATCCTCCAGCCCACAGATGTCATCTCTAGAGGGACTCACCAGTACTAGTTTCTCATATATCCTTCTGAAGACATTCTTTGCATACACACACATTTTTTTTCACAAATAATAATATACCATACACACACTTCTGGTGTCTCCTTTTTTTTTTACACACCAGGACATGATGGACATGGCTCCACACCAGTATATATGGATCTGTATCATTACTTAATATGACTATACAGAATCCCACCATATGAATATACTATAATTTCTTTAGCTTGTCTATTATCATTGGACAATTAAAACTTTTATAAACAATTACAGGCTATTATAAACAATGCTGAGAAGAAAATATCTAACAGACAACTAGTATGTCAGAGGGAGGTAGTATTGGGTAAACACTGAGAAAGAAAGCACCTTGAAACCCTTTTGTTTCACTCTCAGTCATGTCCAACTCTTTACAATCCCATGGACTGTAGCCCACCAGGCACCTCTGTCCATGGGGATTCTCTAGGCAAGAATACTGGAGTGGGCTGCCATCCCTCCTCTAGGGGATCTTCCCAACCTAAGGATCAAACCCAGGTCTCCCACATTGCAAGTGGATTCTTTACTGTCTGAGCCACTGGAGAAGCCCTTGAAACCCTTTTAGGGGTACTCATTTTGAAAATTTAAAAAAGGAAAATATTTTAAATCTCTAATAATGTAGAAGGAGAGTGAGTATAATAAGAATTAGAGGCTTGTAACATGCAAAAGAAAACTGGAGTTTTGGGAATGAACATTCTCTTTTTGAGTACGTTGGTTTAAGAGTTAAATTGTTTGGATAGCAGCACAAGATGGTTGAAGAGAAATAACTTTAGCTACATGTGCACAGATTTTCCCACTGTACAAAAGCCTTCTTTTACATAGAGACAGAACTTTCATTTTTTATTATTATTATTGGCTGTGCTGGGTATTCACTGTGGCACAGGGGCTTCTCTAGCTGCAGTTTACAAAAGTCTTAAAGCTGGAAAAGGTATAGAACATGGGACTTACAAGTTTGAAATGATTAAAGCTGAGAGAAGAGTCCTAGTCACAAAAACAGAGCAGAATAAACATGTTCAAATAGTGTTGCAGATAAACATGGCAAAGAAAAGGCAGAGAACAAGGGCAAGGGGGTTAAAATGGAACTACAGGCTAGTCTCAAGTTGAAAAGGAAGGATAATATCCAAAGGATGGCTCTGCAATGATCAGCCCAAGCAGGGTCAGCATGAAATCCATGGAAGCCTCCTGGCTAACAGGATTTTACATCTCCACGACCAATCCTGATCCTTTCAACTTGGAAGAGTATCAGCTACGGGAAACCAGGGAAACAATGCAAAAATGCCAATTAATATGCCAATGAGTTTTGCCTGAGTGTCTGGACAGCTAGAGACCATGTATGTGACCTAGGCTCTGCAGTTAGATGCTCTTTCTTGGACTCTGAGTGAAGCAAGGAGGCAGACTGAGTCGCACTGACCTGTGGCAGTATGCAACAGAGGCAACAGGGCCATTTAAGCCATGCAGAACAGTGGTGATGGATGTGGTGACTGTGACACTTATGCTCTTAACCAGATTGCTGTAGCTGCCGGCCCCCTGGTTCCTGCCTGTTTTCCAAGCCTGGTTCTCCATTTCTCAGCCAACTGAGTGAGTCATCCAAAGTCCTTCTAATACATTTATTCCCCACTTTTGTTAGCCAGGCCCCATCGCTGTTCTTTGTCTTCAAGAACCCCGACTGATACAGTGAACATACAGTGATTGGGGCCAGCCTCCAGCAGAAAAAAGGATAAGAGCAGAGCTCCCGAGAACTGAGTCCAAAATGGGAAAACCTCTAATACTGACCTACAGTATAGACTTGGTCTCATCATGTGAGGCCAGAAAAGTAAAAGGCAGGGCATGGTACATAAAGGCTGCACTGGTGTCTGGGGATTAGATAACCCTCCTTTCTTCCAGTGGGGCTTCCCTGGGGGCTCAGCTGGGAAGAATATGCCTGCAAGGTGGGAGACCAGGGTTCGATCCCTGGGTTGGGAAGATCCCCTGGAGAAGAGAAAGGCTAACTATGGAGAACAGTGTGGAGATTCCTTAAAAAACTGGAAATAGAACTGCCATATGACCCAGCAATCCCACTCCTGGGCATACACACCAAGGAAACCAGATCTGAAAGAGACACGTGCACCCCAATGTTCATCACAGCACTGTTTATAATAGCCAGGACATGGAAGCAACCTAGATGCCCATCAGCAGACGAATGGATAAGGAAGCTATGGTACATATACACCATGGAATATTACCCAGCCATTAAAAAGAATTCATTTGAATCAGTTCTAATGAGATGGATGAAACTGGAGCCCATTATACAGAGTGAAGTAAGCCAGAAAGGTAAGGACCAATACAGTATACTAACACATATATATGCAATTTAGAAAGATGGTAACAATAACCCTATATGCAAAATAGAAAAAGAGACACAGATGTACAGAACAGACTTTTAGACTCTGTGGGAGAAGGCGAGGGTGGGATGTTCAGAGAGAACAGCATTGAGACAAGTACACTATATCAAGTGTGAAACAGATCACCAGCCCAGGGTGGATGCATGAGATGGTTGCTCAGGGCTGGTGCACTGGGAAGACCCAGAGGGATGGGATGGGGAGGGAGGCAGGAGGGGGGATTGGGATGGGGAACACATGTAAATCCATGGCTGATTCATGTCAATGTATGGTAAAAACCACTACAATATTGTAAAGTAATTAGCCTCCAACAAATAAAAATAAATGGAAAAAATATATTTTAAAAAAATAGAAGAAAAAAAAGAAAATATTAAAAAAAAAAAAAAAAAAAAGAAGAAGAGAAAGGCTACCCACTCCAGGATTCTGGTCTGGAGAATCCATGTGTAGTCCATGGGGAAGCAAAGAGTCAGACACGACTGAGCTATTTTCACTTCACTTCACTTCTCTTCCAATGAGATTATCAGAATCATTGGAGGAGAAATGTCTGAATGCTTTTCTCCCCAGCAAGTAAGAACTGGTTGCATGTAGGAAAGGGGAAGGACAGAGAATCAAGAGAAAACTGATGAAGATATCCAGGGCAAAACTGCAGATTTCAAATCCAGTTGTTCAAAGGGAGCTTGGTGGAAAGAGGCAAAGGCTCTATAACTTGGGAACAGTAAGACACCATGAGCAGGTTGCGTGATTCTTTGTGATACTAGCACAGAGGGAGTTGAGCCCTTGAGCTCATTTGCTTTGCTCACTCATAGGTGCCTGGCACATTGTAGGTTCTCAATAAGTATGTGTTGAATGAATGAAAGAATAGTTAAAATCAGACACCTGCCAGTGACAGGTTTAATCTTCTTGAACTCCAAAATCACTGCAGATGGTGACTCCACCCATGAAATTAAAAGATACTTGCTCATTGGAAGAAAAGCTATTACAAACCTAGACAGCATATTAAAAATCAGAGACATCACTTTGCCAACAAAGGTCTGTATAGTCAAAACTATGGTTTTTCCAGTAGTCATGTATGGATGTGAGTAGGATCATAAAGAAGGCTAATTGTCAAAGAATTGATGCTTTTGAATTGTGATGCTGGAGGAGACTTTTGAGAATCCCTTGGACTACAAGGAGATCAAACCCATCAATCCTAAAGGAGATCAACTCTGAATATTCATTGGAAGGACTGATGCTGCACCTGAAGCTCCAATACTTTGGTCACCTGATGTGAAGAGTCGACTCATTTGAAAAGACCATGATGCTGGGAAAGATCAAGGGCAAGTCAGAGGATGAGATGGCTGGATGGCATTGTTGAGTCAATGGACATGAGTTTGAGCAAGTTCTGAGAGATAGTGGACAGGAAAGCCTGGTGTGCTGCAGTTCATAGGGTTGCAAAGAGTCACATACAACTTAGTGACTGAACAACAACAGTGCCACCATTAGTTGGTACTTCATTGGGGTACCTCATGTAGGTAGGATGGGATCATATATGGAGTTTCAATCTAGACCTGACTCCAAGGTTCAGATTCTTAGTCATTGGGATATACTGTTTACTTCTTGGACTCCAGTAGCATAATTGCTTGGGGTTCTGCCACGTGAAGGCACCCATCATGACTGCTGGTGCTCACTAATCTGTCACTTGTCTTAGGCACTGTCGCCTCCCTCCCTGTGCATCGTCATGGAAGATATGCTGGGTTTTTCAAGGTGCCAAAGCTCCTCTGAGTTCTGGGCAAATGTGCTTTGGATGTCATGCTTATGAATGAGTATCAACAACGTGAAGCTCATATATCAATGTCACACAGAGACTGTAGGGACATTGCTCTTTCAGAGTTGACTCATAGCTCATGTTTCCTTTTCTCCCCAGTACATACACCTGCATCACTCAGATATGAGTTTATGGAGGGGGCTGAATTGGGATGCAGATCTGAGTAACACACATGAGTCAGTATCATCCCCTGGCCCTCCAGTGACTAAGGCTTTCTTACAGTCCTTTATGCCAGGTTCTTCCATGGAGACTCATGTCTCTTAGGAGATTCTTTGGGATCTTCTACAGATAGAATTCTGGTGGCCATCCCTCAGCCTTCCAAAGATAACAGACATATATAAATCCTATAATAGCAGTAGATACTAATGAGATTCTTCCTGGGGTCCTTCCTGGACAAGGTTAGCAGTTTCAATGACACATAATAAATTCTCTTTAAACTGCCATTCAATAAAATCAACAAGGTGAAAGAAATTTTAAATTCTTTCCATGTTGTTTAAAAGCAAATGATAATGATAGGAAGCAGGTCTGCAGTTGCTTGAGAATTGGGTAGGGGGAGAGGACTGATGGCAAAGGGGTACAAGGAAACTTACTAGGATGCAGGCGCTGCCCCATATCATTTATTTATTTGGCAGCATACTAGATCTTCATTGTAGCCTGTGGGACCTTGAGTTGCAGTGCATAGCATCTTTTTCTTTTTATAGTCTGGCATGCAGGATCCCTTTTTATAGTCCAGGGAATGAACCCAGGCCCCCTGCATTGGGAGTGTGGAGCCTTAACCACTGGACCACCAGGGAAGTCCCTGTCCTCTATCTTGATTCTGTGATTGTCCCACCTGTTGGGTGAGCATAGAGTCTTTCAGAAGCAAACCCAGAGGTAAGAGCTTGGGTAAAAGAAGTTATGTGGGAGACGATTCCAAGAAATGCAGAAGTACAGAGGAAGCATGGAAAGTAAGACAGGGAAGAGAGAAAAAGGACACATTAATGATGGGAATACCAGACCACCTGACCTGCCTCCTGAGAAACCTGCATGCAGGTCAGGAAGCAACAGTTAGAACTGGACATGGAACAACAGACTGGTTCCAAATAGGAAAAGGAGTACATCAAGGCTGTATGTTGTCACCCTGCTTATTTAACTTATATGCAGAGTGCATCATGCGAAATGCTGGGCTGGATGAAGCACAATCTGGAATCAAGATTGCCGGGAGAAATATCAATAACCTCAGATATGCAGATGACACCACCCTTATGGCAGAAAGCGAAGAACTAAACAGTCTCTTGATGAAAGTGAAAGAGGAGAGTGAAAAAGTTGGCTTAAAGCTCAACATTCAGAAAACTAAGATTATGGCATCTGGTCCCATCACTTCATGGCAAATAGATGGGGAAACAGTGGAGACAGTGGCTGACTTTATTTTTCTGGGCTCCAAAATCACTGCAGATGGTGATGACAGCCATGAAATTAAAAGACACTTACTCCTAGGAAGGAAAGTTATGACCAACCTAGACAGCATATTAAAAGGCAGAGACATTACTTTGCCAACAAAGGTCCACCTAGTCAAGGCTATGGTTTTTCCAGTGGTCACATGAAATGTGAAATAAATGTGAAAGTTGGCCTATAAAGAAAGCCGAGCGCTGAAGAATTGATGCTTTTGCACTGTGGTGTTGGAGAAGACTCTTGAGAGTCGCTTGGACTACAAAGAGATCCAACCAATCCATCCTAAAGGAAATCATTCCTGAATATGCATTGGAAGGACTGATGCTGAAGCTCAAACTCCAATACTTTGGCAACCTGATGCGAAGAGCTGACTTATTGGAAAAGCCCCTGATGCTGGGAAAGATTGAGAGCAGGAGAAGAAGGGGACAACAGAAGATGAGATGGTTGGATGGCATCACTGACTCAATGGACTTGAGTTTGGGTAAACTCCAGGAGTTGGTGATGGACAGGGAGGCCTGGCATGCTGTGGTTCATGGGGTCGCAAAGAGTTGGACACGACTGAACAACTGAACTGAACTGAATGATGCATCTACTGTAGTGGGCAACTGGTGTTCAATCCTGCCTTGTTTTGACTTGAGGTGTATTCCATAATCTCTCACTGTTTCTTAGACATTTTATTTTAAATATTATCTTTAGGATTAACTTAAAAGCTAAGATAATGCAAATTTCCTCCAGCAAATTTTTGTTTTCTTCAACCAAGTACCTGATGGTTCATGCAGTCAAAGGCAAGACTGGGTTACTGAGATGACCCACTGGACGGTACCTACCCTTACTTTTTGAAATAGGGGTTTTCTGGGTCCCAGCACAAGGACAGAAGATCTCCACCTTCGGATGTGTTGAATCCCAACCCCTGTTTCTTAAACCTCAGGTGTCCATGAAGTTACTCCATTTTTAAGCTATTCCCCTCAGATTAACAAATGCCTCCAGAGTAAAAGCAGTAGCTCATTAGCGTATTTAACAGGAGGGGGATCTTTACCTTTGGCACCTTTGTCTTTCAGATGCCCCTCACCACCTTTATTTGGTATAAGCAAATGCCCCTTGGACAGAAATGGCTTCAGTTAATCTCAAGTTCCAATCCTCTCCCAGGTTTAAGGCCTGCCACATTGATGCTTTTTAGTAAATGCTTCTTGGTATTTATCCAACTTCTTCTCAGTTGTCTTTAGTGAAGTTTTGGATAAAGCGTCTCTTCTAATGAGTCCCCAAAAGCCAGGAAGTGAAGAGAGACAAATCTAGATGATCCTAAAGATTCACTCCTGTCCCTTTTGTAGTATTGTGGTAGATTAGATTATTGTTCAGCAGATATTCATTTTACCTAACCCAACTGGCATAGCAGTAAAGAATCTACCTGCCAATGCAGGGTATGCAAGAGATGTGGGTTTGATCCCTGGGTTGGGAAAATCTCCTGGAGGAGGAAATGGCAACCCACTCCAGTATTCTTGCCTGGAGAATCAGTCCCATGGACAGAGGAGCCTGGTGGGCTACAGTCCACGGGGTCACGGAGCAGACACGACTAACCACAGCACAGCAACCTTCTGAAGAAGAGCCTACTTTCCAGTTCTTTTGATGTTGAAGCTGGCTGGGTGACTTGCTTTGGCTACTGAGCTGTTGCCCAACATACGTGCATATTTGGACTTGTCCTCCTGCATCTATCTCCCTCATTGCCATGAGAACTTTCCTCAAGAAGCTGCTGCCCCTTCAGCATGGGCCCCAGAATAAACACACATGAAAGTGGTCTTGAGCCCGACCTGCAACAGTCAACTCCAACTGGACTTGGAGATAGAAGCAGAGGCACCCAGGTGAGCCCAGTTTAGGTACATTGACCCCCCAGCTAACCTACAGTTGCATGAGAGACAGCAAATGATAATTCTTTTAAAGTCACTGCATTTAGGGGGTAGTTACATAGTACTTTTGCTGTAATAACTACTCATACAGGTATGTGAGTTATCACAACAGAAAAAAAGGCTATTATCAGAATCTGAGCTCCAGAAGCTTCTCTCTTCTAACAGGTCGTTCCTCAACCAGGAGATTCTTATTTTTACACAATTGCCTAGATGCTCTCTGTTTTCCATTCTGTATAAGTGCCAATAGTATCTTGGGAGTTTGGTTTATCACTTGGAAAACTCCCTTACAGGGAGTATTCCCCGTATATTTATGCCAGGCTTAAGCATGTGTCTGTGGGATAAATGAGGAATAATATCTGTGCTGCATCTCCAGCATGTTTTCCTCACTAAATCTTATTTGCATTTATACTATGCAGCATGAGCAGTGTGTGTGGGCTTCTGTTCCTTTTGCAACAATAGTGGAAAGGTTGATCAAAATCATTTTGCATGCTATTACCAAAAAGAAATCCTAATCTCTCAGTTGAACACCCATCACCCAAACTTAACAAATCGATTTTGTCATGTGCATTTTTTGCAGTTTCATACTGATTGCTGACATATAGGAATGCTCTTGATTCCTGTATATTGATATGTTCAATGACCTTGCTGAATCCTCTTTAGTTTTCATTATTTGTTCATATATCCTCTTTTGAATTTTCTATGCTGACAATCATATTTGTATATAATGAGTACACAATTTTTCTTCCTAGTTTTCTTATATCTCTTGTTTCCTTTTTATGTCTTTTTGCATTGGCTAGGCCCTCTGGTATGATACGTGATAGTAACAAAGATAGCACGACATCCTTGCCACATTTTAAAGAAAATGCTTTTAAAATTCCACTATTATGTGTAATGTTTGCTATAAGTTTTTAGTGGATTAAGGAAGTTCCTTTTTATTTCTGTTTTGCTAAAATATATATTTTAATAATTGACCATTGTTTTTTTTTTTTTTTTTTTTTTTTTTTTTTTTTTTTTTTTTTTGACCATTGTTTTTTATTGAAGGCTTTTTGTGCATCTATTAGAATGATTACATGTATTTTCTGTTTTAATCTGCTGATGTGGTAAATTATGCTGCATTTATCTCCAAAAGTGAAGAAGTTGAGTAAGAGAGGCATTATTGATTTCTTTGAATGATTGATAAAATGAGCCTGCAAAAATATTCAGACATGCTGTCTTTCAGCTGGGGAAACCTGGTTAGTAATTCAATTTTTTCTTGAGTATATCCCTGAATAATATAATTGTTTTCACCATGAAGCAAGTCACACAAAGGAGAGTACAAAATGCATTTGCATCTCTTAAAAATAATAGTAACCTGAACACCTGTAGGTCTACAAGATAAAGAAATAGCATCAGTTCTTCAGAAGTTCCCTGTGTAACCCTCCAAGGTCATATCTCTTTCTCCCCCATGTAAGGATAACCATGTCCTGAATTTTGTATAAAACATGTCCTTATTTTTCTTTGTAGTTTTAACTCTACCTATGTATCCCTGGGCAATATTATTTAATTCTGCCTATTTTTGAACTCCATATAAAATGTATCATACTGTTACATATTTATGTATGATTTTCTTCTTTTGCCCTGTATTTTGTTTTCAGAATTCATCCTTTGAAATTGAAAAGTGTACCTGAAGTTAATCCTTTTTTAAAAATTTTTGCTATATAGTGATATTGTATTAAATTATTCAATTTATCCATTTTACTATTGAGTGACATTTGAGTTATTTCCAGTGCTTTTGCTATTACAACTAATGCTGCCATTCAGTCTCCTGGCATACACATATACATACACACATACAATCACCCAGGAGTGGAACTGTTTGGTTAGAGTATATAAATTAATGGGGCACTTGTATTTTCTTTTATATAAATGATTAAGAAAAATATCAAACCAGCAAAGTACCCAAGCGCCAGCTACTTATCTTAGTTTTTAAAAAAAAAAACAAAACTTTTATTGGAACCAGGGCTAGAATTAGTGGGAAGAAAGTGAGGCAGGGTTGTGTAAATTTGGGGGTTAGATTTTGTCTTTATTTTATATTTTAAAGTTTTTTCACCATGGATTTTTTGCATTAATGTTGCTTTTTAAGCATATACTATCAAAATGTTATTTACCTTGATGACTGCATCTTTAAGAGCTTGCTTAAATTCTGTGCCCAAGGCAAGAGCCTCCCTCACTTCATCCTAGTTGCAGCCCTGCCATAGTCTAAACTAATTATCTCCAGGTTGCACTTTTGCAATAGCTTCCTAACTGGTCTCTCCACTTCTATATACTCTTGCCAGCCATCTTTGATCACTCTTCACATCACTGCCCCACTGATCTTTTGAAAAGACAAATTGATTATGTTATTTCTCTTTTTCAAACCATTCAATTGCCTCAATCTACTTGGAACAAAATCCAAATTCCATGTAAAACCCTTTATAGACTAGATTTTCCCTAACTCCATCTTCTACCACTCTGCCTTTGAATGCCCTGACTTCACTGGTAAACTTTCCATTCCTGGAAAATGCGAAATTCATCCCCACATTGGGATCTTAACACAAATCATTCTTTAAATGGGTAGTAGTGTTAATTGCTCAGTCGTGTACTTTTTGGACCCCACGGACTATAGCCTGCCAGGTTCCTTGATCCAGGCAAGAATACTGGAGTGGGTTGCCATTTCCTTCTCCTTTTCTTTTCTTTAAATGGGTGATTCCTTCCAATCCTTTAAATTTCAGATTAAGTCATCTCTTTAGAGAGGCTGTCCAATTTAAAGTAAATCCTCTCCTAATGTATATATTTCTCTGTTCTTTTTCCTTCTTAATACTTTGACAACAAATAAGTGGAGTTTTACTTGGTTTTTAATTTATTTTCTGTCTTTCCTTTTAAACTCTAAGATCTTTGAGGGAGCTTAGTGCTTTGCTCACTTCCACATAGTCAATATTTAGCAGTCAAATATAAATAATTAAAACTAGAAAAGATAAATAAGAACAATAAAACTCCAAGCAAATGGATTTTTTGGGGAAAAAAGCCTCCATGCAAAATGGCATTAATGTTCACTAATACTAAAGCAATCCGGCCATAACAAGGGTCATAAAGCTGATCATTTCCTTTGGTCCTGTAGATCTATATTTGAGACTATAGTCTAAGAATATAACTTGAAAATTTTATTTATTTATTTAAAATATCCATATATTATTTGTTAAGGTTAAAAAAAAAGGGAAATAACCCATAATGTTTCCTATTTTCATTCTCCTTCTCCAGCCTAGATAAACCCAACTGTATGTTGTTTCTTTGGCAGAACCCAAGCAGATAGGCATTATTAGCGATAAACCACTAACTTGGGCAAAATACAATCAGCAGGACTTTCAGGATCACCCCGCTCAGAAGGGCAATCATTTCCCTCAAATGCTGTTG
This sequence comes from Muntiacus reevesi, assembly GCF_963930625.1. Lineage (NCBI taxonomy): Eukaryota > Metazoa > Chordata > Mammalia > Artiodactyla > Cervidae > Muntiacus > Muntiacus reevesi. The sequence goes on along the minus strand of NC_089254.1, from coordinate 94,080,077 downwards.
TTTTGGATGAAGCTGTTCTTCTCCCTACAGATGCTATTTCAATATTCACCATTCTCCCGGGATCAAAGGAGCCACCGTCTACAAAGCCAAATAAATCAGAAAACCTGAGAGTTACTCATGGGACTGCCTCCTCATCCTTTATATCACTAAGTCCTATTGTTTCCACCTCAGGAAATAGATCTTCAACTCATCACCACTATGCTATCTTCACTGCCACTACTATCAGAACCACCATATGGATAACTGAAATATTCTCTTAGTTAGTTGGTCCATTTTCATTCTATAGCTTTTCTCCTATCCACTGTCCACACAGCAGATTGATCTGTTTTTTAAATGTATAAGACTAATTCATACACATAATAGATCCATATAGCAATTTATAAAGACAAAGTTGTATACTCCCTCTACTCCTTTCCAACTGAAACCCACCAAAGTAACCAGCTGCTCATTCTTTTCTCTGTGCTCTGCATAAATATAGATTGATTCTTTTTTATTTATAAAAAATGGGTAACATTATACACAATGTATCATGTTATAATTCACTTATTTATTTTTTAGATAATAACATGTCATGGACATTCTTTCAGGTTGATATACAGTTCTTTCCCTTTCTCTTTTTTATATAGCTGTATATTATTCCAGAGAATGGAAGTACGGAAATTAAATTGGTAACTTCCTCAGTGACAAACATTCCATAGCATGGCCTTTTAAAAATGTAAGTGAGATCATGCCTCTTTCCTTCCAAACTTTCCTTTTCCTGTGGAATAAGATCCACATTACCTACCATGGCTGCAAGGCTCAGGTATGATACGGCCCTTGCTTCTCTTTAATTCACCTTACACCCCCACCTTGCCTTGCTCACCATAATCCATACTGGCCTTCTAATAAGGCCCCCCCCAATTAAGATTCTTGTATATTTTTAACTCTTAACCTGTAAAGATTTCCCCTGACTATCGTCCTCTTGCTCGGGCATGGCAACCCACTCCAGTATTCTTGTCTGGAGAATCCCGTGGACAGAGGAGCCTGGTGGGCTACAGTCCATGGGGTGGCAAAGAGTCAGACACGACTGAAGTGACTGAGCACACACACATGCACACATCCTCCTCTTGCTCACTCATTTAAATTAGGTTTTCCTCAAAATAACTGCATTTGCAGCAACACGGGTGCAACTTAGAGATGATACTAAGTGAAATAAGTCAGAAAGAGAGGGACAAATACCATGCGATATCATTTACGTATGGAATCTAGAATATGGCATGAAGGAATCTATCTACAGAGATAGACTCACAGACATAGAGACCTATGCTTGTGGGTGGCAGCGAGGAGGGAGAGGGATGGATTAGAAGTTTGGGGCTGGGAGATACAAACTATAAAAAACAGAAAAAAAAAAAAAAAAAGAGATCCCCCTCTTAAACACTCTCATAACATCTTGTAAACACCTTCATGGTACTCATCACCAGTTATAATAATCTATAAGAAATTATCTTTATATATTGTATATATTTAAATGTATGTATATATTTAAATGTATATATATATTTAAATGTCTGATTATTTCATCTCTTTCTCCTCCACTAGGTACCATGTTCTATGAGGACAGAGACAATGTTTTGCTCTACTGTACCACCAACACCTCCTAGCACAATACTCAAAGGCAAAAAACATTTATTGAGTGAATAGATTGTATATGCTACACCAAGGAATCAATCATTGTGTGTGCTGAGTCATTCAGTTGTGTCTGGCTCTTTGACCTGATGGACTGTAGCCTGCCAGGCTCCTCTGTCCACGGAATTTTCCAGGCAAGAGTACCAGAGTAGGTTGCCATTTCCTCCTTCAGGGGATCTTCCCAATCCAGGGATTGAACCCACATCTCTTGGGTGTCCTGCATTAGCAGGAGGATTCTTTACCACTGAGATACCTAGGAAGTCCTAAGGAATCATTGGGCAGTGAGGTAATAGAATTTAATGTTAATTAATTTTTTAAATGACATGAAAAAAATGTTGGATGTCTATATGGACATCCATGGATACTTATATGAAATTATACATAAAACACATACACATATACATATATGAAAAACTGGCAAAATACTGTAAAACGAGCATTGGCCTGGGAGGGTTGTGACTCTCTTTAATTAGTTGGTGAACTAGGAAATGTCACTGTACTGTTAATCTCCAGGAATAAATGACTGTCAGTAGGTATGGTATTGCCCCCTAGTGTTGAATACTCCTGGAGGTACTACTGACCTTTAGAGGCTGGGGGCCAGGTAAACTAGTGAATGAGTGAAAGTTGCTCAGTCGCATTCAACTGTTCAAGACCCCATAGACTATACAAATCCATGGAATTCTCCAGGCCAGAATACTGGAGTCGGTAGCCATTCCCCCCTCCAAGGGATCTTCCCAATCCAGTGATCGAACCCAGGTCTCCCACATTGCAGGCGGATTCTTTACCAGCTGAGCCACCAGGGAAGCCCAAGACTTCCTGTGAAACATGGGAATCTTTCTCACATGAAAATTTTTTGTGTGTCCTTCATATCTTTTAAATGTCCTCAGTATAGGTGAAAAACCTGTACATATATATATATATATATATTATCAGTATATATAGGAACAACTATTTTGCATATGAACACAAAGGGGTTTTTTTTTGCTTTTTTAAAAATTTAATTTTTAAATAGAGGAAAATTACAATGTTGCATTGGTTTCTGCCATACAACAATGCAAATCAGCCATAATTATACATATATCACCTTCCTCTTGAGTCTCCCTCCCCTCCCCACACCCCATCCTTCTAGTTCCTCACAGAGCACCAGATTGGGCTACCTGTGTTATTGAGCAACTTCTCACCAACACTGGTTCTAATTATTACACAATTCTAACAGTGAGTGCTTTGGGAATGCATCTACAGTGGACACTGAGGACAGATTAGCGTTATGGCTAGAGGTGGCCAAATCACCATACTTGTGTCGGTTGGTATTTGGAGTTTTCACACTCGTGGAGATTTACAGGAGCCAACAAATGATGATTTGATTATATTTTCTAGACTAGTTATGTCTGAGCATTTACATACTGAACTACAAATCACTGTATTATAAATTACTTTTTTGTACTTTTTATATCATATATAAGACATTATTTTGATTTAAAACAAAGTCACATATGTAAATGAAATTTATAAATTATCCCTTAATTTCATTTTAGGCTAATACAAGAGACACTGTGAAGACACTATTCTTAAAAAAAAGGTGTGTAGGATAAGATGATGGATTAAATGATGATTAAGATATTTTCTAAAAGACTTAGTGTGGTGGTTCTAATCTTTAATAAGGTTAAGGATACTTTTTATTTTGGTCTTTGCATTACTTGGCTTATAATTCACCATATAATTGGTAATTAAAAAAACAAACACACATTAAAAAAAAAACACACATCTATACTGAATGTTTAGACAGTTACCTAAAAGTGGTGAAACCAAATGATTTTTCCAATTTTGCTTGCTAGATAATACTCTCATGATTCTACAATTTCAAATTTTGGGGAAATTGTGAGTTTATTACATATTTTAGGTATTCACCAAATAATTGCGTCTAGGCTTGACAGTGAAGAAACTGAAACACAAATAACTAACGTATTTTTTAAAAATGAAAAAGCTGCTCACTATGGGATTAGGTTCACAGATTTAAAACTGCTGCCGCTACTGCTAAGTCACTTCAGCAACCTCTCCCTATTCCCTCTTTTTTTTTTTCATCAGTTACAATGCACTATGCATTTTAATCATATGTTGCTTCCTCTCCCTTTTCTCTCACCCCAACACACACACTGGAATAGATACAGAAATTCCTAGAATAGAAACGGAGAATGCTATCTCTTCTGCTCACCGTCGCCTCCCCATGTATAGAACAGTGCCGGGCACACAAGAGGAGCTCCATGAGTATCTGTTGTATGAATGGGTGAGGAATACACGCAATAAGCAAAAACGACTGCGTGGAGCGCCACTTCCACCAGAATTCTAGGAGGACTTTGGGCGGGACCAGTAAACTGACTGATTTTTGAGACTGAGGAATTCCTCAGTGCTCGTAGAAATTGCGAGTGCATTCTTATGTTCGTTGGCATGTATTGATGTGTGAAGGGTTTGTGAACTCCGCGTGCAGAGCTGTGCAGACTGGAAACCGAATTAACACTAATATGCAAAGTCCGCATAATATTCTCATATTGACCTCATCAGAAACACATTTTTGTAAGTGCGTGGGTGTTCCGATCTCTTGTACTTCTGTACAGGACAATTTAGGATTACCTCTTCACTGGAGATTAATGGTGAGGATGGGAAGAAGGGTGGTGGCTCCAAAACGCGCAAACAGGGGAAACGAGATAACACTCACTTTTCAAAAAACAAACGCTAATTCAGAATCTAATTCCCACCCTAGATCAAATCCCGCGCTCCTCCTTACCCCCGCATCTGCCTCTACCCCGCCCTCTCTGATACCTATGGTGGGCGGAGCAGAGAAAAGACGTTCTCGGCTCCCCCAAATTGGTTACGCCCGCCCCGAGTTTTGGTTTCCCATATTTGAGCAAACACTGAGGAAACGGAACCGCTAACGTAGGCCGCCGACCAAATGACAGCGGAGCAGCACACACGAGGCCCGAGAAGGAAGCAAAACACGAAAAAAGGCAATAGTGTAGCAGCCACGTGAGGCAGGCGATGCCAGCCGCCCTCCGAGTGAGAACTTCAACTCCCGGCTTGCAGCTGGGCGGTTACCCTCCCAGGACTACAACTCCCAGGGTGCTGCGGGAGCGACCACCCGCCACTCCTCCCGCCCCTCCCCCGCCCCTCCCGGCCGGATCGGCGTGCGCCTGCGCACGGGAGGCCGGAGGAGTCTTACCCTAATGTAAGATGGTGGCCCGTCTGGCTGTGGAACCCACCGAAAGCTGAGAGTCTCTCTCTCAGCCGTAAAGGTCGGACTCGCTGAAGCAATCAGACCCGGTTCTGAAGAGTTTTTTCCCCCGACACTCGTTCAGTGGTCTCTTGTGAGGACGCGGCAGCGCGTGGAGTCGGCTAAGGGAAAAGCGAGGCAAGGCAGGCGGGTGAGTCTATGCGGGGCTGGGCTTTAGGGGAAACCCAGGGCTGACCGGCTACGAGAGAGCGGAGGCTTCGCTGGGACTGTGCAGGCCGCACCCCCCTTTCTCCCCACCCCCCCCCGCCTCATCTTCACCCTCCTCCTTCTCGATCTTCCTCCTCCTCCTCTTCCTCCCTCTCCCCTCTACGCCACAGCAGTTACCACCGGGAAAAGGGAGCGGGGCAGAAGGCAGCACGGCGGCGAGCGCCGGCTGCTTCGAAAATCTCTTCAACTGAGGCGGCTGCTCGTCTTCAGCGCTTTCCCCTACATTTTTGTAGGAGCAGCAATCTCAGGTCTCAGGACTCCTTGATTTCCCAGCCCCCTTGCCCCTCTCTGACGTCCTTTCCCAGTGGACCCCGTCTCGCAGGACCAGAGCCATCACTCCCACTCTGACCCGTGCCGCTGCTGCTGCTCATTAATCCTGCTGCTCGTTGCCCACTCGTCCTGCTGCTTGTTTTTTTTTTTTTTTTTTTGGCTCGGCTGCTACCACTCTGGAGTTAGCCTTTGCCCCCTTCTGTTGCTTGCAGTCAGCCCCTCAGCCTGTCTTGCTACCCTGGAGCTTCTTCCGATTTGCTGTCTTTCGTTTAACCACATCTGTCATTTTTAAAGCTGCCCCTTAACTATCTCGATTGTGCCGCTGCTCGTTCTAACCCACCTGTTTCACAGCTTTCTTGGGTATTGTCCTTTCTGTCCCTCTTTCCTGATTCTTTCAGCATACTCTTCCAGAAAAAAAAAAAAAAAAAAAAAGGGACGCCCCGTGTTGGCCCCTGAAAAGTCAAGGAAGTTGGGAAGTGAATGAAGTGAGGTAGGATACTATTAAACATTTTGAGTGAAGATCGTTTATTCAGGCTACTCCGGAGAGGAGCGTCTTGACCGTTTTGCTCCCAGTGATCAATTTGTGGATTATTCGCTCTGTTGAGACGTGGTTTTGTTTTGGTTTTTCTTTTTTCATTTTGGACTGGTTTCTCCATGCTACCAAACGTTCTTCTGAATTGTATCTCCCCAGGACACTTAGTGTGGGCTCTGATTATACCAACGAATATTAGCTTAGGCTTTTAAAAAATAAGATAAATCTGGCACACAATCAAATTCATCTGTGAGCTTCACGAGCAAATATAAGTGGTATTTTGATTATATGCAGGTTATATGTGGTTTACGGATTCCTTCCAAATTGAGAATTGATTATTGACTCAGTTTTATTGATGTTCAGCTTAATTGATGACATTTTATTTATAGTTTGAGTGGAAATTTCCTCTCTGGCTAATACCAGACTGACTTAATATTTTTGGATTTGGTAAGTTCTTTCTTTTAACATTTCTAGAATGGTAGGTATCAGAATACATTATCTTCTTTTGAAAACCATTAGGTATATAAGCAAAAGAAAAATCGATTTTTTCTAGAACGAAATCCCTCATTTTTTTTCATAGGAAAGAAGGGGGCTGGGAAAAGAAATGACAAAGCTGTGCACATAAATGCATTTGGTAACACTCACTGTCATTATTGTTTACATTAAGAAACAGAAAGCTAGAAGCCAAGGGTGGCTTATGATGTCTGTTTTGGTGAAAGCGAAATTAAAATGTCCTGAGTAATGTCATAAAGTGAAGAAGGAGCTTTTGCTATAGTCAGACTACTGTGAAGTAAAGAATTACTGGAAAAACAAACAGGATTACATAGATCAGATACATACATCTCAAATTTAAACATGAATAAGACATTGTATTCATGAGATATATATAAAAATGTTAAATGTCATGGTAGCAGTCTCATGCAGCAGTATACCTCTTATTTGCAAAAGTAATAATACCTCAAGTGTAAATATAAATACAGCTGCCCTTTAAATCACTTTTGGAGATTACTGCATTAATTGTGATTTTTACAGATTTTACCTGTAATACTTGAGGAATCTTACATTTGACATTACATTCACTTGATTGTGATAAATGGTCTGTTTCATCAAATGTAAACCAAGGTTAGGAAAAGATGTTTATAAAGCTTCATTTTTCCTTTCAACCACTTAAGCCACAATTTGGGGAAACTGAATTAATCCCTACTCTTCTGAGACTTAGAAGCAATTTATGTAGCAAACCTTGTGTTGAGTTATAACCTGAGCTTTTTTTTTAAGTGTTACTTTTAGTTTATATTAGTAGGAAAATATTTAATACAATTGATCTTCAAGTCTAAGCAAAAAATACATTTCATTTTTCTTTGTAATACACTGGCGGAGAAGCTTTCTACTATGAAAAATCCAAATGGGTTTAGAAACCTTTGGCAGTCATGCTTTGCTGAATTGTAAGCAGTGTATTCTAGGAGAGGGCTGTCTGGCAGAAGAAGGTAAATGATTTTAATATAGCTTTTCTTTTGTAAAGCTATTTTGATTCAATAAAAAAATGTTTTCAAGTAGTTTTCTCCACTCTATACTTTTTTTTTTACCTGCAGTCATCAAATTCTTATTTTCAGCACTGTAAAGTCAAAATGAATTCACTATGGGATCTTTAACACATCTGAAGAAGATAATTTAAAGTGCTTTGATATTTTGATAGGAAATAGAGAGCTGAGATTTAAAAATATTTTTGTATGGTTTATTGCAGCTTCCTAATTTTATGGGTTTTTTGGGGGGGCATGGGGGGTGGTTTGAAATACTTTCTGCTGGGTTCAGTAGTTGAATTCTTCAATTGAATAGATTATTTCTAATGGAGAGTTTTTGAATGTGAGTTACTTAAGGTTAACTTATTATAAAATTTGTTTATATGAAGTTCTGTAGACAGACCTTTTACGAGGGATGAGACAATTATAATCAAATGGCAAAGTGCAGAAAAATTGTTTTGTAATGCCCTTCAACTTCAGTCTGAATGGAGCACTAGCGATAACTTGCAGTTTATTACTTTGTAAAAGAAAGAGGGCATTGCTTAAGGGTGAACATCTTGTGTTAGGGGAGTTTTATTTTTAAGATGATGTTTTATATATATATATATATAGTTAATGAAAAAATACCTTCTCAGTTTAAACACTATGATTTTAGAGATCTTCCCTTTCTCTCCTTCACTACTTTTGTCTTAAGGTTAAGCCACACTGTTGATTAAAACATTTTTTTTTTCTTTTTGGTGCCTGCAAATAGCACTTGATGAATCTGTTTCAACTCAGTGTTACTATTTCTATAGATCACTCAAGTGAAGTACAAAGTTTTAATTTGTGAAAACTTAAGCATTTGCTGAAAACTCAGTTAGTTTTTTGTCATTAAATTTACTACTGTCTTGACTTTTTGTGAAGGAAGTTACATTCATCTCAGCTGGTTCTAAAGAAAAACAGTAGGGAAATAGGTTATAGAGATCTTTAGTGCTCTAGAAATAGTGTAACTAGAATGTACTACATACTTTTCTCAAAGGATTTCTTAATCTAAGTGGAACTTGTAAATGGTTTTCATCCCACTGGAGTATCATGTATTGGATAAAATTTGTTAACACATTTTGAGATTTAAAAAAATTTGTGTTTAACTCAGAGATATTAGGACAAATGTGTAAATGGCCCATTCTTTGTGGTAATACCCTTGATATTTTAAAAAGTAATATTTTTTATCAAAAGTCAAGAGTTTGCAAATAATAAAGATGGGCATTATTTACTCACTTAGTGATGTGATGAAAGAAGATAATTTTATATTTAGTGGTTTTCTGAAAATATTTTTTGGTATTTATGTGGTCTTCTTTATTAGAAAAGATTGTATGGTAAGTATCAAATTTTTTAGGTGTAATATTAATCCAATAGGTTTTGTCTGATTTCTTTTTCATAGCATGATTCTTAAAGTAGTTTATAGAAGAGAAAATTTCAACACTGTTTTGGCCCCTTAGATTAGCTTTCCTATAGCAGTTTTTCTTTTACTGGAAGAGGGAAATTACATGCTACTAAAAAGAAGATCATTACCTTTACTCGCTAGGAAAATGAAACTTTAAAGATAGGGCAAGTACAAGGCAATTTGAGTATGTTTATTTTTCTTCTAAGAAGTTTATTTGTGAGTGTGGTTTCATTCTTTCTAAACTCTGTTTATACAAGAAAGTTGTCCTGTTTTAAACTTTAATTGTATTGGGTGATGGACAGATGATGTATTGCTGTGAGGATAAAGCTTGCTATTTATTTGTTATTCAGTCGCTTAGTCGTGTCCGACTCTGCAACCCCATGGACTGCAGCACACCAGGCTTCCCTGTCCTTCACCATCTCCTGGAGTTTGCTTAAACTCATGTCCATTGAGTCAGTGATGCCATCCAACCATCTCATCCTCTGTCCCCCCACCCCCCGCTTCTGCCCTCAATCTTTCCCAGCATCAGGGTATGTGAAATATCTGTTTGCAGTCAGCTGGGTTTTTAGTTATGGTATCTAAAACCTCCCCTCTTGAATATTTAGAGAAATTGTGGAGAAGGGGAAATCAAAATAATCAGATTAGTGTGTGTATATGCCTAAAACTAGTTTGGGAGAAAAAAAAGTCAAGGTAAAGACGCAATGTCATTAGAATAAAACGCCAACATTTAAAGATAGTAGGTGTTTGTATTACTGCTTTTAAAAAGAATTAGTTAATGATGATGTAGAGAAATGGTGGTTGAATTTTGATAAGTAGCTGTAGCCTGAACTACCAAAGCGGTGGAGCATTCCTTAGTAGCAGCAAACAGATACATTGTCATTAAGACAAATATCTGAAATTTCTTAAACATAATTTTCAGTCCTCAGAATAGAGGAAGTGCTTATTTTTCTGATTATTTAATACTCTACTAAGTCATTCTCTGTTAAGCTCAATAGGTGTCTTCAGATTGTGTATTTCTTAAAGTAGTGTTGACTGATTTGGCTTATTGAACGTTAATTGTAGCAGTCTTTTTTTTTTTTTTGCCTTTCATATTTTGCTTTTTTTAAAAAAAAAAACAGCTGATTTTCAGCTGTTGTTTGGGTGGGTCCTTTTGTGAATGCTGTAATTGAATGAGAATTTGCGATATAAACAGTATTGCTTTTGGTAGTAGATTAATTTTCCTTTTGATGGTGATCCCTTCCATTTAGATTGGTTTTTTTTCTTTTTTGTTGTTGTTTTTTGTTTTTTTTTCCCTTTAATTTTTAAGTTAATTCTTAGTTGAGAATTAGAATCATACAAGTTCCCTGCCAAGTTGGATCATTCCAGAATTTTTTTCTTACTTTAAATAGGGACCTGGGTATTTGTTGGGTAAAGAAAAGTGGTATTCTATGCCTTGGTTTTGTCATTTAAAATAAACTATAGACTTATTAGTGTTAAAAAAGAAAACATTAAAAAAAAAAAAAAGAAAACATTGTGGAAAATTTTAAACAAAAGTGGACAGAAATCGCTGTCTACTGCGTCAGAAATCTCTGACACAGACAGAAGTGTCTGTGTCACTTCAAAGGTCAACTCATAATCAGTCTGGGTTCACCTGTGCCTTCACTTCGTTTACTCCGTGTCCCCCTGCTCTTTGACCTGGATTATTCTGAAGCAAATCCTCATCTTCACAACTATTTCATATGAGCTAGAAATCTTTTGACATAAAAGTCCTTGATTTTTTTCTTTTTGAAGCATGATTATTCAGTCTGTCTGTCAGATGGTCTTTAAGTATTTACTGCAGATGTGCTTCTTGGGAAACGGTTCAACCTCTTCTAAGAGTTCATTATCTTGTTGGGTGTACTTCCATAATTATTAACTAGCGCTAACCAAAACGTAATACATCTAATGCTTTGATTCATAGGTCTGAGTTCAGTATGTTAGTGTAGGGATATTTAGAAGTAGGGCTTCTTGAGAAAGTAGGACTTGAATAAAGAATATGTACTGTCTGTATAGGCAGAGCGTCTTCAGGAGAACATTCCATACATTCTATGTGGAGTGTGGAAGCAGGAGCAGACACGTTGATGGGGACCAGCATGATATGAGAGAGATGAGTCTGATCTCAGTGGAATAAGGTGCTAATTTCTGAGAATGGTGTCAGAGAAATTAGTATACTAGATTTGGGCTAGATTGTGAGGTGTATTCAGTGTCAGGTTGAATCTGATCTGCTCAGTAGTAAGGAAGGAGCCAGTAGGTTGGTTGGGGCAGGAGATGACATAGTGAAAGTACTCTCTAGAAAGATCCCTCCTTCAGTAGTGTGCAGTATATTTTGGGGTGGACAGTTGAGTTGAGTGAGAAAAATTAATCTGAGAGATGTTGGTGTGACGTCTCGTAGATTCCATCTTCTCTTCAGTCCTTTACATCCAGAAATGACAACAAGGTTTTGGAGAGTAGAGAACTGAAGAAATGTAGTCTCTTTGTCTTTGATAGTAAACTGCAATTTGTTACCCAAGCCCAGCTTTTGGAAAGGAAGTGATGCGTGATTTCTCAAAATAACAATCTCAAAAAATTTCAGCAGAAAATAACCACCAGTGTTTTCAAATAGTTTTAGTTGTGTGTTCACTGAGAAATAAGAGTTTAGAAAATAAAATCTTTATTACATGATGATGAGATGGAACATATTTCATCTGTAAAAGAGAAGTTGATGCCTCATCTGCCTAAGTGTGTATGAGTTCAGGATTATTAGGAAATGTATGTTTGAACAGCTTGTAACCAGTATATATTATTGGGTATCTTTAAAGTTTAATAGTGACCCGATGAAAGCAGAAGGAATGGCATAAAATTCTGATGAATAGAATACTAATATTGTCAACCCCAAGCTCCCGTAAGGATGAATAAGGATGGGTCAGCAGGCGAAAGAATGTAGGGCCATTATTAAGTGAAAGTTTATTCTTTCATTTATTTTGATTATACTTTGTTTTGCAGAGGTATTCTAAACAGATCTGGTTAAACAACAGGCTCATTCTATTTGGAATTTTTTTTTAAGTTCTGAGACCCTTGAAGTTATTCTTTTCTTTGTTTTGGTTTGTTTACTCTTCATTAAACCAAGTTTCTTCATCTATTGTGTATTTCTGGATAGCATGCTTTCTTTGTTTTGTGAAGGAAAATTTCATTTTGTATCTTAAAGCAACGGGGAAAAAGTAGATTTCTTGTTTTGGCTTTGTAAATAGTAGATGAGTAATAATACTGTATTTGCATTTCTTCTCTTTTTGCTTCCCTCAATATGACACATAGTCCCTTTTTACAACGTTTAGCATGTAGATCTCAAGAATTATCACAATTGAGTACGAAAATATATCAAGCTCGGGGTGCTTACAGCTTCAAAATGACTTATCAATCATTTTCTTTCCTATTATTAATATAAAAGATTTACAATAATGCCATGAATATTTTGGGGAATTATAATAAGAATAAAGATAATAATGTAGTATAGTGCTTTGTTGGGAAATATGTGTTTTTCATTGACATTCCCTCCATCCTGAACCTCCTTAATCCTGGTAATGTGACAGAGCTATTTCTGACATTTTTCCCCTTCTTTATTTAGCGGGTTATGTGTGCTGTGTAATATGGTCACTAGAATAGAAAGCTGTTGCTTTCTCCTTTGGTATATTTTAACAGAGCCTTTCATATTTTTAATTTTGGATTTAAGATTGAATTGAGATCGCCTTTGCACAGAAGAATCTTGTGGAGGATTATGCTTCTTTCTCATTCCCAGTGTACGTGGAAAGGAAGTAAATTATCAAATATGCAGTATAGGAGAGCCTTAGTATTTGAGAATATTTTCATTGGTAGCTCCCAATCTATTCTTTTCCCCCAGCAACTTTTAATTTAATGCCTTGAGTATGGAGCCATGATGAAGGGGTGGTAGTGAACTGAAAGACACTCATTTGTGTCCAACTCTTTGTGACCCATGGGCTATCCAGTCCATGAAATTCTCCAGGCCAGAATGCTGGAGTGGGTAGTTGTTCCCTTCTCCAGGGGATCTTTTGAACCCAGGTCTTCCATGCTGCAGGTAGATTCTTTACCAGCTGAGCCACCAGGGAAAGGAATACTCGAGTCGGTAGCCTATCCCTTCTCCAGGTGATCTTCCCGACCCAGAAATTGAAACGGAGTCTCCTGCCTTGCAGGCGGATTCTTTACCAGCTGTTACCAGGGAAGCCCTGAGGGGTTGGTAGGGAGGGGAGCAAATGGTTCCATGCTCCAAGAGGCTCTCCCAGATTTTAACCACTTGAATTAATGTCAAATTATTAGTATTTTGCATAGCTTTCTTCATATAAACCTTGGGAAAGGGCCCTTTTTGTGTGAGTGGCTTTGGGAGTGTCTTGAGTTGCTAGGAGGGCAGGTGCATTGCAAACCTAGGAAAAGGGAAGACAGGCTGAAAATACAGTGAAAATCTTCAAATTCTAATAACGGCCACAGTGCATTTTTGCCTCAGGCGTTGATGGTACGGGCTCCTTTGCTGCCTTTGGCTACACACTTTAGGTTTTTCTTTTCTAAGTTAGGCTACTAGTTGGGAAGGCTACAAACTTTAGCCTTTTCTAAGTCAGACTAGCTTCCTTCTCCAGGCTTCGGTATTTTAACCTCTCTAGCTCAGAACCTGATAATTGTGTCTTTAATCTGCCAGAAAGAAGGGGGATATGGGAAAGAGAAAAAAATATGTATGATACTCCTCGTCTGTTCATAAATTGGCATATGATTATTCTAAGATTATTTTATACAAGAATCTCTTCCTTTCATTTTTAATTGTATATAATCAGTTCTAAAATAGCTTCATAAATTTCTTAAGTGAATCCTTAGAAATCTTGTAAAATGTGCTTTAGCCATAGAGTTGGTGGTAGGTTGCAGGGTATGGATATAAGTTAGGTGCTTAGTGGTACATCTTTGGGAATGTCTTGCTTCTATTAAAATCTTTTCTGTTATACTCGACCTAGTATAGATGTGAATGTTGTTTCTAGAAAGTAAAGCTAGTAGTCTTTGTTTAAGGTAGTTACCTTCCCTGCACTGTATTCTAATCTGTTTGATACTAATGAAAACAAGTATGACAATAAAATACTTTAATAGCCATGCTAATAAAAGAGCATTTATTAGCTATATGTATATATAAATATATAAAAAATATTTTGTCATGCCTAGCAAATATTTTCAGCAGCTTTGAAGAACTTTGAATAACATATGATGTGTTTGTGTTTACAGATTGTGCTTTTTATAATGTACTACTAAATTCTACAATCTTCAAAACTTGGCATTATATTAAAAGAAATATTGCTCTTAGAGTAAAGGAGTTAACTTAAATGATTTTTTTTAATACAGTTGAACATAGTTTTCACTGGCCTCTGGATTTCCTTGCCAGCCCTTTGAATTCCTATTTTTGTTTATTGCTTGTGCTGTGAGTATTATGCAGTTTAGTATGGAACCAGGCTGCCTGAGCGCGAATCTTGACTTTACCACATACTCCTTGTCAGACCTAGGGCAAGTTACTTTATCCTGTCAGGGCCTCAGCTTCCTCGTTTGTAGGATGCAGCCATTAAGATTGTTTTGTGGTATAAATGAGTTAATGTCTAGAAAATGCATGGAGTAGTGTTTGGCATATAGTCTTGTTTTGTATGTGTGCTGAGTCGTGTCTGATTTTTTGCAGCCCCATGGACTGTAGACCACGAGGCTCCTCTGTCCAAGAGATTTCCTAGGCTAGAATACTGGAGTGGGTTGCCATTTCCTCCTCCAGGGGGTCTTCCCAACCCAGGGATTAAACCTGTGTCTCTTGTGTCTCCTGCATTGGCAGCAGGATTCTCTACCGTTAGCGCCACCTGGGAAACCCTTGGCATATAGTAAGCCCTGTAGAAGTGTTTGCTGTTTTTACACATTTGAAAGGATTTTAAAAAAATCTGTTTCGGTAGAGTTTTTATTCAGTATACTTTTTTCTGTCTAGGTAGTGGACATAGGTTTTCAGTAGTTATTTGACCAGCTAGAAACACAAGTAGAGTGTTTTATGGGGTAATCCAAGTACTGACCTATCTAGGATTCTTTTGAATCAAGGAATACTAGAAAATGAATCTGGACAGGTATAATAGAAAATAATTATGAGTGTTTTGAACGAAGACAGAGAAATTTAGATGTGATTGATAAGAGGGGAATCATTGCAGTCACTTCAAATTCATTTTTTTAAGTTGGGGAGAGATGTGTTTAAAATAGTGTTTCAGTTCAGTTGCTCAGTCGTGTCCGACTCTTTGTGACCCATGGACTGCAGCACGCCAGGCCTCTCTGTCCATCACCAACTCCCGGAGCGTGCTCAAACTCATGTCCTTCGAGTCAGTGATGCCATCCAACCATCTCATCCTCTGTTGTCCCCTTCTCTGCCTGCCCTCAATCTTTCCTAGCATCAGGGTTTTTTCAAATGAGTCAGCTCTTCGCATCAGGTGACCAGAGTATTGGAGCTTCAGCTTCAGTATCAGCCCTTCCAGTGAATATTCAGGATTGATTTTCTTTAGGATTGACCAGTTTGATCTCCTTTCTTTCCAAGGGACTCTCAAGAGTCTTCTCCAACAACACAGTTCAAAAGCATCAATTCTTTGGCGTTCAGCTTTCTTTATGGTCCAACTCTCACATCCATACATGACTACTGGAAGAACCATAGTATTTAGGGGAAGATGGTTTTGAGTGTCTGTGGTAGCATAGACACTTCTTTTTATGTGGATAAGATGTTTTTTGTGTATTCTGTTCATTGATGTATCCAGAGTGACTCCAACAGTGCCTGGTAGGTAATAAGACGCTTGACAAATATTTATTGGATGAATGAACCTTGAGGGGGACTGAGATAACAGACAAGTATAAAGGAAAGTGAGTTTTTGGGATCCCTCCCTTTAAAGGGGTAGAAGTTAAAAAAGGTATTATTAACAGAACAACTGGAGAAGTAAAAGGAAGGTGGAAAAGTATCTCAGAAAACGAAGAATTTCCTAGGGCAGAAGTCACAGGGATGGTAAGATCCAGTATGATATCACTTCCAGTATGACTTCAGGAGGAAGGAAGGAATTGACACAATTCAGTGCAACAATCGGGAGAAGGCTATGGCACCCCACTCCAGTACTGTTGCCTGGAAAATCCCATGGATGGAGGCGCCTACTCCACGGATGGAGTAGGCTGCGGTCCATGGGGTCGCTAAAAGTCGGATACGACTGAGCGACTTCACTTTCACGCATTGGAGAAGGAAATGGCAACCCATTCCAGTGTTCTTGCCTGAAGAATCCCAGGGACGGGGAAGCCTGGTGGGCTGCCGTCTGTGGGGTCGCACAGAGTCGGACACGACTGAAGTGACTTAGCAAGAGCAATGCAACATTCCAGGAGAAGGAGACTTGAGAAGGCTCTTTGGCTTGTGGTGGGATGGTCACTAATCACATTAGAGCAATTTCATTAGACTGGGAATATGAATCAGATTGGGGGGAGTTAAGGGAAGTGGTAAGTAGAGATTGTAGGTAAAGACTGTTGAGTAGTAGATAATGACTGTAAAAATGTCAGTAAAACAGATTGTAATAGCAGCTTTCATAGTTACTGAATGTATAATATGAGAGATTCTGTTTATTAGAAATGAGAAAACTTGAGGCAGTCTTCGTGCTGAATGTTCTTAAATTTCACAGTATAGAAGACTTTACACATGCTGCTTCAGGACTCTGCCACTTGCTAAATAGCTCTGTAATCTTGAGGAAAGTTGCTTAATCTTCTCATGCGTTGGTTTTTTCCTTGTAAATGTTGGAGATCTAGTTCATAGATCTGTTATGTTCATAGATCTATGTTATTTCTTAGATCTGTTAAATTAATCTTTTTAAAATGCTTAGAAAATGCTTAGTATGTAGTAAATATTTGATAAATATTAGCTGTTCTTATCATCCACTGCTGAAGTGAGGGTAAGGAGTAGGATTGGACAATAGAAGAGAAGAAATAGGAAAAAAATTAATAAAATGAATAGAAAAGCCTTAGAACCTTTGCTCTGACTGTCCCTCTGCTTGGAGAACAGTTTTCCAATTACTGTATAGCTATCTCAACTCCCTCAGACCTTTGTTCACATAATGTCCTTTTCAATAGGCCTGCCCTATTTATTTACAGTTAGCATTCAAGCCTCTCTCTCCTTAATATTTGCATTGTTTTACTTAAAAAAAATACAATGTGCTAAGTTACTTTAGTTGTGTGTGACTCTTTGTGAACCTGTGAATTGTAGCCTGCCAGGCTCTTCTGTCCATGGGGTTCTCTAAGCAAGGATACTGGAGTGGGCTGCCATGCCCTGCTCCAGGTAATCATCCCAACCCAGGGATTGAACCCATTTCTCTTAAATCTCTTGCATTGGTAGGCAGTTCTTTACCACTAGCGCCATTTGGGAAGCCCTTAAAATACAATACTTCAAACATATCATATAATCCACTTACTTATTATATATTCCTTTTGTTGTCAATCTCCATCTACTAGGATGGGGATGTTTGTTCCTTGATAGACCCAGGTTCTGGGAATAATATTTAGTACATAATAGGTGCTCAGTATATGCTCTTTGAATGAGTAAATTATTTCTCCATTGAAGTGAGGTGGATGGGGAAATCAGTTGAAGTGGTGCTGGGGATACAATTTTGGAGGAAAAACCAATTTTCTGAGATTGATGGATACTATATAGAAGTTGGTCTTCTCAGATCAACTTCCTCTTCTCAAGTGGGTTTTCTGAGTCCATTTTGGTACTGGTTTTCCTGGAAATCACCTGGGAAACCCATTAAACTGAGGAAAGAAAAATGTTAAGACACCTCTCTTTTCCTATGATAATTATATTCTACTTTTGATTAGCTGGTAAAAGCTTAAATTTTTGTGTTTATTAGAATTTAGGAACTGTTCTAAACATTTATATTATTAATTTTTAAAAACTCTACAGCCTCACAGGTACGTTGCGGTTTCCTTGTATGCCATCATTAGGGTGAAGGAGAAGCCCTTTGCGCTGAGACAAAGGGCAGTGCTTCCCCAGACTCTTGTGTCCTGTTGACAGGGAGCTCCTCACGCCTCCTTCCTCCCTCTGGCAGTCACAGGCTTGACACCTCTGCTCGCCTGAAGTCCAGATCTCATTGTATCTTTTATCCCTTTTTATGTCAGTTACTACCATTCTCCCAAGTGACAGTTCATGTCTCACACTTGAATCCTCACAAATTCAGTCCTTTCCATCATCAGCAAAATTTCTCATATCACTGTTTTTTTTTGTTTTTTTTTTTCCCGCTAAACACTTCCTCCACTTCCTACTGTTATGAAGACAGTTTCCCCTGTCATCCTTGCAAGTTTTGGCTATAATATTTTTCATTTCATTTTTATATGCTTTCATCAAGGGTCAGTGGTGAGTTTCATGTACTGAGATTTAAGATTGCATTTCTCATTATGGCCACTTCTACTGACTAGGAGTCAAAAAGGGAGCCTGGTTTATATTGTCCAAACACCCTTAGGTTTGCTGGCATTTCTTGCATTCTGAGCTACTCATCTTTTAGCTCATAGTATACTGTCATTTTTGCTAATAACACTATCCGTTTAAAAATTCTTGATAGTTGCAGTGTGTACCATTTGTGTTGTTTCTATTACTTTGACCTCTTAAGTTCTAAAATTCTTTAATGAGTTTGCTCTCCACCCAATCTCAGCCACTGCTTCATGGTTGTATGTCCCACCCCCCACCCCCACCCCCCGCCCCCAGCTGTGCTGCTTGGCATGCCGGATCCCAGTTCCCTAGTGAGGGATTGAACCTGTGCCTCCTTTAATGGTAGTGAGGAGTCCTGACCACTGGACCGCCAGGGAAGTCCCCATAGTCGTATCTTATGCCTTGTTATTACCAATAGCGTAAGCCCTGCCTCCCATGATTTTCACTTCATGCAACCCCTCTCTGACCACCATGTCTTTTCACTCCTTCCAGGCACTTCCCGACTTGACAATCTTATTGTCGTTAGGAGCTCCGATCCAAAGATTCTATTTTCTTTTGCACTGTCCGCCCCACCCCCACCTTGATTTTGTTTCTTCCCTTCTTACCTAGTGTACATTCATTACCTAGGTATCAATCATTCTGTTCATGAGTTGATGAGAGATTATTCTAGTCTATCTTATCTTAACTAAACCTTGAAGGCATATTTAATGTAGACTTTGATTATACCAATGTTTGTGGGTGGGGAAGTTGTCTGCTTTTCACCTCATTCACCCTCCTGTCCTCCATCCTACACCCAAACGACCTGACAACCTATATACCAAAGGAAATTGGGAAGAGAGGTTATGAGTTGGTTACTATTACAGAAAGTTACTTTGAATGGAAGACTGGACCACCCTTTTAAATTAGAGATCCATTGGAACTTCCCTGGTGGCCCTGTGGTTACAACTCCATGCTCCCAATGTGGAGGACATGGGTTTGATCCCTTGTCAGGGATCTAAATCCCACATGCCACACAGTGTGGCATATAAAAGAGTGATCTGTTGTTGTTTCACCACTGCCTCTAACCTCCTCTAGCAACACTTGCTTTCTCCCCGACTCCTGCCAAACTTGGTATCCTTCTCTACCCCTGCCCTTTCTCTGTTTTTCCCTATTTCCACATGGATGTATTGTATTTCTTAAGACCTTTGGCTCTATTTGAATCAGTATTTTATACTCTAAACTCTTCTTTCAGCTATCTTGATAATGCATTCTGCCATCTCTGATGTGAGTTGGTTTTACTTTCGTTAATAAAGTTTCCAACAGAATGATAACTGAACATGACAACAAAAGGGTTAATTGATACAAATAGGGAAATCATGTGTAAAATTGTGGGGAAATGAAAGATATGTTTTTTGGGTACTCTGAATGTGCTTGTCATAATGCTCATGATTTCTAGAAGAGTTACACTGTATTGCAACTTGTAGAGAAGCTTGGAGATCAGTTGGAAAAACAACTTCATAGTTCCTTTCTTTTATCTTTTCACTTCTGTTCTCTGAAGCAGGTTTTCTTTTGATTCCCTTTCAGAATGTTCTCTTATACTGGGATCAGCAGTCATATTACAAGTTGGGATATTGTGTGTATGTTACTACTGATATCAGATCTTTTCATATTTTAGTAGTTAGGACCCTAGATTGGTACCAAGAGATTGGTCTGAAGATAGATATATATATACATGCCTGTTTTCTCAAGCTGTTTCAGAGTTGTATTGTTTACTATGTTACCCATGAGCTATGTGTTGGCTTTTGAGCACTTGAGATGTGGCTAGTCTGAATTAAGTTGTGCACTAAGTATAAATTAATGATTACGTGTTGAGTTGGTAATATTTTGGATATATTGGGTTAGATAAATTACCTGTTCTTTTTCTCGATGTGTCTAGTAGAAAATTTACAATTACATATGTGGTTTGCATTTTATATCTCTTTGACATTGCTGTCTTATCTTACTTTTTCCTTTGTACTAACAGTTTCAATTATTTTAATCCATTATATATTCTCTAAAAATGATCTTGGTGTTATGTAATATAAAATGATTTTTTCCGAAGTTTAGTATTTTTATGTTGTTATGCTTATTAGTATTCACTTTCTGAAACCTTGAGTTGTCTTTCTTTTCCTTTTTTTTTTTTAACTTTTTGACTTTCATCTTATCTTCTCATGGTACTATATAGGCATGTTATGCTTTCTGTATATTGCCTGGAAGAATTTTGGAGGAATTTAAAAAGTATAAGAGTTTATCTTTTATTTACTTCTTAATATTTAGGACTACTAATGCTATATTTTATAAATCATTCTGTTACTAATGTAAAATTTTAAAATTTAAAGTAAAAGCAATTTGTACCTGGCAGAAAAGAAAGGGACTGAAAATTTCACATGAGGAAAGTCTCTTTGAACATAAAACCCAGCAAACAAACAAATACACAAGCAAAAATGCACTGACTTAGTTTGCTGTTAGAGGTTTTATAAACTTTCATAAACTTGGACCTTAGCACCATTGCTACTGTTTCTCCTTCCATGTTGTAGTCCTTTGAGGGTTTAAGTTTTTGATTTTGTTTCTCTTACCTTTTTTGATCTTTGGAAAAAAAGGATTCATATTGGGTTCAAGGAATAATACCTTTATAGGGTTAAGCCTTAAACTGTTTAAAACCAAGTGGTGTAGCTCAGATCTGGGTAATTTTTAAGTGAATAAATGATTTGGGTAATTGTGGATTATATTTTAAAGTGAGCTGTTGACTTCTGAGCTCCAAAATCTATTTCAAATTAATCTGTCTTGTGTTGTTACCATCAAGGTATTAACAAAAATGGCTTTGTTAGGTATTTGAAAATTATTTACTGGAGAACTATTTTATTATCCTTACCTACTTAGAGAATAGTAGGTACCTACATATTGAAAATTATATAAAAGCATATTCACAAGAAAGTATATAAGAAAAAAATTTGGCTAACAAGCTTGAATTTTTTTTAAGATTGGAATTGATAAAATATAGGTTTAAAAATGAAAATTGGGAGAAAGGATTTCTTGGGAGGAAAGAGTAGAGAAATAGAGATGATAGGGATTGTGAGAAGGAAGTAGAAAAGTGAGCTCATAGAAGTTCACATTCTTAGACGCTCAATGGAAGGATAATTTTGTTACTCTTCGATAGACTGAAACAAAGATTTTGCTACTTGTCAACTTTCTGGATCTTAGAATACCCTGTTTAACTTTTTGGTTCTTCCTAAGTTTTGAGGATAGTCCTGATTTCTGTTGGCTGTGCAGACTTAGATTTGGGTTGATCTATAAGAATAATTTCTGAATCCATCTGTGTTGTGTATATCATATGTTCTTTTTTAATTTGCTGAGTAGTATTTCGTGGTGTGGATATACCACAGTTTGTTTATTTGGCTTGTTTGTAGTTTTTTTGCTTTTCCTAATTAAGTTGTTTTGAGCATTTGCATACACATTTTTGCATGGTATAGGTTTTCATTTCTTTGGGATAAATTCCCAAGAGCATACTTACTTGATCATCAGATAAGTGCATATTTAGTTTTAGAAGAAACTATAAGATTATTTTCTAGAGTTGCTCTATGACTTTGCATTTCTGCAAGCATTGTATGAGTGATTCAGTTTCTCTGCATTCTGATCAGAGTGGGTGTGTACTATCCCTATTTTTTATTATAGTCACTCAAATGTGTAATATTTCATTGTAGTTTTAATTTGCACTTCCTTATGGTTAAAGTTGTAGAACCCCTTTTCATGTCCTTATTGGTCATTTGTGTATCCTCTTTGGTGAAATGTCTGATGTCTTTTGCCATTTTCCAGTTTGATATTTTTGCTCTTGAGTTGTGAGGATTTTCTATATTCTAGATACAAGTACTTTGTCAAGTATGTGGTTTGCAAATATTTTTTTCCCAGTATGTAGCTTGTTTTTTCATCTTCTTCATAGGGTCATTCATAGAAAAAACTTTTAATTTGATGAGGGCCGATATGTTAATTCTGTTTTATGTATTGTGCTTTTTGTTACAAGTCTAAGAACTCTTTGCCTAGTCCTGAGTCTTGAAGATGTCTTTCTAAATTTTTTCCTAGAAGTTTTATTGTCTTTCATTTTACATTTAGTGTATGATCCATTTTGAGCCACTTTTTGTATAAGATAGGAGATTTCAGTTGATTTTTTTTTTCTTTTCTTTTTAGTTCATTTGTTCCAGCACCTTCTGTTGAAAAGGCTCTTTTTCCTCTGTTGAATTGCTTTGCATATTGTTGTCAACAGTTACTTGGACATATTTGTGTGGACCTATTTCTGGATGTTCTGTTCCATTCCATCCATGCATGTGTCTGTCTCCATCAGTACTACACTGTTTGAGTAATGTAGCTATGGAAGGCAAGGTAAGGTGAAGTCGCTCAGTTGTGTCCAACTCTTTGGGACCCCACAGAGTATAGCCTACCAGGCTTCTCCGTCCATGGGATTTTCCAGGCAAGGGTACTGGAGTGGGTTGCCATTTCCTTCTCTAGAGGATCTTCCCAACCCAGGGTTCGAACCCAGGTCTCCCTCATTGTAGGCAGACCTCAGACGCTTTACCGTCTGAGCCACCAGGGAAGTCTATGTAGTAAGCCTCAATATCAGGCTTACTACATAATTTGATTCTTTAGGTCTTAAGGTTTTAGGTCTTGTAGGATCTCCTTTCCATACAGACTTTAGAATAAGCTTATTTATACCTGTAAAAAAAAATCTTTCTGTGAAAGATTTTGCTAAGATTTTGTGAAAGATTTTGTGAAAATCATGCGAAGAATTACATCTATATCAATTACATACCTTATTTATGGAGTATTGTTCTTCACTGTGTTGTGTCTTCCAGGCATTGAACATCCTAAGTCTCCAGTTCTTTAGGTCTTTTTAAATTTTTTTCATCAGCATTTTGTAACTTTCAGTATATAGACCTTGCCCATCTTATTAGATTTACATCTAAGTATTTCATTTTGTTTGGAGTGATTTTTAAATGACATTGTGTTTGTAACTTAGGTTTTCATATGTTTATTATTAGTATATGGAACTATGGTTGCTTTTTGTTAACCTTTTATCATTTGACCTTGCAGAACTAATTTATTAGTTCTATTAGTTCATTTTTTTTTTTACAGATTCCTCAGTATTTTCTAAATGAAAAGTCATGTTATCTGCAAACAGGGACAGATTTTTTTCTTCTGTTCCAATCTGTTTGCCTTTATTTCCTTTTCTTAATCTTGTTTGCTGAACTTCCAATGTTGAGAAAGATTGGTGAGAGTGGCCATCTTTGCCTTGTACTTAAGGTTATGTGGGAAACAGTTTTCGCCATTAAGTTGTGATGTTATCCATGGGTTTTTTTTTAATCAACTTTATTTTTTTTAACCAAATTGAGGAAGTTCTCCTCTATTCCTAGTTTACTGAGAATTTTTATTTTGAATTTTGATAAGTGCTTTTCTGTCAATTGATATAGTCATGTAATTTTTCTTCTCTAGCCCTTTTATTTGGTGGATTACAGTGATTGATTTTCCAGTGTTGAACCAGCCTTGCTTTCCTAGAATAAATCTAATAATCTTTTTATATGTTTCTGGATTTTATTTGCTTACATTTTGTTTATGATTTTTGCATCTTAAGTTCATGAGAAATAGTGGTGTGAAGTTTTTGTTTATATTTTTTGGTACTGTGTCTGTCTGGTTTTGATGCCACAGTGATACTCACCTCATAAAATGAGTTAGAAAGAGTTCCTCGTCTTTTCTGAAAGGTAGTATAACAATAAAACTAATTCTTTAAATTTTTGTTAAAATTCTCCAGTGAAACCATCTGGGCCTGGGAATTTCCTTTTCCTGAGTTCTGAACTATGGAGTCAGTTTTTTTTTTTTTTTTGATGCTTATAGGACTATTCAAATATCTCTTTCATCTTTTATTGAGTTATGGTGATATGTGGTTTTTTTAAAAATGTTTTTTTCAGTTTTATTGAGATATAATTGACATAGAGCACTGTGTAAAGTTAAGATGTACAGCATAATAATTTCACTTACATGATTATCAGAATAAATTTGGTGAACGTCCATCATCTCATGCAGATACAAAATTAAAGAAATAGAAAAAAATTTTTCCTTGTGATGAGAACTCTTAGGATTTACTTTCTTAACAGCTTTCATATATAACATACAGCAGTGTTAACTGTATTCATCATGTTGTATGTTACATTCCTAGTATTTATTTATCTTAAAACAGAAAATTTGTACCTTTTGACCACATTCATTCAATTCACCCCCCACATCCCCTGTTCCCTGCCTCTGGTTACTCATCTCTTTTTTTTTAATGAGTTTGTTTTTGAAGTATAACTGACCTCCGACACTATGTTAGTTCCTGTTATATACAACGTAGTGCTTTTGTATTCCTGTACATTTCAAAATGATCACCTGATGTCTAGTTATGATTTGTATTTATTATATTCCTCAACATGATGTGTGCTTTTTAATAATTTTTTCCAAGTTGAATTTATAAATATGAAGTTGTTCTCAGTATTTCCTTATTATTATTTTAATGACTGAGAAATCTGTAGTGATAACCCCCTATTTCCTTCTGATAGTTGTGATTCAAGTCTGTCTTCTTTTTGTTTTTATTAGTCTTGCTAGAGGTTTATAAGTTTATTTGAAACAAAGAACCAGCTCTTTGTTTCATTATTTTTTCTGTCTTATTTCTGTTTTCAGTTTTATTGATCTCTGTCTTTATTATTTTCTCTTTTATGCTTGCTTTGAGTTAATTTCCCTCTTCTTTGTAGTTTCTTGCAATAGGAACTAGGATGATCAATTTAAGGCCTTTTTTGTCTCCTAAAGTAAGCATTTAGGGCCATACATTTTCCTCTGGGCACTGCTTTAGCTGCATTTCGCCTTTGATACATTGTAAGTTGGATTCCATTATGGTCAGTGAACATACTCTTTATGATATCAGTTCTTTGAAATTTTTTGAGGTTTTATGGCCCAGAATATTGTTTATCTGGAAGAATGTTCTATGGATGCTTGAAAAGAATATATGTTCTACTTACTTTTTGACTCCATTGGAATACCACCTACCTCTCCCTGTGCAGCTCTCTCCTTACTGCCTGCCCCACCCATTCTGTTTGGTTCATGTTCCTTATTATTGGTTTGTAGAGCATCATGACATTTATTCTTAATTCTTCTCCTTATAATTTTTTATTTCCCATAAATTCTTAGTTTTTTGTCTCATGTCTCATTTGACATTTTCTGTAGTTTTAAACAAAATTTAATATTGTCACTAGTTTTTAATGTTGGCAGTGTAATTTGTGCTTACACTAATGGCAGATTGACCTTGAAATATTACTGCTCCAAGGTGAAATATGGTGGTGTGTTTTTATTATTCTTTAAAAAGTCACTCATAAAGTATGATTCTAGGGATAAATTTAGACTGAATAGGAGTTGTATGCCAGGCATATTACTGTGCATTAAATAGGAGGAAAATCTGTGTTTTCAAGGTACTTCATTGGACACAAGATGAACACTTCTTCAGTGTTTATAATAGTATAAGACAGATGCTTAATGGAGAGGTACTATAAGAATTCAGAAAAGGAGCAATTAAAGAACGTAGGCAGGATTAATTTGTGTAGCCTTGTGAAAAAAATAATACAGTTGAACCTTGAACAGTGTGGAGGTTAAGGACACTGACCCTCCTTGCAGTCAAAAATCCGAGTATAAAGAAATTAAAAAAGACAAAATCTCTGTTTAAGTTATAGTTGCATGCTAAGTCACTTCAGTCTTGTCTGACCCTTTGCAACCCTGTAAACTGTAGACCGCCAGGCTCCTGTGTCTGGGGAATTCTCCAGGCAAGGATACTGGAGTGGGTTGCCATTTCCTACTCCAGGGGATCTTCCCCACCCAGGGATGGAATCCCACGTCTCTTATGTCTCCTGCATTGGCTGGCGGGTTCTTTACCACTAGTGCCACCTGGGAAGCCAAGTTATAGTTGACCCTTCATATATGTGGTTCTTTCTTCCATGTCCCAGGTTTCTCTGTATCTGAGGTTTTGCATTTGTGAATTCAGTCAGCAGCAGATCATGTAGTACTGTAGCATTTACTGTTGAAAAAATTCCTATGTAAGTGGACCTGTACTTTTCAAACCCATGTTGTTCAAGGGTTAACTTGTTTCAATGAGTGGTAGATGGAGTTGGAAAGGAAGTTGAATTGAAACTGGGGAACATTGTTTAAGGAGACTATTGAACAAAAACAAGCATGGCCTGTGGGAGAGGGGGACATTCTTTGAGGCAGTGGGGTTATTCAGTAGTTGAACAACTTAGGGGTTAGGAGTACCTAACTTTACAGTTGGCCCTTCATATCCCTGCTCCCATATCTGCAGATTCAACCAGCTGCAGATTGTGTAGTATTGGAGTGTTTATTGGAGAAAAAAAATCCATGTATAAGTGGATCCCCAGTTCAAACCCATGTTGATCAAGGGTCAACTAAAGGGAAGTTTCTGAATACCAAGAAAGAGCTTCAGTTTGAGCAGGAGGCAGTAGCAGATTTAAAGGTTCTCATTCTGAAGAGTGACTTGAAGAATGGAGTATAAAGCATTGGCATAACCTGGGAGATTGTTAGACATGCAAATTTTAATACCCTACCTTACCTACAGAATCAGAAGCTACATTTTTTAATAAGATAGGTAATTTGTATGCATGCTTAAGTATAATAAGACTGCTAAATTGAAGATTATGTTCAAGTTTTGGCACTCGGCAACTGAAAACTGGGTGGGCCATTGACAGGAAATAAAAAGCCTGGGTGGCAAAAAAAACTGTGATTATTTTTTTACTCCCAGGCTGAGAGAACTTTTTGTTGATAGAAAATGAGCATAATGATAACATTGGAGAAAATCTTGAAAAATGAATGGAAAAAGCTTATAATTCCAAAATCCTAAAATAAATAGCATTTTCATTATTTTTATATGTTGTCTTGATTTCTTATTAATAAGTAACTTGTTTTTATGTTTTTTGTTTACTTTAAAACTCATTATATAAATGTTTTCTATTTCTTTACGATTTGAAATACATACATACCCTCTCATCCACATTTTAAAAAATGCAAATTAAAAATAACAGTGATTCCAGTATTTACATTTTTAGATTGGTAAGGATTAAAATGTTTGGTTCTAATAGATTTTAGTGAGAATGTAGATTGGTGCAACTTTTTAAAGGGTGATTTGGCAGTGTTTGTTAAAACTAAAAATTGCACATACCATTCTTGATCCAGCAGTTTCACTTCTAGGAATATGTTCTACAAATATACTGGCTCTAGGTCAACTAATCTACAAGGCTGGCTTGTCACATTTACCAATTTTTTGTATCAGTGTACTCAGGAAAATATTTTTTTTAATGAGTATAGACAAAATAGCATTATTTCATAATAAAATTTTTCAGTTTACTCTGATTTCTTTCCCATTCTTTGAAGAGTTAGTTTGTTTCCCTCCCCAGCACTTTCTGATTTCTTTGTAGTCTTTTAAAAGGTTATTTAAAAGTTATGTTGTGTTTCCTTCTAGCATTTTAATAGTTTTAGGGTTCTTTTGTCAGTTTCAAAGTGCACCTACCAGCCTTTGTTTTTTAATAAATTTTTTTAAATTAAAAATTTTTATGAGTTTTAAAAAATTTGCAGTTACATATATTGGATGGAATTATTTTAATAGCTTTTTAAGATTTTTGATGGGATTTGGTTTGCAATCCCGACACCCCCCTCCCCCCTTATTTTAAGGAATATTGGAAGCTAAGGGTCATAGGTTGGTTGACTTTTTTTATGCACATATTTAATATTCAGAAAAACATTTCACAATCATAATTATTAATAGTTCAGTGTAAATATTACATGCATTTCCCATAGATACATGCTGGAAAATATCTAGAGCAACTATTGCTAAGACATGCTAATATTTTATTAATTGCTATAAAAATTAAGAATGATATCTTGATTGAGGCCTTGGGGAATAATAATAAAATTACCTAAAGAGTGGAGTAATGAAATATTTCACTCAAACAAGAATGTGAAAGAACTGGAAACAGTGGCCTAAATCTTGCTATAAAAGACAAAAAGTTTAATGACTGGAAATACAAAACTAACAAATATATTTACTAATAAATATAAAGTGCTTATAGAAGTATTTATAAATATACATAAGAACTATTTATAAATGAGATTTCTATATTTATTAATATATTAATAAATATAGGTATTTATACATGTATGTGTGTTAAGTCACTTCAGTTGTGTCCAACTCTTTGCGACCCTATGGACTGTAGCCCATCAGGGTCCTCTGTTCATTGGGTTCTTCAGGCAAGAATACTGGAGTGGGTTGCCACGACCTCCTCCAGCGGATCATCCCAACCCACGGATCAAACCCACTTCTCTGTGTCTCCTGCATTGGCAGGTGGGTTCTTTACCACTAGTGCCACCTGGGAAGCCCATTTATACGTGTAGGTAGCTATAAATACAGATATATTTTTAAATTAATAAATATATTTATATATATAGACTATACTCTAAATACATGTGTTATAGCAATGTATTAGTAAGCCAATATGGTATATATTAATATAAAATATAATCAGGGTCTGATTTGTTGAGATCTTTGAGATGAATATGTAAATTTGCTAATTTCAGTGAATTTATTATTCAGCAGACTGAATTTTGGAGATTTGGTTTGTTTCTGATAATACTAACATACCAGAACATATGTTGAAGAGTGTGCATTGCATTATTGTAATACTAAATGGCTGAAACTGCTGAAATTCATGTCAGCAGAGTTTACTAAATTATGTTTGCATCTATATGATGGAATATGTTGTAGCCATGGAAAAGAAAGTAGGGGTAAGTGTATTAAGACAGAAAAATTTGTAGTGTAAAGTAAAAAAGGTTCAGAACAGTGCACACAGTCCTTTTCATTTTTAGTTAAAAAAAAGATGCTTATGAACATATATATACATTGGATATGTCTGGAAGAGTACTAAAAATTATTTATAGTGGTTGCCACTAGGATCCTAACAGGTGGAGACAGAGTTAATAGATTTTGTTTTACTGTGTTTCCTTTCAGTTTTTTATATTTTGCTTTTTTGTATTAGTTTACTTACCACAACATTGGTATTTTTCACTGTCTTTTTGAAGGAATTAGTTTTATTTACTTATGTATAGTTCTGGTGTTTGTTAGTTTTCACTTGAACTGCCTATGCAAATTTACTTTACTTATATACTGTACACTGGAATTTTGTCAAGAAGAGTTGACTCATCAGTTTTTGCTGGAATGTTTTACCATGTGCAGTTTTGGTCATGGTCTGCTTAATTTTGTTAATTAGCTCTGCCATTAATATTCTTTATGAATTGGGCAAAAAACTGATGTTGTATTTCTTAGCTAGTCCATGAGAAAATTGTCAGCATCTTTTATTTAATACTGTACGACTGCTAACCCAGTCATGTTCATTGAGTCTCAGAATTCTTTGCATTCTTCAGTTGTTCTTCTCCCTAAAAGTTACTGGTCATGATTTTGACATTTTTGTTTTGAAGGCTTCCTGTTCCAGTGATGAGAGTTTAGAATGTAGAATTCTGTTTGTATGTGACTTATTCACATCTTTGATAAAATTTTGTTACGTAGTTGCTATTACTTATTCTGTTACATAGATGACAGTTTCAGAGTAGTGGGAGACAATCTCATTCATGGAAATATCGATCTTCACAATCACTGAAACCAGAGTTCAGCCTGTTTAAGTTGACCACAAAATTGGTATTAACAGGACTCTCAGGTGCTAGGCAAGGTTGAAATAGCTTACATTTCTTATAGCTGTATTTTAGCCTTAGCTGTATTTCCAGACATAAAAACACTGGAGCAGAGGACATCATTATATAAGGTTTTTGCACGGTTACTGATTTTCAAAAGGATTGAATCAATTTATAATGTCGTCAGCAGTGTATAAACGCCTTGATTTCAATAGATTTTCTTTGGAATTAGTTATTATTGTTAGAAAATATTAACTAGGAGTAAAATGATCTTGTGGAGTTACATTCTCATTTGCTTTGTGTAGAAATTCAGTAGGAACAACAAATTAGAAGTGGGTTTGGAAAATGTTAACTTCTAACTAGAGCATTTGGTTATGCAACCGTCACTACATTATTGTTTTGAATCAAAAGTTAAGATTGGTTATTAGCATAATGAAATAGAGTGTCCCTGGAAGAAAGTCATGAAGAGTACTATTGTATTCTTGGAACAGAGGAGTTCTTTTGTCTTATGTCCCCCTAGGCTGAGAATAGAATAATATGCTACTTTTATCCTGCAGCTTAACAGTCACTGTGCTTAAGTCTGTCTCTGTGTGTCTGCTTGCTTCAGTCAATTAAAAAACTTACTGTTTGTTTGTTTGCCAAGGTAGTAATGTCATAATATATTTTGCAAGGAATTGAATAAAAAATTATTTTTGTCGTGTTTTAATAGCTTTTTGTATTTATTTTTTATTTAACAAAAATTTTAGTGTAGCCCCGTTTTTATTGTTTTTGAATCTACTTTTTAAAACTGTAAGTAATTTAGGAGAAACTTAGAAATAATCTTTTAAATTAAGCAAATCACTAGTTCACTTGTCAGAAAATAAGGAGTACTAATACATTAAGTGAATATTTTTATTTACTTTCCTGTTGGTGACCTTTTAAGACTTATTCAGCCTCCAAACCATCCAGCAATTTTGTTAAAAACTGATTCTATGGCAGGTTAATCTTTTTTTTTTTTTAATACCAGCAAGATAAGAAATTATAATTGCATCTTTTAAAAGATTTATTTTTAACTCACTTAGAATTTCTTATTTGTGAGGCACATGCTTAAGGTTCTATTTCTTCCCCCCTGTTTAATTTCTTTTGGAGTCAGTCATTATCTTTAGAGCCAGTTTGAAAGGGTTGTTTTGATGCTTTCTGCCATGACTGATTTGTAGTGAGGAAACTTTAATATATTGGGTTGGCCAAAAAGTTCATTCTAGTTTTTCCATAAGATGTTAGGAAAAACCTGAATTAACTTTTTGGCTGACCCAATACAGTATAACAGGATCTCATTTGGCTATTAAGTGTGTCTTCCAGCTCTCTGCTAGCTGTAGGACACTCTTCAAAGTGTTGGCATGTAGGCTAGCTGAATTACAAGGTTCGCTTATATAATGTCAGACATGAATAATACAAGTTGTTGTGTACACAGGAGCTGAATAAAGAGAAGGAAAAGAACAATGAGTAATTTAATTTCAAGGCTGTTTTCTACATTTAACTTTGTTTATCTCTTGATGATTTTACGTCCCTAAACCTAATTTTATCAGATCGCTTTAAAATTAGTCTTCAGCGTGATTTTTTCATAAGCAGTTATCTTATTTACAATTTTAGTACCTTAAACTTCTAAGCTTGTATTACAACTCCTAATAATTTATAATTGCAAGATATTCTATAGTTTAATAGTTGTTTGAGGAATCTCAAGTTTTATAAGATAGGTATCTTATAAAGTCATTTATAATATAGTAGTTTCTTTGAAGTATCAAGTTTTTCCAGTAGTTTGAATGCTCTCTGAGTGATTTTGTATGCATAATGGCATTTTATCAACTAGAATTCCTTGTCTCTATTCCAATCCACAAACTAATAAATTTACTTGTAATTTAGGAAAATTGTCTTGACTATTTCAGGATTCCGACTTCTAGAGGAGAGTTAAAAGACTTCCCTCTCTTCCTCCCCTCAACTCCCCCTTCTCACCCTCTATACTTTGCTTTGCTAAGGGTCTTTACCACCAACTGAATAGTGAAATATGTGAGTTTTGACAAATGCATGCACCTGTGTAGCTACAGCTGTTTCAAGATCTATAACATTCCAGTTACCCCAGAAATCGCTTATGCTTCTTACCACTCAGTACCTGTCTCCCAGAATGCATCTCTGTTCTGATTCTGTTACCAGACCTTGGTTTTGCTGTTGATGGAATTTTAATAAGTGGAATAATTTTGTGACTGACTTCTTATACTTAGTGTAATACTTCTGAGATTGTCCATGTCATATTTATCAGCAGTTCCTTTTTATTACTGAATAGTTGTAGTATTCCAGTGAATAAATATACCACAGTTTGTTTATCCATTTATATGTTGGTGGACATTTGGGTTGTTTTCAGTTTGGCTAACTCTGAGTAAGGCTGTTTATGAACATTCATGGATAAGCTCTTTTGTGGACATGTGTTTTCATTTTTTTCTGGGTAAATCTCTAGAAGTGGAATTGCTAGGTTATGTGCTAAGTGTCTGGTTAAAAACTGTCTTCCCAAGGCCAGAATTTAGAGGGCAGTGGAAGTGAGAAATACCTTTAAAGGCTATACCATGAATGATCTTAGAGGTCATATTAAAGAACATTTATCCCAAGTACAATATAAAGCCATGGAAGGCTTTAAGAGACCATTTTTTGAAGAGTGAATTAAAGGTGAGGCTGAAGATGGAAGACCCTGTGAAGAGGACTCTTTCCTTTCAAATGACATAAAACTTGACCCAAACTGGCTTAAACATGAGAATATTTTGGGTCACATAAAGGAGAAAGCCCAGGTAGTATCATCAAAACTGTAAATATTAAATCTGTGTCTGAGTTAAAAATTCATATTTCATCAGCCCTCATATCACTGAGCTCTGTATGTTTATTCAAGTGACACCAACCCCCATGCTTAGGAAAGTAAGTGCATTGTGCCTGTTAGATGCTCAATAAATATTTTGGTGAATGAATGAATGTTCATGGGCATCTCTGACAGTCATATTGAGAGTCATTCTTGAAACCTCTTATTCTTCCTTTCTCTAATATCTAGTCTATTCTCCTGTCAAAATATTTTGCAAACTTGTTCACTCTTCTAGATCTCTGCTGTCACTATGCTCTTTTTTTCTCCTACCTGTCTGTCTTTGGCATGTCTTTGTGGTCTTCGTAAACATCCTTTGTCTCCACTGCAGTCTCTACAAGGTTGGAATCACTCTGACCTTGGTCTTGTGTGCTCATTTCATTCTTTGTGCTCTTCCCTGGATATAAAGTAGATTTTTTTTTTTTTAAAGGAAGATTAAAAGTGTGATATTCGGAGTAAGGCATGAGATCTTAAGTGATTATGACATACAGTGAACTACATACTGCTTTGTTTTGAGGAGAAAATAGGAAATATGCTAATGGTTATAATAAAACTATGTTCAGGGAAGGAGTAGATACAGAAAATTTGTAGGAAAATTTCTAGTAGAGTCCTTTCTGGTTTGCTTGAGAACTGAGAAAATAACTCAAGAAAATAGAAAACCAAAATTGTCCCTTTGGTTTTCAATCTACAAATTAAATATCCACAGTATAATCTTCATGTACATTACAAGTTTTCTGTAACAATTTTGTCTTTCCAGGCTAATAAATGAGTTTAAAATCTGTGAAGGAAGAAAAGTTTGCTACATAATTCAGTTAAAACACCAGCATTTATATTTTCTCTTTGCTCTTGACTGTCCTTATCATTCTACCCTATATTTTCCTCAGGCATTCAAGTTTTCTGTAAATTTTACCTCTTTACATCATAGACTGTTAATGAAAAAAGGTTGGCTCATGCTGATGATGGAGAAAGTTGGAACAGCATGGAGTAGACAGAATTGCACACTAGTTTGCACAGCTATGTTTAGAACGTAGCTGACTTATTTTTAAATCTGGAAGAACCTGAAATTTGCCTGTCTAAATAGAGTAAAGGTCATTGAGTATAGTATAATAAATTTGTTAGTCCTTAATTTTTCTCCCCCCACACCCCCCAACAACAACAGCAGTAACTTCATTATGATCACCAACTCACCATCTTCAGTGCCTAACACTATATCTGAAACATAGTAGGAACATAGGATTTGCTACTTTAAAAGTGATGCACTTCAGTTCCCTGAAAAATTCACAGATGGTGAAATATAAAGTGAACACTGCTAAAAATACTCAGTCCTAGAAATGGAAATGTACTTTATGGAGGAGTAAGAATTTGACCTAAATATCTAGTCTATATAAGTTTTTTAAAAAGTGAATTTATTTCTTGTTTATCTTTTTTCTAGACATTTAAATATAGCATGTAACCCTGGTCCAACTAGCGATCACTGTGTTGTACTAATATGACTTTCT
Source organism: Muntiacus reevesi (assembly GCF_963930625.1). Lineage (NCBI taxonomy): Eukaryota > Metazoa > Chordata > Mammalia > Artiodactyla > Cervidae > Muntiacus > Muntiacus reevesi. The sequence continues at coordinate 94,045,535 of NC_089254.1, read as the reverse complement.
TTGAGTATATTTTTCTTAAAAGCATTGTCCTTAAAAAATTTAACTATAGTCACAGAAGTGATGAAATTTTAGAAAAATTCAAGCTGTATAAATAGAGTAAAAGTCCCTTTTAATTGAACCGCACTGCCCTTTGCCCATCCAGATCACTTAGTTAACTCCTCTAGTCAATTTGGCATTTATACTTATGAGGTTTTATATGTATGCATAAATATACACACTTAAATAAAAAACAGTGTTTAAAATTACAGTTGCCTGCCTTAAGTGAGTTTTAGGAGCCTTTCTACACTTTAGAGTTTTAGGAAGATTTCTGCACTTAGAGCACTCCTGGCTTATGTAACCAAGGCATGTCCTTTTTTAAAAAATTAATTTACTAAAACCGGAGAGCAGCACCCTAGAAAATAAGCCAGACTTATTAAGAATCTGTTTTAGTAGCCAATCTGTCTTCCATATCATCTTCTATAATTTATAAGTTAGTACTATCAAAAGCAATCTGATGTATTTGATACAATCTGTATACAAAGAAGTACTCTGCTAATTCAGACTGTCCTCCAATCTAAATTAGTAAAACTTCTGTGTTTGCATACGGAAAATTTAGGAAAAACTTTTTTTATACCATAGCTAGCTATTACTTTAACACTAACATTAAGAGCCATTTAATTAACATCAAAATGAAGCAGGTCAAAGGCTAACGGTTTTGCTGAGAGAGCCCACTGGTCTTAGCAAACACTCTCTTCCAACAACACAGGAGAAGACTCTGCACATGGACATCAACAGGTGGTCGACACCGAAATCAGATTGATTATATTCTTTGCAACCAAAGATGGAGAAGCTCTATACAGTCAGCAAAAGCAAGACCAGGAGCTGACTGTGGCTCAGATCATGAACTCCTTATTGCCAAATTTTTAATTGAAGAAAGTAGGGAAGCCACCAGAGAAGGCAATGGCAACCCACTCCAGTACTCTTGACTGGAAAATCCCATGGACAGAGGATCCTGGTAGGCTGCAGTCCACGGGGTCGCGAAGAATCGGACACGACTGAGCGACTTCACCTTCACTTTTCACTTTCATGCATTGGAAAAGGAAATGGCAACCCACTCCCATGTTCTTGCCTGGAGAATCCCAGGGACGGCAGAGCCTGGTGGGCTGCCGTCTATGAGGTGGCACAGAGTTGGACACGACTGAAGCGACTTAGCATCAGCAGCAGCCAGGAAAACAACTAGACCATCCAGATATGACCTAAATCAGATCCCTTATGATTATACAGTGGAAGTGACAAATAGATTCGAGGGATTAGATCTGAGAGAGTGAAGAACTATGGACAGAGGTTCATGACATTGTACAGGAGACAGGGATCAAGACCATCCCCAACAAAAAGAAATGCAAAAAAGCAAAATGGCTGTCTGAGGAGGCCTTACAAATAGTTGTGAAAAGAAGAGAAGCGAAAAGCAAAGGAGAAAAGGAAAGATATACCCATTGGAATGCAGAGTTTCAAAGAATAGCAAGGAGAGATAAGAAAGCCTTCCTCAATGATCAATGCAAAGAAATAGAGGAAAACAACAGAACGGGAAAGACTAGAGATCTCTTCAAGGAAATTAGAGATACCAAGGGAACATTTCATGCAAAGATGGGTTCAATAAAGGATAGAAATGGTATGGACCTAACAGAAGCAGAAGATATTAAGAAGAGGTGGCTAGAATAACAGAAGAACTATACAAAAAAGATCATGACACACATAACCATGATGGTGTGATCACTGAACTAGAGCCAGACATCCTGGAATGTGAGGTCAAGTGGGCCTTAGGAAGCACCACTATGAACAGAGCTAGTGGAGGTGATGGAATTCCAGTTGAGCTATTTCAGGTCCTAAAAAATGATGCTGTGAAAGTGCTGCACTTAATATGCCAGCAAATTTGGAAAACTCAGCAGTGGCCACAGGACTGGAAAAGGTCAGTTTTCATTCCAATTCCAAAGAAAGGCAGTGCCAAAGAATGCTCAAACTACCACACAATTGCACTCATCTCACACGCTAGTAAACTAATGCTCAAAATTTTCCAAGTCAGGCTTCAGTAATACATGAACTTCCAGATGTTCAAGCTGGTTTTAGAAAAGGCAGAAGAACCAGAGATAAAATCGCCAACATTCGCTGGATCATCAAAATAGCAACAGAGTTCCAGAAAAACATCGATTTCTGCTTTATTGACTATACCAAAGCCTTTGACCGTGTGGATCACAACAAACTGTGGAAAATTCTGAAAGAAAAGGGAATACCAGACTACCTGACCTGCCTCCTGAGAAATCTGTATGAAGCAACCGTTATAACTGGACATGGAACAACAGACTGGTTCCAAATTGGGAAAGGAGTACATCGAGGCTGTATATTGTCACTCTGCTTATTTAACCTACGTGCAGAGTACATCATGAGAAATGCTGGGCTGGAAGAAGCACAAGCTGGAATCAAGATTGCTGGGAGAAATATCAATAACCTGAGATATGCAGATGACGGCACCCTTATGGCAGAAAGCAAAGAACTAAAGAGCCTCTTGATGAAAGTGAAAGAGGAGGGTGAAAATGTTGGCTTAAAACTCAGCATTCAAAAAACAAAGATCATGGCATCCAGTCCCATCACTTCATGGCACATATCTGGGAAAACAGTGGAAACAGTGACAGACTTTATTTTTTGGGGCCCCAAAATCACTGCAGATGGTGACTGCAGCCATGAAATTAAAAGACATTTGCTTCTCAAAAGAAAAGCTGTGACCAGCTTAGACAGCATATTAAAAAGCAAAGACATTACCTTGCCAACAAAGGTCTGTCTAGTCAAAGCTATCGTTTTTCTAGTAGCCATGTATGGATGTGAGAGTTGGTCTGTAAAGAAAGCTGAGTGCCAAAGAATCGATATTTTTGAACTGTGGTGTTGGAGAAGACTCTTGAGAGTCCCTTGGACAACAAGGAGATCCAACCAGTCCATCCTAAAGGAAATCAGTCCTGAATATTCATTGGAAGTACTAATGCTGAAGCTAAAACTCCAATCCTTCGGCCACCTGATGGGAAGAACTGACTCATTCGAAAAGCCCCTGATGCTAGGAAAGACTGAAGATAGGAGAAGAAGGGGATGACAGACTATGAGGTGGTTGGATGGCATCACTGACTTGATGGACATGAGTTTGAGTACGCTCCAAGGTTGGTGATAGACGGGGAATCCTGGCATGCTGTAGTCCATGGGGCTGCAAAGAGTCTGACGTGACTGAGCGACTGAACTGAATTGAATTAATATCAAATATCAAAACATTGGGCTTTATTAAATATTACAATTTTCTTGAGAATGATGACAGTTTGGAATTTTAGAATCACAAGATGTTGGATTATTTAATATTTCCTAAGTAACATTTTATTTTTTTCCTATTATTGGTCGTGGTTGTTATATAGTCCCTTTAAGGTACTTTGTGCTTAATTGTGGGAGGTTTAAGCACCTTGTACTTTTAGAATTTTAGAACTGGGAGAGATCTCAGTATTTAATACAGTCCCTTTATTTTACAAACAAAGAAATCCATAGAAAGTCAGTAACTTGACCAGTTACCCAAAACAAGTTGTGGTAAGAATCAGAACTGTAACTTAGATCTGTATATATATATATATGTTATTTTCTGGCCCTTTCTAGCTGTGAGTCTGCTTGAAATAGAGAATGAGCTTAATATTCAGATGTTCACTTATTTCCTTGGTAATACCGAAAATCTGCCAGAACCTATGATGGCCAAAAGCACTTTGGGTAAAGTGAAATTTCCTGTGAGAAAATACTGTCTTAGTGATATGTGGTTGATACTATCTTTTATTTTTCCATATCTTTTTCCCTCTCCTTCTTCTCCTTTCTCTCTTAGAGTGCACATAAAAAGACTGTAAAGAGGACCTATTATAAGGAAATTGAACCTAGCGAGATGGGGTGAAGCTGGAGTAGGTTATGTTTTGTAGCTTCTCTGGGGGCTCAGTGGTAAAGAATCCTCCTGCCAGTGCAGGAGATGCAGGTTTGATCCCTGGGTTAGGAAGATCCCTTGGAGAAGGAAATGGCAACCCAGCCAGTATTCTTTCCTAGGAAATCCCCTGGATGGAGGAGCCTGACTGGCTGCAGTTCATGGGGTTGCAAAAAGTTGGACACAATATAGCAACTAAACAACAGCAACAGCAAGTGACCATACTAGTTCTGATGTTACAGCCTCCACACTGGAAACCAAAAGAACCAAATCAGTAGATTTATGAAGCATCCGGGAGTGCACCAAAGCTGGCGGTATTACAAGCGTATTGAATTGTCTTTCCGTTAGTTTCCGACCATGCACCTATAAAGTCTATCTTCTGTGTTTTGTTTTCTTTTCTTTTTTTTTTTTTTATTAGTTGGAGGCTAATTACTTCACAACATTTCAGTGGGTTTTGTCATAAATTGACATGAAATGTGTTTTCTTTTTTAAAAAAACTTTTCATTTTATCCTTCTTTAAGCATTCTTTGCTTAGTGTTTATTTTACAAAAGTGCATAAAATATAAAGTGAATATACTCATAAGACATGCTCTTTTAATTCGTTGTAATGTCACTGGTCTTATCCTTATTGTTTAAATTGTGTGATTTGCTGATGCTGTTAAAAACAGTTTAGTGAAATCATATATTGGTAAACAACTTACTTTTTAATATTTATTGCATTTCTTTCATGTGTTTTTTTATAAAGAGTTTATAGATGATGCAAGGACAGGCTATGGGATAAGATGAGGACAATTAAGTGATGATGTTTACTGCTGTAGTTGTTAATCATTACGTGGCCAGAATTGGGAGTGCAGTGTTTGTTAATAGTAGCCTTTCAAAGAATATCTTCTTACTATTTGATCAGTTCAGTTCAGTCGCTCAGTTGTGTCCGACTCTTTGCAACCCCATGAACTGCAGCATGCCAGGCCTCCTTGTCCATCTCCAACTCCCAGAGTTTACCCAAACTCATGTCCATTGAGTCAGTAATGCCATCCAACCATCTCATCCTCTGTCATCCCCTTCTCCTCTGCCCTCAATCTTTCCCAGCATCAGGGTCTTTTCAGGTGAGCCAGGTCTTCGTATCAGGTGGCCAAAGTATTGGAGTTTCAGCTTCCAACATCAGTCCTTCCAATGAACACCCAGGACTGATCTCCTTTAGAATGGACTGGTTGGATCTCCTTGTTGTCCAAGGGACTCTCAAGAGTCTTCTCCAACACCACAGTTCAAAAGCATCGATTCTTTGGCACTCGGCTTTCTCTATAGTCCGACTCTCACATCCATACATGACTACTAGAAAACCCATAGCCTTGACTAGATGGATCTTTGTTGGCAAAGTAATGTCTCCGCTTTTTAATATGCTGTCTAGATTGGTCATAACTTTTCTTCCAAGGAGTAAGCGTCTTTTAATTTCATGGCTGTAATCACCATCTGCAGCGGTTTTGGAGCTCAAAAAATAAAGTCAGCTACTGTTTCCACTGTTTCTTCATCTCTTTGCAATAAAGTGATGGGACCGGATGCGATGGTCTAAGTTTTCTGAATGTTGAGCTTTAAGCCAACTTTTTCACTCTCCTCTTTCACTTTCATCAAAGGCTTTTTAGTTCTTCACTTTTTGCCAAAACGGTGGTGTCATCTGCATATCTGAGGTTATTGATATTTCTCCCAGCAATCTTGATTCCAGCTTGTGCTTCTTCCAGCCCAGCATTTCTCATGATGTACTCTGCACATAGGTTAAATAAGCAGAGTGACAATATACAGCCTCGTCTTGACATACTCCTTTCCCAATTTGGAACCAGTCTGTTGTTCCATGTCCAGTTATAACGGTTGCTTCTTGACCTGCATACAGATTTCTCAAGAAGCAGGACAGGTGGTATAGTATTCCCATCTCTTTCAGAATTTTCCACAGTTTGTTGTGATCCACACGGTCAAAGGCTTTGGTATAGTCAATAAAGCAGAAATCGATGTTTTTCTGGAACTCTGTTGCTATTTTGATGATCCAGCGAATGTTGGCGATTTTATCTCTGGTTCTTCTGCCTTTTCTAAAACCAGCTTGAACATCTGGAAGTTCATGTATTACTGAAGCCTGACTTGGAAAATTTTGAGCATTAGTTTACTAGCGTGTGAGATGAGTGCAATTGTGTGGTAGTTTGAGCATTCTTTGGCACTGCCTTTCTTTGGAATTGGAATGAAAACTGACCTTTTCCAGTCCTGTGGCCACTGCTGAGTTTTCCAAATTTGCTGGCATATTAAGTGCAGCACTTTCACAGCATCATTTTTTAGGACCTGAAATAGCTCAACTGGAATTCCATCACCTCCACTAGCTCTGTTCATAGTGGTGCTTCCTAAGGCCCACTTGACCTCACATTCCAGGATGTCTGGCTCTAGTTCAGTGATCACACCATCATGGTTATGTGTGTCATGATCTTTTTTGTATAGTTCTTCTGTTATTCTAGCCACCTCTTCTTAATATCTTCTGCTTCTGTTAGGTCCATACCATTTCTATCCTTTATTGAACCCATCTTTGCATGAAATGTTCCCTTGGTATCTCTAATTTCCTTGAAGAGATCTCTAGTCTTTCCCGTTCTGTTGTTTTCCTCTATTTCTTTGCATTGATCATTGAGGAAGGCTTTCTTATCTCTCCTTGCTATTCTTTGAAACTCTGCATTCCAATGGGTATATCTTTCCTTTTCTCCTTTGCTTTTCGCTTCTCTTCTTTTCACAACTATTTGTAAGGCCTCCTCAGACAGCCATTTTGCTTTTTTGCATTTCTTTTTGTTGGGGATGGTCTTGATCCCTGTCTCCTATACAATGTCACGAACTTCCATCCATAGTTCATCAGGCACTCTGTCTATCAGATCTAGTCCCTTAAATCTATTTCTCACTTCCACTGTATAATCCTAAGGGATTTGATTTAGGTCATATATGAGTGGTTTCGTGGTTTTCCCCACTTTTTTCAATTGAAGTCTGAATTTGGCAATAAGGAGTTCATGATCTGAGCCACAGTCAGCTCCTGGTCTTATTTTTGCTGACTGTATAGAGCTTCTCCCTCTTTGGCTGCAAAGAATATAATCAATCTGATTTCGGTGTTGACCATCTGGTGATGTTCATATGTAGAGTCTTCTCTTGTGTTGTTGGAAGAGGGTGTTTGCTATGACCAGTGCCTTCTCTTGGCAAAACTCTATTAGCCTTTGCCCTGCTTCATTCTGTACTCCAAGGCCAAATTTACCTGTTACTCCAGGTGTTTCTTGACTTCCTACGTTTGCATTCCCGTCCCCTATAATGAAAAGGACCTTTTTGGAGTGTTAGTTCTAACAGGTCTTTAGGTCTTCATAGAGCTGTTCAACTTCAGCTTCTACAGCATTACTGGTTGGGACATAGACTTGGATTACCGTGATATTGAATGGTTTGCCTTGGAGACGAATAGAGATCATTCTGTCGTTTTGAGATTGCATCCAAGTACTGCATTTAGGACTCTTTTGTTGACTATGATGACTACTCATTTCTTCTAAGGGATTCCTGCCCAAAGCAGTAGATATAATGGTCATCTGAGTTAAATTCACCCATTCCAGTCCATCGTAGTTCGCTGATTGGCAAAATCACTGATTCTGATAAGCACCTTTAAAATTGTAAATTTTTTGCACAGCAGCCTTTATAGTTTTAAAATTTAAATAAAACATTTTAATAATCTCATCAGGATAGAGGTTAGGTGATCTTATGGGGGTTAAAAGAAGAGATCATAAGAAAGTAAAAGTTTTCCTTAAAAACAACTAAGAATTAAACTTACTAGGCTACACTGTCCAGTAAAATGTGGTGAGTGGCTCACCCACCAAGAATTCTAAGGTAACTTTCTCTCTTCATGGGTCTTTTTATAAAACATGATCTAAATTGGGTCAGCAAACTGGCCTACAGACCAAATCTTGTCCATGGATTGTTTTTGTAAGGTCCGTGAGCTAAGAGTGGTATTCTACATTTTTAAAAGTTTGTAAAAGCAAATGAATATACAACAAAGATTGTACATGGCCCTCAGTGCCTAAAGTATTTGCCATCTAGCCTTTGAAGAAAAAATCTTCACTATCTGCCCAGAATCACCAGTAAGATCCTACATCATTTCAGGCCTTTTGAAGTTATAGTAAAAATAAAAGATATGAAAAAAATCAACACAGATGTACTGTTTGTTACAATATTGTTCACAGTGATAAAAAATTGAAAACAAGTTTTTAGTAACAGGGGACTGACTAAATTATTACAGGACATCTGTGTAGAAGAATATTATGCATTGAGAGATATCACCCATGACTTATGAAGGGAAGACAGCATTAAGCATGGGGCCAGAGGCCAGAATAGGGTGCAGCATGATCCTTCCCCCATTTTAAATTATGTGAACATTTATAATATGTAATTGAGATATTTGGATACAGAAAAAATGTGGGTGACTTCACATTTTTTGAATTGTTGCAGTTTTGTAATTGGTAACTATTTTATAGTGAACTTAGATGATTGAATTTGAAAAAATTAACCATTAGTTTTAAGTCACAAAGAGAAGAGCTAACGTAGTATTAGAAGTATGAATGCTCTGTTGAAACTTAGATGTTTTTGGGCAAATGAGAGAAAATAGAACTGCTGTCGAAATCCTCTTAATGTATTATCCTTAGACATTCAACAGGCTGAATGTGTAATAATGGCATTTCAGTGGGCTATTCAAAAAACAATGCAATACGAGGTATATTCCTAACAATTTAAGGGACTGTGTATCATAGAGAACAGTCCTTTCCACAAAAAATTTATTGGTGTCATTTTAAGAGAGAAAATTTTGATTTAGATAATGAAATTAAATTAAATTAAAATGACGCTTCCTTCTTTTCCTTTGCACAGTACAAAATTGAGGGGCAATTCTTATGTAAAACTAGACACTTGACCTTTTCCATATGTATGCAAACTTGTCTCCAACACCCAGATCAAGATATGAAACTTTTACAATCAGGTGGTTCCTTCTTTCCAGTCAGTTTCACTGTTCACACTAAGAAGTAAGCATTCTGATTTTTGTTGTTTGTTGTTTAGCCAGTAAGTCCTGTCCGAATCTTTGGGACCCCATGGACTGCAGGATGCCAGGCACCCCTGTCTTTCACTATCTCCTAGAGTTTGCTCAAGCTTATGTCCATTGAGTTGGTAATGCCATCCAGCCATCTCATCCTCTGTTGCCCCCTTTTCCACCTGCCCTCAATCTTTCAGAGCATTAGGATCTTTTCTAATGAGTCAGCTCTTTGCATCAGGTGGCCAAAGTACCAGAGCTTTAGCCTCAGTCCTTCTAATGAATATTCAGGGTTGATTTCCTTTAGGATTGATTGGTTTGATCTCCTTGCAGCCCAAGGGACTCTCAAGAGTCTTTTCCAGCACCACAGTTTGAAAGCATCAATTCTGCAGTTCTCAGCCTTCTTTATAGTCCAGCTCTCACATCTGTACATGACTATGGGAAAAACTATAGCTTTGATTATATGGACCTCTTTTGGCAAAGTGTTGTCTCTGCTTTTTAATACACTGTCTAGGTTTGTCATCACTTTTCTTCCAAGGAGCAAGCATCTTTTAATTTCGTGGTTGCAGTCAATATCCGCAGTGATTTTGGAGTGAAAATTTGTCACAGTATCCCTTGTTTTCCCATCTGTTTCACATGAGGTGATGGGATATGATGCCATGATGTTAGTTTTTTGAATGTTGAGTTTTAAACTGGTTTTCCACTCTCCACTTTTACCCTCAACAAGAGTCTCTTCTTCTCTTTCTGCCATTAGAGTAGTGTCATCTGAGGTTGTTGATATTTCTCCTGGCAGTCTTCATTCCAACTTGTGATTCATCCAGCCCCGCATTTTGCATGATGTACTCTCCATATAAGTTAAATAAGCAGCTTGACAATGTACAGCCTCATGCTCCTTTTCCATTTTGGAACCAGTCTGTTATTCCATGTCCGGTTCTAAGTGTTGCTTTTTGACCTGCATAGAGGTTTCTCAGGAGACAGGTAAAGTGTCTGGTACTCCCATCTCTTTAAGAATTTTCCAGTTTGTTATGATCCACACAGTCAAGCAAAAGTAGATTTTTTCCCCTTGCTTTCTTTCCCT